>NW_027468630.1:39365202-39833582 GCF_046254945.1 Alosa pseudoharengus | reverse complement strand
AGCACCGTCCGGCAGTTTCCGCCGACTCACGTTGTTTTACGCGACGGTGCCCTCTGCTCAGCGTCTTCCCGATCGCCGGCGACATCTTATGAAGCAGAGAACCTGAGTGTTTGTAACTGATTGCATTCCTGTTTCTTGTGTTTTTTTACTGAGGGCAATCATATGAATCATTGATATCCATTGCAACACCCAGGAGAGTAAAAAATAATTTTACAAAATAGGGGAATGCTGCGATCGGCGGACTTTGACCTACACACGCACGCACGCACGCAGTAGCCGGCAGTCACGAGACTCTAATCATGTATAATGAGCAGTGCATTAATCGGTGTCTCCGTAGCACACATAGGAAAGGCAGCGCTGTGCTACATAGCACTTTAAGAATGTCATCGCAGGTTCGAATCCAGCCTGAAGCACAGTCCGGCTGTTTCCGCGGTCTCACGATGTTTTACGCGACGGTGCCCTCTGCTCAGCGTCTTCCCGATCGCCCGCGACATCTTATGAAGCAGAGTTTGTAACTGTTTGCGTCCTGTTTCTTGTGCTTTTTTACTGAGGGCAATCATATGAATCATTGATATCCATTGCAACACCCAGAGGAGTAAAAAATAATTTTACAAAATAGGGGAATGCTGCGATCGGCGGACTTTGACCTACACACGCACGCACGCACGCAGTAGCCGGCAGTCACGAGACTCTAATCATGTATAATTCGCACTGCATTAATCAGCGTCTCCGTAGCACACATGGGAAAGGCAGCGCTGTGCTACATAGCACTTTAAGAATGGCATCGCCGGTTCGAATCCGGCCTGAAGCACCGTCCGGCAGTTTCCGCGGACTCACGTTGTTTTACGTGACGGTGCCCTCTGCTCAGCGTCTTCCCGATCGCCCGCGACATCTTATGAAGCAGAGAACCTGAGTGTTTGTAACTGATTGCGTCCTGTTTCTTGTATTTTTTTACTGAGGGCAATCATATGAATCATTGATATCCATTGCAACACCCAGGAGAGTAAAAAATAATTTTACAAAATAGGGGAATGCCCCGATCGGCGGACTTTGACCTACGCACGCACGCACGCAGTAGCCGGCAGTCACGAGACTCTAATCATGTATAATGAGCACTGCATTAATCAGCGTCTCCGTAGCACACATGGGAAAGGCAGCGCTGTGCTACATAGCACTTTAAGAATGTCATCGCAGGTTCGAATCCGGCCTGAAACACCGTCTGGCCGTTTCCTCGGTCTCACGTTGTTTTACGCGAAGGTGCCCTCTGCTCAGCGTCTTCCCGATCCTCCGCGACATCTTATGAAGCAGTGTTTGTAACTGTTTGCGTCCTGTTTCTTGTGTTTTTTTACTGAGGGCAATCATATGAATCATTGATATCCATTGCAACACCCAGGAGAGTAAAAAATAATTTTACAAAATAGGGGAATGCTGCGATCGGCGGACTTTGACCTACACACGCACGCACGCACGCAGTAGCCGGCAGTCACGAGACTCTAATCATGTATAATGAGGACTGCATTAATCGGTGTCTCCGTAGCACACATGGGAAAGGCAGCGCTGTGCTACATAGCACTTTAAGAATGTCATCGCAGGTTCGAATCCAGCCTGAAGCACAGTCCGGCTGTTTCCGCGGTCTCACGATGTTTTACGCGACGGTGCCCTCTGCTCAGCGTCTTCCCGATCGCCCGCGACATCTTATGAAGCAGAGTTTGTAACTGTTTGCGTCCTGTTTCTTGTGCTTTTTTACTGAGGGCAATCATATGAATCATTGATATCTATTGCAACACCCAGAGGACTAAAAAATAATTTTACAAAATAGGGGAATGCTGTGATCGGCGGACTTTGACCTACGCACGCACGCACGCAGTCGCCGGCAGTCACGAGACTCTAATCATGTATAATGAGCACTGCATTAATCAGCGTCTCCGTAGCACACATGGGAAAGGCAGCGCTGTGCTACATAGCACTTTAAGAATGGCATCGCCGGTTCGAATCCGGCCTGAAGCACCGTCTGGCAGTTTCCGCGGACTCACGTTGTTTTACGCGACGGTGCCCTCTGCTCAGCGTCTTCCCGATCGCCGGCGACATCTTATGAAGCAGAGAACCTGAGTGTTTGTAACTGATTGCATTCCTGTTTCTTGTGTTTTTTTACTGAGGGCAATCATATGAATCATTGATATCCATTGCAACACCCAGGAGAGTAAAAAATAATTTTACAAAATAGGGGAATGCTGCGATCGGCGGACTTTGACCTACACACGCACGCACGCACGCAGTAGCCGGCAGTCACGAGACTCTAATCATGTATAATGAGCACTGCACTAATCAGCATCTCCGTAGCACACATGGGAAAGGCAGCGCTGTGCTACATAGCACTTTAAGAATGTCATCGCAGGTTCGAATCCAGCCTGAAGCACCGTCCGGCCATTTCCGCGGTCTCGCGTTGTTTTACGCGACGGTGCCCTCTGCTCAGCGTCTTCCCGATCGCCGGCGACATCTTATGAAGCAGAGAACCTGAGTGTTTGTAACTGATTGCATTCCTGTTTCTTGTGTTTTTTTACTGAGGGCAATCATATGAATCATTGATATCCATTGCAACACCCAGGAGAGTAAAAAATAATTTTACAAAATAGGGGAATGCTGCGATCGGCGGACTTTGACCTACACACGCACGCACGCAAGCAGTAGCCGGCAGTCACGAGACTCTAATCATGTATAATGAGGACTGCATTAATCGGTGTCTCCGTAGCACACATGGGAAAGGCAGCGCTGTGCTACATAGCACTTTAAGAATGTCATCGCAGGTTCGAATCCGGCCTGAAGCACCGGCCGGCAGTTTCCGCGGACTCACGTTGTTTTACGCGACGGTGCCCTCTGCTCAGCGTCTTCCCGATCGCCCGCGACATCTTATGAAGTAGAGAATGAGTGTTTGTAACTGTTTGCGTCCTGTTTCTTGTGTTTTTTTACTGAGGGCAATCATATGAATCATTGATATCCATTGCAACACCCAGAGGAGTAAAAAATAATTTTACAAAATAGGGGAATGCCGCGATCAGCGGACTTTGACCTACGCACGCACGCACGCAGTAGCCGGCAGTCACGAGACTCTAATCATGTATAATTCGCACTGTATTAATCAGCGTCTCCGTAGCACACATGGGAAAGGCAGCGCTGTGCTACATAGCACTTTAAGAATGGCATCGCCGGTTCGAATCCGGCCTGAAGCACCGTCCGGCAGTTTCCGCCGACTCACGTTGTTTTACGCGACGGTGCCCTCTGCTCAGCGTCTTCCCGATCGCCGGCGACATCTTATGAAGCAGAGAACCTGAGTGTTTGTAACTGATTGCATTCCTGTTTCTTGTGTTTTTTTACTGAGGGCAATCATATGAATCATTGATATCCATTGCAACACCCAGGAGAGTAAAAAATAATTTTACAAAATAGGGGAATGCTGCGATCGGCGGACTTTGACCTACACACGCACGCACGCACGCAGTAGCCGGCAGTCACGAGACTCTAATCATGTATAATGAGCAGTGCATTAATCGGTGTCTCCGTAGCACACATGGGAAAGGCAGCGCTGTGCTACATAGCACTTTAAGAATGTCATCGCAGGTTCGAATCCAGCCTGAAGCACCGTCCGGCCATTTCCGCGGTCTCGTGTTGTTTTACGCGACGGTGCCCTCTGCTCAGCGTCTTCCCGATCGCCGGCGACATCTTATGAAGCAGAGAACCTGAGTGTTTGTAACTGATTGCATTCCTGTTTCTTGTGTTTTTTTACTGAGGGCAATCATATGAATCATTGATATCCATTGCAACACCCAGGAGAGTAAAAAATAATTTTACAAAATAGGGGAATGCTGCGATCGGCGGACTTTGACCTACACACGCACGCACGCACGCAGTAGCCGGCAGTCACGAGACTCTAATCATGTATAATGAGCACTGCACTAATCAGCATCTCCGTAGCACACATGGGAAAGGCAGCGCTGTGCTACATAGCACTTTAAGAATGTCATCGCAGGTTCGAATCCAGCCTGAAGCACCGTCCGGCCATTTCCGCGGTCTCGCGTTGTTTTACGCGACGGTGCCCTCTGCTCAGCGTCTTCCCGATCGCCGGCGACATCTTATGAAGCAGAGAACCTGAGTGTTTGTAACTGATTGCATTCCTGTTTCTTGTGTTTTTTTACTGAGGGCAATCATATGAATCATTGATATCCATTGCAACACCCAGGAGAGTAAAAAATAATTTTACAAAATAGGGGAATGCTGCGATCGGCGGACTTTGACCTACACACGCACGCACGCAAGCAGTAGCCGGCAGTCACGAGACTCTAATCATGTATAATGAGGACTGCATTAATCGGTGTCTCCGTAGCACACATGGGAAAGGCAGCGCTGTGCTACATAGCACTTTAAGAATGTCATCGCAGGTTCGAATCCGGCCTGAAGCACCGGCCGGCAGTTTCCGCGGACTCACGTTGTTTTACGCGACGGTGCCCTCTGCTCAGCGTCTTCCCGATCGCCCGCGACATCTTATGAAGTAGAGAATGAGTGTTTGTAACTGTTTGCGTCCTGTTTCTTGTGTTTTTTTACTGAGGGCAATCATATGAATCATTGATATCCATTGCAACACCCAGAGGAGTAAAAAATAATTTTACAAAATAGGGGAATGCCGCGATCAGCGGACTTTGACCTACGCACGCACGCACGCAGTAGCCGGCAGTCACGAGACTCTAATCATGTATAATTCGCACTGCATTAATCAGCGTCTCCGTAGCACACATGGGAAAGGCAGCGCTGTGCTACATAGCACTTTAAGAATGGCATCGCCGGTTCGAATCCGGCCTGAAGCACCGTCCGGCAGTTTCCGCCGACTCACGTTGTTTTACGCGACGGTGCCCTCTGCTCAGCGTCTTCCCGATCGCCGGCGACATCTTATGAAGCAGAGAACCTGAGTGTTTGTAACTGATTGCATTCCTGTTTCTTGTGTTTTTTTACTGAGGGCAATCATATGAATCATTGATATCCATTGCAACACCCAGGAGAGTAAAAAATAATTTTACAAAATAGGGGAATGCTGCGATCGGCGGACTTTGACCTACACACGCACGCACGCACGCAGTAGCCGGCAGTCACGAGACTCTAATCATGTATAATTCGCACTGCATTAATCAGCGTCTCCGTAGCACACATGGGAAAGGCAGCGCTGTGCTACATAGCACTTTAAGAATGGCATCGCCGGTTCGAATCCGGCCTGAAGCACCGTCCGGCAGTTTCCGCGGACTCACGTTGTTTTACGCGACGGTGCCCTCTGCTCAGCGTCTTCCCGATCGCCGGCGACATCTTATGAAGCAGAGAACCTGAGTGTTTGTAACTGATTGCATTCCTGTTTCTTGTGTTTTTTTACTGAGGGCAATCATATGAATCATTGATATCCATTGCAACACCCAGAGGAGTAAAAAATAATTTTACAAAATAGGGGAATGCCGCGATCAGCGGACTTTGACCTACGCACGCACGCACGCAGTAGCCGGCAGTCACGAGACTCTAATCATGTATAATTCGCACTGCATTAATCAGCGTCTCCGTAGCAGACATGGGAAAGGCAGCGCTGTGCTACATAGCACTTTAAGAATGGCATCGCCGGTTCGAATCCGGCCTGAAGCACCGTCTGGCAGTTTCCGCCGACTCACGTTGTTTTACGCGACGGTGCCCTCTGCTCAGCGTCTTCCCGATCGCCGGCGACATCTTATGAAGCAGAGAACCTGAGTGTTTGTAACTGATTGCATTCCTGTTTCTTGTGTTTTTTTACTGAGGGCAATCATATGAATCATTGATATCCATTGCAACACCCAGGAGAGTAAAAAATAATTTTACAAAATAGGGGAATGCTGCGATCGGCGGACTTTGACCTACACACGCACGCACGCACGCAGTAGCCGGCAGTCACGAGACTCTAATCATGTATAATGAGCACTGCACTAATCAGCATCTCCGTAGCACACATGGGAAAGGCAGCGCTGTGCTACATAGCACTTTAAGAATGTCATCGCAGGTTCGAATCCAGCCTGAAGCACCGTCCGGCCATTTCCGCGGTCTCGCGTTGTTTTACGCGACGGTGCCCTCTGCTCAGCGTCTTCCCGATCGCCGGCGACATCTTATGAAGCAGAGAACCTGAGTGTTTGTAACTGATTGCATTCCTGTTTCTTGTGTTTTTTTACTGAGGGCAATCATATGAATCATTGATATCCATTGCAACACCCAGGAGAGTAAAAAATAATTTTACAAAATAGGGGAATGCTGCGATCGGCGGACTTTGACCTACACACGCACGCACGCAAGCAGTAGCCGGCAGTCACGAGACTCTAATCATGTATAATGAGGACTGCATTAATCGGTGTCTCCGTAGCACACATGGGAAAGGCAGCGCTGTGCTACATAGCACTTTAAGAATGTCATCGCAGGTTCGAATCCGGCCTGAAGCACCGGCCGGCAGTTTCCGCGGACTCACGTTGTTTTACGCGACGGTGCCCTCTGCTCAGCGTCTTCCCGATCGCCCGCGACATCTTATGAAGTAGAGAATGAGTGTTTGTAACTGTTTGCGTCCTGTTTCTTGTGTTTTTTTACTGAGGGCAATCATATGAATCATTGATATCCATTGCAACACCCAGAGGAGTAAAAAATAATTTTACAAAATAGGGGAATGCCGCGATCAGCGGACTTTGACCTACGCACGCACGCACGCAGTAGCCGGCAGTCACGAGACTCTAATCATGTATAATTCGCACTGCATTAATCAGCGTCTCCGTAGCACACATGGGAAAGGCAGCGCTGTGCTACATAGCACTTTAAGAATGGCATCGCCGGTTCGAATCCGGCCTGAAGCACCGTCCGGCAGTTTCCGCGGACTCACGTTGTTTTACGCGACGGTGCCCTCTGCTCAGCGTCTTCCCGATCGCCGGCGACATCTTATGAAGCAGAGAACCTGAGTGTTTGTAACTGATTGCATTCCTGTTTCTTGTGTTTTTTTACTGAGGGCAATCATATGAATCATTGATATCCATTGCAACACCCAGAGGAGTAAAAAATAATTTTACAAAATAGGGGAATGCCGCGATCAGCGGACTTTGACCTACGCACGCACGCACGCAGTAGCCGGCAGTCACGAGACTCTAATCATGTATAATTCGCACTGCATTAATCAGCGTCTCCGTAGCAGACATGGGAAAGGCAGCGCTGTGCTACATAGCACTTTAAGAATGGCATCGCCGGTTCGAATCCGGCCTGAAGCACCGTCTGGCAGTTTCCGCCGACTCACGTTGTTTTACGCGACGGTGCCCTCTGCTCAGCGTCTTCCCGATCGCCGGCGACATCTTATGAAGCAGAGAACCTGAGTGTTTGTAACTGATTGCATTCCTGTTTCTTGTGTTTTTTTACTGAGGGCAATCATATGAATCATTGATATCCATTGCAACACCCAGGAGAGTAAAAAATAATTTTACAAAATAGGGGAATGCTGCGATCGGCGGACTTTGACCTACACACGCACGCACGCACGCAGTAGCCGGCAGTCACGAGACTCTAATCATGTATAATGAGCACTGCACTAATCAGCATCTCCGTAGCACACATGGGAAAGGCAGCGCTGTGCTACATAGCACTTTAAGAATGTCATCGCAGGTTCGAATCCAGCCTGAAGCACCGTCCGGCCATTTCCGCGGTCTCGCGTTGTTTTACGCGACGGTGCCCTCTGCTCAGCGTCTTCCCGATCGCCGGCGACATCTTATGAAGCAGAGAACCTGAGTGTTTGTAACTGATTGCATTCCTGTTTCTTGTGTTTTTTTACTGAGGGCAATCATATGAATCATTGATATCCATTGCAACACCCAGGAGAGTAAAAAATAATTTTACAAAATAGGGGAATGCTGCGATCGGCGGACTTTGACCTACACACGCACGCACGCAAGCAGTAGCCGGCAGTCACGAGACTCTAATCATGTATAATGAGGACTGCATTAATCGGTGTCTCCGTAGCACACATGGGAAAGGCAGCGCTGTGCTACATAGCACTTTAAGAATGTCATCGCAGGTTCGAATCCGGCCTGAAGCACCGGCCGGCAGTTTCCGCGGACTCACGTTGTTTTACGCGACGGTGCCCTCTGCTCAGCGTCTTCCCGATCGCCCGCGACATCTTATGAAGTAGAGAATGAGTGTTTGTAACTGTTTGCGTCCTGTTTCTTGTGTTTTTTTACTGAGGGCAATCATATGAATCATTGATATCCATTGCAACACCCAGAGGAGTAAAAAATAATTTTACAAAATAGGGGAATGCCGCGATCAGCGGACTTTGACCTACGCACGCACGCACGCAGTAGCCGGCAGTCACGAGACTCTAATCATGTATAATTCGCACTGCATTAATCAGCGTCTCCGTAGCACACATGGGAAAGGCAGCGCTGTGCTACATAGCACTTTAAGAATGGCATCGCCGGTTCGAATCCGGCCTGAAGCACCGTCCGGCAGTTTCCGCCGACTCACGTTGTTTTACGCGACGGTGCCCTCTGCTCAGCGTCTTCCCGATCGCCGGCGACATCTTATGAAGCAGAGAACCTGAGTGTTTGTAACTGATTGCATTCCTGTTTCTTGTGTTTTTTTACTGAGGGCAATCATATGAATCATTGATATCCATTGCAACACCCAGGAGAGTAAAAAATAATTTTACAAAATAGGGGAATGCTGCGATCGGCGGACTTTGACCTACACACGCACGCACGCACGCAGTAGCCGGCAGTCACGAGACTCTAATCATGTATAATTCGCACTGCATTAATCAGCGTCTCCGTAGCACACATGGGAAAGGCAGCGCTGTGCTACATAGCACTTTAAGAATGGCATCGCCGGTTCGAATCCGGCCTGAAGCACCGTCCGGCAGTTTCCGCGGACTCACGTTGTTTTACGCGACGGTGCCCTCTGCTCAGCGTCTTCCCGATCGCCGGCGACATCTTATGAAGCAGAGAACCTGAGTGTTTGTAACTGATTGCATTCCTGTTTCTTGTGTTTTTTTACTGAGGGCAATCATATGAATCATTGATATCCATTGCAACACCCAGAGGAGTAAAAAATAATTTTACAAAATAGGGGAATGCCGCGATCAGCGGACTTTGACCTACGCACGCACGCACGCAGTAGCCGGCAGTCACGAGACTCTAATCATGTATAATTCGCACTGCATTAATCAGCGTCTCCGTAGCAGACATGGGAAAGGCAGCGCTGTGCTACATAGCACTTTAAGAATGGCATCGCCGGTTCGAATCCGGCCTGAAGCACCGTCTGGCAGTTTCCGCCGACTCACGTTGTTTTACGCGACGGTGCCCTCTGCTCAGCGTCTTCCCGATCGCCGGCGACATCTTATGAAGCAGAGAACCTGAGTGTTTGTAACTGATTGCATTCCTGTTTCTTGTGTTTTTTTACTGAGGGCAATCATATGAATCATTGATATCCATTGCAACACCCAGGAGAGTAAAAAATAATTTTACAAAATAGGGGAATGCTGCGATCGGCGGACTTTGACCTACACACGCACGCACGCACGCAGTAGCCGGCAGTCACGAGACTCTAATCATGTATAATGAGCACTGCACTAATCAGCATCTCCGTAGCACACATGGGAAAGGCAGCGCTGTGCTACATAGCACTTTAAGAATGTCATCGCAGGTTCGAATCCAGTCTGAAGCACCGTCCGGCCATTTCCGCGGTCTCGCGTTGTTTTACGCGACGGTGCCCTCTGCTCAGCGTCTTCCCGATCGCCGGCGACATCTTATGAAGCAGAGAACCTGAGTGTTTGTAACTGATTGCATTCCTGTTTCTTGTGTTTTTTTACTGAGGGCAATCATATGAATCATTGATATCCATTGCAACACCCAGGAGAGTAAAAAATAATTTTACAAAATAGGGGAATGCTGCGATCGGCGGACTTTGACCTACACACGCACGCACGCAAGCAGTAGCCGGCAGTCACGAGACTCTAATCATGTATAATGAGGACTGCATTAATCGGTGTCTCCGTAGCACACATGGGAAAGGCAGCGCTGTGCTACATAGCACTTTAAGAATGTCATCGCAGGTTCGAATCCGGCCTGAAGCACCGGCCGGCAGTTTCCGCGGACTCACGTTGTTTTACGCGACGGTGCCCTCTGCTCAGCGTCTTCCCGATCGCCCGCGACATCTTATGAAGTAGAGAATGAGTGTTTGTAACTGTTTGCGTCCTGTTTCTTGTGTTTTTTTACTGAGGGCAATCATATGAATCATTGATATCCATTGCAACACCCAGAGGAGTAAAAAATAATTTTACAAAATAGGGGAATGCCGCGATCAGCGGACTTTGACCTACGCACGCACGCACGCAGTAGCCGGCAGTCACGAGACTCTAATCATGTATAATTCGCACTGCATTAATCAGCGTCTCCGTAGCACACATGGGAAAGGCAGCGCTGTGCTACATAGCACTTTAAGAATGGCATCGCCGGTTCGAATCCGGCCTGAAGCACCGTCCGGCAGTTTCCGCCGACTCACGTTGTTTTACGCGACGGTGCCCTCTGCTCAGCGTCTTCCCGATCGCCGGCGACATCTTATGAAGCAGAGAACCTGAGTGTTTGTAACTGATTGCATTCCTGTTTCTTGTGTTTTTTTACTGAGGGCAATCATATGAATCATTGATATCCATTGCAACACCCAGGAGAGTAAAAAATAATTTTACAAAATAGGGGAATGCTGCGATCGGCGGACTTTGACCTACACACGCACGCACGCACGCAGTAGCCGGCAGTCACGAGACTCTAATCATGTATAATTCGCACTGCATTAATCAGCGTCTCCGTAGCACACATGGGAAAGGCAGCGCTGTGCTACATAGCACTTTAAGAATGGCATCGCCGGTTCGAATCCGGCCTGAAGCACCGTCCGGCAGTTTCCGCGGACTCACGTTGTTTTACGCGACGGTGCCCTCTGCTCAGCGTCTTCCCGATCGCCGGCGACATCTTATGAAGCAGAGAACCTGAGTGTTTGTAACTGATTGCATTCCTGTTTCTTGTGTTTTTTTACTGAGGGCAATCATATGAATCATTGATATCCATTGCAACACCCAGGAGAGTAAAAAATAATTTTACAAAATAGGGGAATGCTGCGATCGGCGGACTTTGACCTACACACGCACGCACGCACGCAGTAGCCGGCAGTCACGAGACTCTAATCATGTATAATGAGCACTGCACTAATCAGCATCTCCGTAGCACACATGGGAAAGGCAGCGCTGTGCTACATAGCACTTTAAGAATGTCATCGCAGGTTCGAATCCAGCCTGAAGCACCGTCCGGCCATTTCCGCGGTCTCGCGTTGTTTTACGCGACGGTGCCCTCTGCTCAGCGTCTTCCCGATCGCCGGCGACATCTTATGAAGCAGAGAACCTGAGTGTTTGTAACTGATTGCATTCCTGTTTCTTGTGTTTTTTTACTGAGGGCAATCATATGAATCATTGATATCCATTGCAACACCCAGGAGAGTAAAAAATAATTTTACAAAATAGGGGAATGCTGCGATCGGCGGACTTTGACCTACACACGCACGCACGCACGCAGTAGCCGGCAGTCACGAGACTCTAATCATGTATAATGAGCACTGCACTAATCAGCATCTCCGTAGCACACATGGGAAAGGCAGCGCTGTGCTACATAGCACTTTAAGAATGTCATCGCAGGTTCGAATCCAGCCTGAAGCACCGTCCGGCCATTTCCGCGGTCTCGCGTTGTTTTACGCGACGGTGCCCTCTGCTCAGCGTCTTCCCGATCGCCGGCGACATCTTATGAAGCAGAGAACCTGAGTGTTTGTAACTGATTGCATTCCTGTTTCTTGTGTTTTTTTACTGAGGGCAATCATATGAATCATTGATATCCATTGCAACACCCAGGAGAGTAAAAAATAATTTTACAAAATAGGGGAATGCTGCGATCGGCGGACTTTGACCTACACACGCACGCACGCAAGCAGTAGCCGGCAGTCACGAGACTCTAATCATGTATAATGAGGACTGCATTAATCGGTGTCTCCGTAGCACACATGGGAAAGGCAGCGCTGTGCTACATAGCACTTTAAGAATGTCATCGCAGGTTCGAATCCGGCCTGAAGCACCGTCCGGCAGTTTCCGCGGACTCACCTTGTTTTACGCGACGGTGCCCTCTGCTCAGCGTCTTCCCGATCGCCCGCGACATCTTATGAAGTAGAGAACCTGAGTGTTTGTAACTGTTTGCGTCCTGTTTCTTGTCTTTTTTTACTGAGGGCAATCATATGAATCATTGATATTCATTGCAACACCCAGAGGAGTAAAAAATAATTTTACAAAATAGGGGAATGCCGCGATCAGCGGACTTTGACCTACGCACGCACGCAAGCAGTAGCCGGCAGTCACGAGACTCTAATCATGTATAATGAGCACTGCATTAATCAGCGTCTCCGTAGCACACGTGGGAAAGGCAGCGCTGTGCTACATAGCACTTTAAGAATGGCATCGCTGGTTCGAATCCGGCCTGAAGTTTCGGCAGTTTCCGCGGACTCACGTTGTTTTACGCGACGGTGCCCTCTGCTCAGCGTCTTCCCGATCGCCCGCGACATCTTATGAAGCAGAGAACCTGAGTGTTTGCAACTGTTTGCGTCCTGTTTCTTGTCTTTTTTTACTGAGGGCAATCATATGAATCATTGATATTCATTGCAACACCCAGAGGAGTAAAAAATAATTTTACAAAATAGGGGAATGCCGCGATCAGCGGACGTTGACCTACGCACGCACGCACGCAGTAGCCGGCAGTCACAAAACTCTAATCATGTATAATGAGCACTGCATTAATCAGCGTCTCCGTAGCACACATGGGAAAGGCAGCGCTGTGCTACATAGCACTTTAAGAATGGCATCGCCGGTTCGAATCCGGCCTGAAGCACCGTCCGGCAGTTTCCGCCGACTCACGTTGTTTTACGCGACGTGCCCTCTGCTCAGCGTCTTCCCGATCGCCGGCGACATCTTATGAAGCAGAGAACCTGAGTGTTTGTAACTGATTGCATTCCTGTTTCTTGTGTTTTTTTACTGAGGGCAATCATATGAATCATTGATATCCATTGCAACACCCAGAGGAGTAAAAAATAATTTTACAAAATAGGGGAATGCCGCGATCAGCGGACTTTGACCTACGCACGCACGCACGCAGTAGCCGGCAGTCACGAAACTCTAATCATGTATAATGAGCACTGCATTAATCAGCGTCTCCGTAGCAGACATGGGAAAGGCAGCGCTGTGCTACATAGCACTTTAAGAATGGCATCGCCGGTTCGAATCCGGCCTGAAGCACCGTCTGGCAGTTTCCGCCGACTCACGTTGTTTTACGCGACGGTGCCCTCTGCTCAGCGTCTTCCCGATCGCCGGCGACATCTTATGAAGCAGAGAACCTGAGTGTTTGTAACTGATTGCATTCCTGTTTCTTGTGTTTTTTTACTGAGGGCAATCATATGAATCATTGATATCCATTGCAACACCCAGGAGAGTAAAAAATAATTTTACAAAATAGGGGAATGCTGCGATCGGCGGACTTTGACCTACACACGCACGCACGCACGCAGTAGCCGGCAGTCACGAGACTCTAATCATGTATAATGAGCACTGCACTAATCAGCATCTCCGTAGCACACATGGGAAAGGCAGCGCTGTGCTACATAGCACTTTAAGAATGTCATCGCAGGTTCGAATCCAGCCTGAAGCACCGTCCGGCCATTTCCGCGGTCTCGCGTTGTTTTACGCGACGGTGCCCTCTGCTCAGCGTCTTCCCGATCGCCGGCGACATCTTATGAAGCAGAGAACCTGAGTGTTTGTAACTGATTGCATTCCTGTTTCTTGTGTTTTTTTACTGAGGGCAATCATATGAATCATTGATATCCATTGCAACACCCAGGAGAGTAAAAAATAATTTTACAAAATAGGGGAATGCTGCGATCGGCGGACTTTGACCTACACACGCACGCACGCAAGCAGTAGCCGGCAGTCACGAGACTCTAATCATGTATAATGAGGACTGCATTAATCGGTGTCTCCGTAGCACACATGGGAAAGGCAGCGCTGTGCTACATAGCACTTTAAGAATGTCATCGCAGGTTCGAATCCGGCCTGAAGCACCGGCCGGCAGTTTCCGCGGACTCACGTTGTTTTACGCGACGGTGCCCTCTGCTCAGCGTCTTCCCGATCGCCCGCGACATCTTATGAAGTAGAGAATGAGTGTTTGTAACTGTTTGCGTCCTGTTTCTTGTGTTTTTTTACTGAGGGCAATCATATGAATCATTGATATCCATTGCAACACCCAGAGGAGTAAAAAATAATTTTACAAAATAGGGGAATGCCGCGATCAGCGGACTTTGACCTACGCACGCACGCACGCAGTAGCCGGCAGTCACGAGACTCTAATCATGTATAATGAGCACTGCACTAATCAGCATCTCCGTAGCACACATGGGAAAGGCAGCGCTGTGCTACATAGCACTTTAAGAATGTCATCGCAGGTTCGAATCCAGCCTGAAGCACCGTCCGGCCATTTCCGCGGTCTCGCGTTGTTTTACGCGACGGTGCCCTCTGCTCAGCGTCTTCCCGATCGCCGGCGACATCTTATGAAGCAGAGAACCTGAGTGTTTGTAACTGATTGCATTCCTGTTTCTTGTGTTTTTTTACTGAGGGCAATCATATGAATCATTGATATCCATTGCAACACCCAGGAGAGTAAAAAATAATTTTACAAAATAGGGGAATGCTGCGATCGGCGGACTTTGACCTACACACGCACGCACGCAAGCAGTAGCCGGCAGTCACGAGACTCTAATCATGTATAATGAGGACTGCATTAATCGGTGTCTCCGTAGCACACATGGGAAAGGCAGCGCTGTGCTACATAGCACTTTAAGAATGTCATCGCAGGTTCGAATCCGGCCTGAAGCACCGGCCGGCAGTTTCCGCGGACTCACGTTGTTTTACGCGACGGTGCCCTCTGCTCAGCGTCTTCCCGATCGCCCGCGACATCTTATGAAGTAGAGAATGAGTGTTTGTAACTGTTTGCGTCCTGTTTCTTGTGTTTTTTTACTGAGGGCAATCATATGAATCATTGATATCCATTGCAACACCCAGAGGAGTAAAAAATAATTTTACAAAATAGGGGAATGCCGCGATCAGCGGACTTTGACCTACGCACGCACGCACGCAGTAGCCGGCAGTCACGAGACTCTAATCATGTATAATTCGCACTGCATTAATCAGCGTCTCCGTAGCACACATGGGAAAGGCAGCGCTGTGCTACATAGCACTTTAAGAATGGCATCGCCGGTTCGAATCCGGCCTGAAGCACCGTCCGGCAGTTTCCGCGGACTCACGTTGTTTTACGCGACGGTGCCCTCTGCTCAGCGTCTTCCCGATCGCCGGCGACATCTTATGAAGCAGAGAACCTGAGTGTTTGTAACTGATTGCATTCCTGTTTCTTGTGTTTTTTTACTGAGGGCAATCATATGAATCATTGATATCCATTGCAACACCCAGGAGAGTAAAAAATAATTTTACAAAATAGGGGAATGCTGCGATCGGCGGACTTTGACCTACACACGCACGCACGCACGCAGTAGCCGGCAGTCACGAGACTCTAATCATGTATAATGAGCACTGCACTAATCAGCATCTCCGTAGCACACATGGGAAAGGCAGCGCTGTGCTACATAGCACTTTAAGAATGTCATCGCAGGTTCGAATCCAGCCTGAAGCACCGTCCGGCCATTTCCGCGGTCTCGCGTTGTTTTACGCGACGGTGCCCTCTGCTCAGCGTCTTCCCGATCGCCGGCGACATCTTATGAAGCAGAGAACCTGAGTGTTTGTAACTGATTGCATTCCTGTTTCTTGTGTTTTTTTACTGAGGGCAATCATATGAATCATTGATATCCATTGCAACACCCAGGAGAGTAAAAAATAATTTTACAAAATAGGGGAATGCTGCGATCGGCGGACTTTGACCTACACACGCACGCACGCACGCAGTAGCCGGCAGTCACGAGACTCTAATCATGTATAATGAGCACTGCACTAATCAGCATCTCCGTAGCACACATGGGAAAGGCAGCGCTGTGCTACATAGCACTTTAAGAATGTCATCGCAGGTTCGAATCCAGCCTGAAGCACCGTCCGGCCATTTCCGCGGTCTCGCGTTGTTTTACGCGACGGTGCCCTCTGCTCAGCGTCTTCCCGATCGCCGGCGACATCTTATGAAGCAGAGAACCTGAGTGTTTGTAACTGATTGCATTCCTGTTTCTTGTGTTTTTTTACTGAGGGCAATCATATGAATCATTGATATCCATTGCAACACCCAGGAGAGTAAAAAATAATTTTACAAAATAGGGGAATGCTGCGATCGGCGGACTTTGACCTACACACGCACGCACGCAAGCAGTAGCCGGCAGTCACGAGACTCTAATCATGTATAATGAGGACTGCATTAATCGGTGTCTCCGTAGCACACATGGGAAAGGCAGCGCTGTGCTACATAGCACTTTAAGAATGTCATCGCAGGTTCGAATCCGGCCTGAAGCACCGTCCGGCAGTTTCCGCGGACTCACCTTGTTTTACGCGACGGTGCCCTCTGCTCAGCGTCTTCCCGATCGCCCGCGACATCTTATGAAGTAGAGAACCTGAGTGTTTGTAACTGTTTGCGTCCTGTTTCTTGTCTTTTTTTACTGAGGGCAATCATATGAATCATTGATATTCATTGCAACACCCAGAGGAGTAAAAAATAATTTTACAAAATAGGGGAATGCCGCGATCAGCGGACTTTGACCTACGCACGCACGCAAGCAGTAGCCGGCAGTCACGAGACTCTAATCATGTATAATGAGCACTGCATTAATCAGCGTCTCCGTAGCACACGTGGGAAAGGCAGCGCTGTGCTACATAGCACTTTAAGAATGGCATCGCTGGTTCGAATCCGGCCTGAAGTTTCGGCAGTTTCCGCGGACTCACGTTGTTTTACGCGACGGTGCCCTCTGCTCAGCGTCTTCCCGATCGCCCGCGACATCTTATGAAGCAGAGAACCTGAGTGTTTGCAACTGTTTGCGTCCTGTTTCTTGTCTTTTTTTACTGAGGGCAATCATATGAATCATTGATATTCATTGCAACACCCAGAGGAGTAAAAAATAATTTTACAAAATAGGGGAATGCCGCGATCAGCGGACGTTGACCTACGCACGCACGCACGCAGTAGCCGGCAGTCACAAAACTCTAATCATGTATAATGAGCACTGCATTAATCAGCGTCTCCGTAGCACACATGGGAAAGGCAGCGCTGTGCTACATAGCACTTTAAGAATGGCATCGCCGGTTCGAATCCGGCCTGAAGCACCGTCCGGCAGTTTCCGCCGACTCACGTTGTTTTACGCGACGTGCCCTCTGCTCAGCGTCTTCCCGATCGCCGGCGACATCTTATGAAGCAGAGAACCTGAGTGTTTGTAACTGATTGCATTCCTGTTTCTTGTGTTTTTTTACTGAGGGCAATCATATGAATCATTGATATCCATTGCAACACCCAGAGGAGTAAAAAATAATTTTACAAAATAGGGGAATGCCGCGATCAGCGGACTTTGACCTACGCACGCAAGCACGCAGTAGCCGGCAGTCACGAAACTCTAATCATGTATAATGAGCACTGCATTAATCAGCGTCTCCGTAGCACACATGGGAAAGGCAGCGCTGTGCTGCATAGCACTTTAAGAATGGCATCGCCAGTTCGAATCCGGCCTGAAGGTCCGGCAGTTTCCGCGGACTCACGTTGTTTTACGCGACGGTGCCCTCTGCTCAGCGTCTTCCCGATCGCCCGCGACATCTTATGAAGTAGAGAATGAGTGTTTGTAACTGTTTGCGTCCTGTTTCTTGTGTTTTTTTACTGAGGGCAATCATATGAATCATTGATATCCATTGCAACACCCAGAGGAGTAAAAAATAATTTTACAAAATAGGGGAATGCCGCGATCAGCGGACTTTGACCTACGCACGCACGCACGCAGTAGCCGGCAGTCACGAGACTCTAATCATGTATAATGAGCACTGCACTAATCAGCATCTCCGTAGCACACATGGGAAAGGCAGCGCTGTGCTACATAGCACTTTAAGAATGTCATCGCAGGTTCGAATCCAGCCTGAAGCACCGTCCGGCCATTTCCGCGGTCTCGCGTTGTTTTACGCGACGGTGCCCTCTGCTCAGCGTCTTCCCGATCGCCGGCGACATCTTATGAAGCAGAGAACCTGAGTGTTTGTAACTGATTGCATTCCTGTTTCTTGTGTTTTTTTACTGAGGGCAATCATATGAATCATTGATATCCATTGCAACACCCAGGAGAGTAAAAAATAATTTTACAAAATAGGGGAATGCTGCGATCGGCGGACTTTGACCTACACACGCACGCACGCAAGCAGTAGCCGGCAGTCACGAGACTCTAATCATGTATAATGAGGACTGCATTAATCGGTGTCTCCGTAGCACACATGGGAAAGGCAGCGCTGTGCTACATAGCACTTTAAGAATGTCATCGCAGGTTCGAATCCGGCCTGAAGCACCGGCCGGCAGTTTCCGCGGACTCACGTTGTTTTACGCGACGGTGCCCTCTGCTCAGCGTCTTCCCGATCGCCCGCGACATCTTATGAAGTAGAGAATGAGTGTTTGTAACTGTTTGCGTCCTGTTTCTTGTGTTTTTTTACTGAGGGCAATCATATGAATCATTGATATCCATTGCAACACCCAGAGGAGTAAAAAATAATTTTACAAAATAGGGGAATGCCGCGATCAGCGGACTTTGACCTACGCACGCACGCACGCAGTAGCCGGCAGTCACGAGACTCTAATCATGTATAATTCGCACTGCATTAATCAGCGTCTCCGTAGCACACATGGGAAAGGCAGCGCTGTGCTACATAGCACTTTAAGAATGGCATCGCCGGTTCGAATCCGGCCTGAAGCACCGTCCGGCAGTTTCCGCGGACTCACGTTGTTTTACGCGACGGTGCCCTCTGCTCAGCGTCTTCCCGATCGCCGGCGACATCTTATGAAGCAGAGAACCTGAGTGTTTGTAACTGATTGCATTCCTGTTTCTTGTGTTTTTTTACTGAGGGCAATCATATGAATCATTGATATCCATTGCAACACCCAGGAGAGTAAAAAATAATTTTACAAAATAGGGGAATGCTGCGATCGGCGGACTTTGACCTACACACGCACGCACGCACGCAGTAGCCGGCAGTCACGAGACTCTAATCATGTATAATGAGCACTGCACTAATCAGCATCTCCGTAGCACACATGGGAAAGGCAGCGCTGTGCTACATAGCACTTTAAGAATGTCATCGCAGGTTCGAATCCAGCCTGAAGCACCGTCCGGCCATTTCCGCGGTCTCGCGTTGTTTTACGCGACGGTGCCCTCTGCTCAGCGTCTTCCCGATCGCCGGCGACATCTTATGAAGCAGAGAACCTGAGTGTTTGTAACTGATTGCATTCCTGTTTCTTGTGTTTTTTTACTGAGGGCAATCATATGAATCATTGATATCCATTGCAACACCCAGGAGAGTAAAAAATAATTTTACAAAATAGGGGAATGCTGCGATCGGCGGACTTTGACCTACACACGCACGCACGCACGCAGTAGCCGGCAGTCACGAGACTCTAATCATGTATAATGAGCACTGCACTAATCAGCATCTCCGTAGCACACATGGGAAAGGCAGCGCTGTGCTACATAGCACTTTAAGAATGTCATCGCAGGTTCGAATCCAGCCTGAAGCACCGTCCGGCCATTTCCGCGGTCTCGCGTTGTTTTACGCGACGGTGCCCTCTGCTCAGCGTCTTCCCGATCGCCGGCGACATCTTATGAAGCAGAGAACCTGAGTGTTTGTAACTGATTGCATTCCTGTTTCTTGTGTTTTTTTACTGAGGGCAATCATATGAATCATTGATATCCATTGCAACACCCAGGAGAGTAAAAAATAATTTTACAAAATAGGGGAATGCTGCGATCGGCGGACTTTGACCTACACACGCACGCACGCAAGCAGTAGCCGGCAGTCACGAGACTCTAATCATGTATAATGAGGACTGCATTAATCGGTGTCTCCGTAGCACACATGGGAAAGGCAGCGCTGTGCTACATAGCACTTTAAGAATGTCATCGCAGGTTCGAATCCGGCCTGAAGCACCGTCCGGCAGTTTCCGCGGACTCACCTTGTTTTACGCGACGGTGCCCTCTGCTCAGCGTCTTCCCGATCGCCCGCGACATCTTATGAAGTAGAGAACCTGAGTGTTTGTAACTGTTTGCGTCCTGTTTCTTGTCTTTTTTTACTGAGGGCAATCATATGAATCATTGATATTCATTGCAACACCCAGAGGAGTAAAAAATAATTTTACAAAATAGGGGAATGCCGCGATCAGCGGACTTTGACCTACGCACGCACGCAAGCAGTAGCCGGCAGTCACGAGACTCTAATCATGTATAATGAGCACTGCATTAATCAGCGTCTCCGTAGCACACGTGGGAAAGGCAGCGCTGTGCTACATAGCACTTTAAGAATGGCATCGCTGGTTCGAATCCGGCCTGAAGTTTCGGCAGTTTCCGCGGACTCACGTTGTTTTACGCGACGGTGCCCTCTGCTCAGCGTCTTCCCGATCGCCCGCGACATCTTATGAAGCAGAGAACCTGAGTGTTTGCAACTGTTTGCGTCCTGTTTCTTGTCTTTTTTTACTGAGGGCAATCATATGAATCATTGATATTCATTGCAACACCCAGAGGAGTAAAAAATAATTTTACAAAATAGGGGAATGCTGCGATCGGCGGACTTTGACCTACACACGCACGCACGCACGCAGTAGCCGGCAGTCACGAGACTCTAATCATGTATAATGAGCACTGCACTAATCAGCATCTCCGTAGCACACATGGGAAAGGCAGCGCTGTGCTACATAGCACTTTAAGAATGTCATCGCAGGTTCGAATCCAGCCTGAAGCACCGTCCGGCCATTTCCGCGGTCTCGCGTTGTTTTACGCGACGGTGCCCTCTGCTCAGCGTCTTCCCGATCGCCGGCGACATCTTATGAAGCAGAGAACCTGAGTGTTTGTAACTGATTGCATTCCTGTTTCTTGTGTTTTTTTACTGAGGGCAATCATATGAATCATTGATATCCATTGCAACACCCAGGAGAGTAAAAAATAATTTTACAAAATAGGGGAATGCTGCGATCGGCGGACTTTGACCTACACACGCACGCACGCAAGCAGTAGCCGGCAGTCACGAGACTCTAATCATGTATAATGAGGACTGCATTAATCGGTGTCTCCGTAGCACACATGGGAAAGGCAGCGCTGTGCTACATAGCACTTTAAGAATGTCATCGCAGGTTCGAATCCGGCCTGAAGCACCGTCCGGCAGTTTCCGCGGACTCACCTTGTTTTACGCGACGGTGCCCTCTGCTCAGCGTCTTCCCGATCGCCCGCGACATCTTATGAAGTAGAGAACCTGAGTGTTTGTAACTGTTTGCGTCCTGTTTCTTGTCTTTTTTTACTGAGGGCAATCATATGAATCATTGATATTCATTGCAACACCCAGAGGAGTAAAAAATAATTTTACAAAATAGGGGAATGCCGCGATCAGCGGACTTTGACCTACGCACGCACGCAAGCAGTAGCCGGCAGTCACGAGACTCTAATCATGTATAATGAGCACTGCATTAATCAGCGTCTCCGTAGCACACGTGGGAAAGGCAGCGCTGTGCTACATAGCACTTTAAGAATGGCATCGCTGGTTCGAATCCGGCCTGAAGTTTCGGCAGTTTCCGCGGACTCACGTTGTTTTACGCGACGGTGCCCTCTGCTCAGCGTCTTCCCGATCGCCCGCGACATCTTATGAAGCAGAGAACCTGAGTGTTTGCAACTGTTTGCGTCCTGTTTCTTGTCTTTTTTTACTGAGGGCAATCATATGAATCATTGATATTCATTGCAACACCCAGAGGAGTAAAAAATAATTTTACAAAATAGGGGAATGCCGCGATCAGCGGACGTTGACCTACGCACGCACGCACGCAGTAGCCGGCAGTCACAAAACTCTAATCATGTATAATGAGCACTGCATTAATCAGCGTCTCCGTAGCACACATGGGAAAGGCAGCGCTGTGCTACATAGCACTTTAAGAATGGCATCGCCGGTTCGAATCCGGCCTGAAGCACCGTCCGGCAGTTTCCGCCGACTCACGTTGTTTTACGCGACGTGCCCTCTGCTCAGCGTCTTCCCGATCGCCGGCGACATCTTATGAAGCAGAGAACCTGAGTGTTTGTAACTGATTGCATTCCTGTTTCTTGTGTTTTTTTACTGAGGGCAATCATATGAATCATTGATATCCATTGCAACACCCAGAGGAGTAAAAAATAATTTTACAAAATAGGGGAATGCCGCGATCAGCGGACTTTGACCTACGCACGCAAGCACGCAGTAGCCGGCAGTCACGAAACTCTAATCATGTATAATGAGCACTGCATTAATCAGCGTCTCCGTAGCACACATGGGAAAGGCAGCGCTGTGCTGCATAGCACTTTAAGAATGGCATCGCCAGTTCGAATCCGGCCTGAAGGTCCGGCAGTTTCCGCGGACTCACGTTGTTTTACGCGACGGTGCCCTCTGCTCAGCGTCTTCCCGATCGCCCGCGACATCTTATGAAGCAGAGAACCTGAGTGTTTGTAACTGATTGCATTCCTGTTTCTTGTGTTTTTTTACTGAGGGCAATCATATGAATCATTGATATCCATTGCAACACCCAGAGGAGTAAAAAATAATTTTACAAAATAGGGGAATGCCGCGATCAGCGGACGTTGACCTACGCACGCACGCACGCAGTAGCCGGCAGTCACAAAACTCTAATCATGTATAATGAGCACTGCATTAATCAGCGTCTCCGTAGCACACATGGGAAAGGCAGCGCTGTGCTACATAGCACTTTAAGAATGGCATCGCCGGTTCGAATCCGGCCTGAAGCACCGTCCGGCAGTTTCCGCCGACTCACGTTGTTTTACGCGACGTGCCCTCTGCTCAGCGTCTTCCCGATCGCCGGCGACATCTTATGAAGCAGAGAACCTGAGTGTTTGTAACTGATTGCATTCCTGTTTCTTGTGTTTTTTTACTGAGGGCAATCATATGAATCATTGATATCCATTGCAACACCCAGAGGAGTAAAAAATAATTTTACAAAATAGGGGAATGCCGCGATCAGCGGACTTTGACCTACGCACGCACGCACGCAGTAGCCGGCAGTCACGAAACTCTAATCATGTATAATGAGCACTGCATTAATCAGCGTCTCCGTAGCAGACATGGGAAAGGCAGCGCTGTGCTACATAGCACTTTAAGAATGGCATCGCCGGTTCGAATCCGGCCTGAAGCACCGTCTGGCAGTTTCCGCCGACTCACGTTGTTTTACGCGACGGTGCCCTCTGCTCAGCGTCTTCCCGATCGCCGGCGACATCTTATGAAGCAGAGAACCTGAGTGTTTGTAACTGATTGCATTCCTGTTTCTTGTGTTTTTTTACTGAGGGCAATCATATGAATCATTGATATCCATTGCAACACCCAGGAGAGTAAAAAATAATTTTACAAAATAGGGGAATGCTGCGATCGGCGGACTTTGACCTACACACGCACGCACGCACGCAGTAGCCGGCAGTCACGAGACTCTAATCATGTATAATGAGCACTGCACTAATCAGCATCTCCGTAGCACACATGGGAAAGGCAGCGCTGTGCTACATAGCACTTTAAGAATGTCATCGCAGGTTCGAATCCAGCCTGAAGCACCGTCCGGCCATTTCCGCGGTCTCGCGTTGTTTTACGCGACGGTGCCCTCTGCTCAGCGTCTTCCCGATCGCCGGCGACATCTTATGAAGCAGAGAACCTGAGTGTTTGTAACTGATTGCATTCCTGTTTCTTGTGTTTTTTTACTGAGGGCAATCATATGAATCATTGATATCCATTGCAACACCCAGGAGAGTAAAAAATAATTTTACAAAATAGGGGAATGCTGCGATCGGCGGACTTTGACCTACACACGCACGCACGCAAGCAGTAGCCGGCAGTCACGAGACTCTAATCATGTATAATGAGGACTGCATTAATCGGTGTCTCCGTAGCACACATGGGAAAGGCAGCGCTGTGCTACATAGCACTTTAAGAATGTCATCGCAGGTTCGAATCCGGCCTGAAGCACCGGCCGGCAGTTTCCGCGGACTCACGTTGTTTTACGCGACGGTGCCCTCTGCTCAGCGTCTTCCCGATCGCCCGCGACATCTTATGAAGTAGAGAATGAGTGTTTGTAACTGTTTGCGTCCTGTTTCTTGTGTTTTTTTACTGAGGGCAATCATATGAATCATTGATATCCATTGCAACACCCAGAGGAGTAAAAAATAATTTTACAAAATAGGGGAATGCCGCGATCAGCGGACTTTGACCTACGCACGCACGCACGCAGTAGCCGGCAGTCACGAGACTCTAATCATGTATAATGAGCACTGCACTAATCAGCATCTCCGTAGCACACATGGGAAAGGCAGCGCTGTGCTACATAGCACTTTAAGAATGTCATCGCAGGTTCGAATCCAGCCTGAAGCACCGTCCGGCCATTTCCGCGGTCTCGCGTTGTTTTACGCGACGGTGCCCTCTGCTCAGCGTCTTCCCGATCGCCGGCGACATCTTATGAAGCAGAGAACCTGAGTGTTTGTAACTGATTGCATTCCTGTTTCTTGTGTTTTTTTACTGAGGGCAATCATATGAATCATTGATATCCATTGCAACACCCAGGAGAGTAAAAAATAATTTTACAAAATAGGGGAATGCTGCGATCGGCGGACTTTGACCTACACACGCACGCACGCAAGCAGTAGCCGGCAGTCACGAGACTCTAATCATGTATAATGAGGACTGCATTAATCGGTGTCTCCGTAGCACACATGGGAAAGGCAGCGCTGTGCTACATAGCACTTTAAGAATGTCATCGCAGGTTCGAATCCGGCCTGAAGCACCGGCCGGCAGTTTCCGCGGACTCACGTTGTTTTACGCGACGGTGCCCTCTGCTCAGCGTCTTCCCGATCGCCCGCGACATCTTATGAAGTAGAGAATGAGTGTTTGTAACTGTTTGCGTCCTGTTTCTTGTGTTTTTTTACTGAGGGCAATCATATGAATCATTGATATCCATTGCAACACCCAGAGGAGTAAAAAATAATTTTACAAAATAGGGGAATGCCGCGATCAGCGGACTTTGACCTACGCACGCACGCACGCAGTAGCCGGCAGTCACGAGACTCTAATCATGTATAATTCGCACTGCATTAATCAGCGTCTCCGTAGCACACATGGGAAAGGCAGCGCTGTGCTACATAGCACTTTAAGAATGGCATCGCCGGTTCGAATCCGGCCTGAAGCACCGTCCGGCAGTTTCCGCCGACTCACGTTGTTTTACGCGACGGTGCCCTCTGCTCAGCGTCTTCCCGATCGCCGGCGACATCTTATGAAGCAGAGAACCTGAGTGTTTGTAACTGATTGCATTCCTGTTTCTTGTGTTTTTTTACTGAGGGCAATCATATGAATCATTGATATCCATTGCAACACCCAGGAGAGTAAAAAATAATTTTACAAAATAGGGGAATGCTGCGATCGGCGGACTTTGACCTACACACGCACGCACGCACGCAGTAGCCGGCAGTCACGAGACTCTAATCATGTATAATTCGCACTGCATTAATCAGCGTCTCCGTAGCACACATGGGAAAGGCAGCGCTGTGCTACATAGCACTTTAAGAATGGCATCGCCGGTTCGAATCCGGCCTGAAGCACCGTCCGGCAGTTTCCGCGGACTCACGTTGTTTTACGCGACGGTGCCCTCTGCTCAGCGTCTTCCCGATCGCCGGCGACATCTTATGAAGCAGAGAACCTGAGTGTTTGTAACTGATTGCATTCCTGTTTCTTGTGTTTTTTTACTGAGGGCAATCATATGAATCATTGATATCCATTGCAACACCCAGGAGAGTAAAAAATAATTTTACAAAATAGGGGAATGCTGCGATCGGCGGACTTTGACCTACACACGCACGCACGCACGCAGTAGCCGGCAGTCACGAGACTCTAATCATGTATAATGAGCACTGCACTAATCAGCATCTCCGTAGCACACATGGGAAAGGCAGCGCTGTGCTACATAGCACTTTAAGAATGTCATCGCAGGTTCGAATCCAGCCTGAAGCACCGTCCGGCCATTTCCGCGGTCTCGCGTTGTTTTACGCGACGGTGCCCTCTGCTCAGCGTCTTCCCGATCGCCGGCGACATCTTATGAAGCAGAGAACCTGAGTGTTTGTAACTGATTGCATTCCTGTTTCTTGTGTTTTTTTACTGAGGGCAATCATATGAATCATTGATATCCATTGCAACACCCAGGAGAGTAAAAAATAATTTTACAAAATAGGGGAATGCTGCGATCGGCGGACTTTGACCTACACACGCACGCACGCACGCAGTAGCCGGCAGTCACGAGACTCTAATCATGTATAATGAGCACTGCACTAATCAGCATCTCCGTAGCACACATGGGAAAGGCAGCGCTGTGCTACATAGCACTTTAAGAATGTCATCGCAGGTTCGAATCCAGCCTGAAGCACCGTCCGGCCATTTCCGCGGTCTCGCGTTGTTTTACGCGACGGTGCCCTCTGCTCAGCGTCTTCCCGATCGCCGGCGACATCTTATGAAGCAGAGAACCTGAGTGTTTGTAACTGATTGCATTCCTGTTTCTTGTGTTTTTTTACTGAGGGCAATCATATGAATCATTGATATCCATTGCAACACCCAGGAGAGTAAAAAATAATTTTACAAAATAGGGGAATGCTGCGATCGGCGGACTTTGACCTACACACGCACGCACGCAAGCAGTAGCCGGCAGTCACGAGACTCTAATCATGTATAATGAGGACTGCATTAATCGGTGTCTCCGTAGCACACATGGGAAAGGCAGCGCTGTGCTACATAGCACTTTAAGAATGTCATCGCAGGTTCGAATCCGGCCTGAAGCACCGTCCGGCAGTTTCCGCGGACTCACCTTGTTTTACGCGACGGTGCCCTCTGCTCAGCGTCTTCCCGATCGCCCGCGACATCTTATGAAGTAGAGAACCTGAGTGTTTGTAACTGTTTGCGTCCTGTTTCTTGTCTTTTTTTACTGAGGGCAATCATATGAATCATTGATATTCATTGCAACACCCAGAGGAGTAAAAAATAATTTTACAAAATAGGGGAATGCCGCGATCAGCGGACTTTGACCTACGCACGCACGCAAGCAGTAGCCGGCAGTCACGAGACTCTAATCATGTATAATGAGCACTGCATTAATCAGCGTCTCCGTAGCACACGTGGGAAAGGCAGCGCTGTGCTACATAGCACTTTAAGAATGGCATCGCTGGTTCGAATCCGGCCTGAAGTTTCGGCAGTTTCCGCGGACTCACGTTGTTTTACGCGACGGTGCCCTCTGCTCAGCGTCTTCCCGATCGCCCGCGACATCTTATGAAGCAGAGAACCTGAGTGTTTGCAACTGTTTGCGTCCTGTTTCTTGTCTTTTTTTACTGAGGGCAATCATATGAATCATTGATATTCATTGCAACACCCAGAGGAGTAAAAAATAATTTTACAAAATAGGGGAATGCCGCGATCAGCGGACGTTGACCTACGCACGCACGCACGCAGTAGCCGGCAGTCACAAAACTCTAATCATGTATAATGAGCACTGCATTAATCAGCGTCTCCGTAGCACACATGGGAAAGGCAGCGCTGTGCTACATAGCACTTTAAGAATGGCATCGCCGGTTCGAATCCGGCCTGAAGCACCGTCCGGCAGTTTCCGCCGACTCACGTTGTTTTACGCGACGTGCCCTCTGCTCAGCGTCTTCCCGATCGCCGGCGACATCTTATGAAGCAGAGAACCTGAGTGTTTGTAACTGATTGCATTCCTGTTTCTTGTGTTTTTTTACTGAGGGCAATCATATGAATCATTGATATCCATTGCAACACCCAGAGGAGTAAAAAATAATTTTACAAAATAGGGGAATGCCGCGATCAGCGGACTTTGACCTACGCACGCAAGCACGCAGTAGCCGGCAGTCACGAAACTCTAATCATGTATAATGAGCACTGCATTAATCAGCGTCTCCGTAGCACACATGGGAAAGGCAGCGCTGTGCTGCATAGCACTTTAAGAATGGCATCGCCAGTTCGAATCCGGCCTGAAGGTCCGGCAGTTTCCGCGGACTCACGTTGTTTTACGCGACGGTGCCCTCTGCTCAGCGTCTTCCCGATCGCCCGCGACATCTTATGAAGCAGAGAACCTGAGTGTTTGTAACTGATTGCATTCCTGTTTCTTGTGTTTTTTTACTGAGGGCAATCATATGAATCATTGATATCCATTGCAACACCCAGAGGAGTAAAAAATAATTTTACAAAATAGGGGAATGCCGCGATCAGCGGACGTTGACCTACGCACGCACGCACGCAGTAGCCGGCAGTCACAAAACTCTAATCATGTATAATGAGCACTGCATTAATCAGCGTCTCCGTAGCACACATGGGAAAGGCAGCGCTGTGCTACATAGCACTTTAAGAATGGCATCGCCGGTTCGAATCCGGCCTGAAGCACCGTCCGGCAGTTTCCGCCGACTCACGTTGTTTTACGCGACGTGCCCTCTGCTCAGCGTCTTCCCGATCGCCGGCGACATCTTATGAAGCAGAGAACCTGAGTGTTTGTAACTGATTGCATTCCTGTTTCTTGTGTTTTTTTACTGAGGGCAATCATATGAATCATTGATATCCATTGCAACACCCAGAGGAGTAAAAAATAATTTTACAAAATAGGGGAATGCCGCGATCAGCGGACTTTGACCTACGCACGCACGCACGCAGTAGCCGGCAGTCACGAAACTCTAATCATGTATAATGAGCACTGCATTAATCAGCGTCTCCGTAGCAGACATGGGAAAGGCAGCGCTGTGCTACATAGCACTTTAAGAATGGCATCGCCGGTTCGAATCCGGCCTGAAGCACCGTCTGGCAGTTTCCGCCGACTCACGTTGTTTTACGCGACGGTGCCCTCTGCTCAGCGTCTTCCCGATCGCCGGCGACATCTTATGAAGCAGAGAACCTGAGTGTTTGTAACTGATTGCATTCCTGTTTCTTGTGTTTTTTTACTGAGGGCAATCATATGAATCATTGATATCCATTGCAACACCCAGGAGAGTAAAAAATAATTTTACAAAATAGGGGAATGCTGCGATCGGCGGACTTTGACCTACACACGCACGCACGCACGCAGTAGCCGGCAGTCACGAGACTCTAATCATGTATAATGAGCAGTGCATTAATCGGTGTCTCCGTAGCACACATGGGAAAGGCAGCGCTGTGCTACATAGCACTTTAAGAATGTCATCGCAGGTTCGAATCCAGCCTGAAGCACCGTCCGGCCATTTCCGCGGTCTCGTGTTGTTTTACGCGACGGTGCCCTCTGCTCAGCGTCTTCCCGATCGCCGGCGACATCTTATGAAGCAGAGAACCTGAGTGTTTGTAACTGATTGCATTCCTGTTTCTTGTGTTTTTTTACTGAGGGCAATCATATGAATCATTGATATCCATTGCAACACCCAGGAGAGTAAAAAATAATTTTACAAAATAGGGGAATGCTGCGATCGGCGGACTTTGACCTACACACGCACGCACGCACGCAGTAGCCGGCAGTCACGAGACTCTAATCATGTATAATGAGCACTGCACTAATCAGCATCTCCGTAGCACACATGGGAAAGGCAGCGCTGTGCTACATAGCACTTTAAGAATGTCATCGCAGGTTCGAATCCAGCCTGAAGCACCGTCCGGCCATTTCCGCGGTCTCGCGTTGTTTTACGCGACGGTGCCCTCTGCTCAGCGTCTTCCCGATCGCCGGCGACATCTTATGAAGCAGAGAACCTGAGTGTTTGTAACTGATTGCATTCCTGTTTCTTGTGTTTTTTTACTGAGGGCAATCATATGAATCATTGATATCCATTGCAACACCCAGGAGAGTAAAAAATAATTTTACAAAATAGGGGAATGCTGCGATCGGCGGACTTTGACCTACACACGCACGCACGCAAGCAGTAGCCGGCAGTCACGAGACTCTAATCATGTATAATGAGGACTGCATTAATCGGTGTCTCCGTAGCACACATGGGAAAGGCAGCGCTGTGCTACATAGCACTTTAAGAATGTCATCGCAGGTTCGAATCCGGCCTGAAGCACCGGCCGGCAGTTTCCGCGGACTCACGTTGTTTTACGCGACGGTGCCCTCTGCTCAGCGTCTTCCCGATCGCCCGCGACATCTTATGAAGTAGAGAATGAGTGTTTGTAACTGTTTGCGTCCTGTTTCTTGTGTTTTTTTACTGAGGGCAATCATATGAATCATTGATATCCATTGCAACACCCAGAGGAGTAAAAAATAATTTTACAAAATAGGGGAATGCCGCGATCAGCGGACTTTGACCTACGCACGCACGCACGCAGTAGCCGGCAGTCACGAGACTCTAATCATGTATAATTCGCACTGCATTAATCAGCGTCTCCGTAGCACACATGGGAAAGGCAGCGCTGTGCTACATAGCACTTTAAGAATGGCATCGCCGGTTCGAATCCGGCCTGAAGCACCGTCCGGCAGTTTCCGCCGACTCACGTTGTTTTACGCGACGGTGCCCTCTGCTCAGCGTCTTCCCGATCGCCGGCGACATCTTATGAAGCAGAGAACCTGAGTGTTTGTAACTGATTGCATTCCTGTTTCTTGTGTTTTTTTACTGAGGGCAATCATATGAATCATTGATATCCATTGCAACACCCAGGAGAGTAAAAAATAATTTTACAAAATAGGGGAATGCTGCGATCGGCGGACTTTGACCTACACACGCACGCACGCACGCAGTAGCCGGCAGTCACGAGACTCTAATCATGTATAATTCGCACTGCATTAATCAGCGTCTCCGTAGCACACATGGGAAAGGCAGCGCTGTGCTACATAGCACTTTAAGAATGGCATCGCCGGTTCGAATCCGGCCTGAAGCACCGTCCGGCAGTTTCCGCGGACTCACGTTGTTTTACGCGACGGTGCCCTCTGCTCAGCGTCTTCCCGATCGCCGGCGACATCTTATGAAGCAGAGAACCTGAGTGTTTGTAACTGATTGCATTCCTGTTTCTTGTGTTTTTTTACTGAGGGCAATCATATGAATCATTGATATCCATTGCAACACCCAGAGGAGTAAAAAATAATTTTACAAAATAGGGGAATGCCGCGATCAGCGGACTTTGACCTACGCACGCACGCACGCAGTAGCCGGCAGTCACGAGACTCTAATCATGTATAATTCGCACTGCATTAATCAGCGTCTCCGTAGAAGACATGGGAAAGGCAGCGCTGTGCTACATAGCACTTTAAGAATGGCATCGCCGGTTCGAATCCGGCCTGAAGCACCGTCTGGCAGTTTCCGCCGACTCACGTTGTTTTACGCGACGGTGCCCTCTGCTCAGCGTCTTCCCGATCGCCGGCGACATCTTATGAAGCAGAGAACCTGAGTGTTTGTAACTGATTGCATTCCTGTTTCTTGTGTTTTTTTACTGAGGGCAATCATATGAATCATTGATATCCATTGCAACACCCAGGAGAGTAAAAAATAATTTTACAAAATAGGGGAATGCTGCGATCGGCGGACTTTGACCTACACACGCACGCACGCACGCAGTAGCCGGCAGTCACGAGACTCTAATCATGTATAATGAGCACTGCACTAATCAGCATCTCCGTAGCACACATGGGAAAGGCAGCGCTGTGCTACATAGCACTTTAAGAATGTCATCGCAGGTTCGAATCCAGCCTGAAGCACCGTCCGGCCATTTCCGCGGTCTCGCGTTGTTTTACGCGACGGTGCCCTCTGCTCAGCGTCTTCCCGATCGCCGGCGACATCTTATGAAGCAGAGAACCTGAGTGTTTGTAACTGATTGCATTCCTGTTTCTTGTGTTTTTTTACTGAGGGCAATCATATGAATCATTGATATCCATTGCAACACCCAGGAGAGTAAAAAATAATTTTACAAAATAGGGGAATGCTGCGATCGGCGGACTTTGACCTACACACGCACGCACGCAAGCAGTAGCCGGCAGTCACGAGACTCTAATCATGTATAATGAGGACTGCATTAATCGGTGTCTCCGTAGCACACATGGGAAAGGCAGCGCTGTGCTACATAGCACTTTAAGAATGTCATCGCAGGTTCGAATCCGGCCTGAAGCACCGGCCGGCAGTTTCCGCGGACTCACGTTGTTTTACGCGACGGTGCCCTCTGCTCAGCGTCTTCCCGATCGCCCGCGACATCTTATGAAGTAGAGAATGAGTGTTTGTAACTGTTTGCGTCCTGTTTCTTGTGTTTTTTTACTGAGGGCAATCATATGAATCATTGATATCCATTGCAACACCCAGAGGAGTAAAAAATAATTTTACAAAATAGGGGAATGCCGCGATCAGCGGACTTTGACCTACGCACGCACGCACGCAGTAGCCGGCAGTCACGAGACTCTAATCATGTATAATTCGCACTGCATTAATCAGCGTCTCCGTAGCACACATGGGAAAGGCAGCGCTGTGCTACATAGCACTTTAAGAATGGCATCGCCGGTTCGAATCCGGCCTGAAGCACCGTCCGGCAGTTTCCGCCGACTCACGTTGTTTTACGCGACGGTGCCCTCTGCTCAGCGTCTTCCCGATCGCCGGCGACATCTTATGAAGCAGAGAACCTGAGTGTTTGTAACTGATTGCATTCCTGTTTCTTGTGTTTTTTTACTGAGGGCAATCATATGAATCATTGATATCCATTGCAACACCCAGGAGAGTAAAAAATAATTTTACAAAATAGGGGAATGCTGCGATCGGCGGACTTTGACCTACACACGCACGCACGCACGCAGTAGCCGGCAGTCACGAGACTCTAATCATGTATAATTCGCACTGCATTAATCAGCGTCTCCGTAGCACACATGGGAAAGGCAGCGCTGTGCTACATAGCACTTTAAGAATGGCATCGCCGGTTCGAATCCGGCCTGAAGCACCGTCCGGCAGTTTCCGCGGACTCAAGTTGTTTTACGCGACGGTGCCCTCTGCTCAGCGTCTTCCCGATCGCCGGCGACATCTTATGAAGCAGAGAACCTGAGTGTTTGTAACTGATTGCATTCCTGTTTCTTGTGTTTTTTTACTGAGGGCAATCATATGAATCATTGATATCCATTGCAACACCCAGGAGAGTAAAAAATAATTTTACAAAATAGGGGAATGCTGCGATCGGCGGACTTTGACCTACACACGCACGCACGCACGCAGTAGCCGGCAGTCACGAGACTCTAATCATGTATAATGAGCACTGCACTAATCAGCATCTCCGTAGCACACATGGGAAAGGCAGCGCTGTGCTACATAGCACTTTAAGAATGTCATCGCAGGTTCGAATCCAGCCTGAAGCACCGTCCGGCCATTTCCGCGGTCTCGCGTTGTTTTACGCGACGGTGCCCTCTGCTCAGCGTCTTCCCGATCGCCGGCGACATCTTATGAAGCAGAGAACCTGAGTGTTTGTAACTGATTGCATTCCTGTTTCTTGTGTTTTTTTACTGAGGGCAATCATATGAATCATTGATATCCATTGCAACACCCAGGAGAGTAAAAAATAATTTTACAAAATAGGGGAATGCTGCGATCGGCGGACTTTGACCTACACACGCACGCACGCACGCAGTAGCCGGCAGTCACGAGACTCTAATCATGTATAATGAGCACTGCACTAATCAGCATCTCCGTAGCACACATGGGAAAGGCAGCGCTGTGCTACATAGCACTTTAAGAATGTCATCGCAGGTTCGAATCCAGCCTGAAGCACCGTCCGGCCATTTCCGCGGTCTCGCGTTGTTTTACGCGACGGTGCCCTCTGCTCAGCGTCTTCCCGATCGCCGGCGACATCTTATGAAGCAGAGAACCTGAGTGTTTGTAACTGATTGCATTCCTGTTTCTTGTGTTTTTTTACTGAGGGCAATCATATGAATCATTGATATCCATTGCAACACCCAGGAGAGTAAAAAATAATTTTACAAAATAGGGGAATGCTGCGATCGGCGGACTTTGACCTACACACGCACGCACGCAAGCAGTAGCCGGCAGTCACGAGACTCTAATCATGTATAATGAGGACTGCATTAATCGGTGTCTCCGTAGCACACATGGGAAAGGCAGCGCTGTGCTACATAGCACTTTAAGAATGTCATCGCAGGTTCGAATCCGGCCTGAAGCACCGTCCGGCAGTTTCCGCGGACTCACCTTGTTTTACGCGACGGTGCCCTCTGCTCAGCGTCTTCCCGATCGCCCGCGACATCTTATGAAGTAGAGAACCTGAGTGTTTGTAACTGTTTGCGTCCTGTTTCTTGTCTTTTTTTACTGAGGGCAATCATATGAATCATTGATATTCATTGCAACACCCAGAGGAGTAAAAAATAATTTTACAAAATAGGGGAATGCCGCGATCAGCGGACTTTGACCTACGCACGCACGCAAGCAGTAGCCGGCAGTCACGAGACTCTAATCATGTATAATGAGCACTGCATTAATCAGCGTCTCCGTAGCACACGTGGGAAAGGCAGCGCTGTGCTACATAGCACTTTAAGAATGGCATCGCTGGTTCGAATCCGGCAGGGGCGTCACTAGACCTTATTCACTGGGGCACGTGCCTTAGTAAAAGTCTCCAGTGCCCCAGTAAAATTTTAGCGCTGCTCTCGCTGTAAACGGCATTCATGAGCGCATCTCCGTGCCTGCTTTAGTCATGACTCGAGCCTGTCACTTACCAGCCAATAAAAATAAAAAAGGGAAAAAAGAAAGGGGCCATAATAGCCAATCAGAAAATAGCACCTCTGTAGCTGGGTAAGATTGAACGCAACAACCAATGAAAATCGTTCACATGATTCTTCCGAGTGTTTCGTTGTATTGTGGAAACTGCTTGAGCTCATCACATCACTTTGAGCGCAGAGTAAGTCGTCCCCTGTTTTAATGTTACAACTAATTCACAGCTTGTTTGACAGAAAAAATGACAAGTTGATCGCTGTTAGAGAATGTTGCCCACATAATTAGCATCTGTTTTTCAATGCTTAGCGTCATTGTAGCCTAAATTTAGCAACAGTTTACCAGCTTGTGCTCTCTCCCTCACACACACACTCACACCATGCGTAGGCTGCATGCACACATGCGGAGAATTAATAATGATTTACGTATACTGTAGAGAGAGTGCTGTAAAAGTAGCTTATACTGTTTGTGAAGCTGTCCTACTGTAAAACTAAACATAGCCTTCTGATAAACTATTCAGAGATGGACATTAGAAAATTCTTCCTGAACAGAGGCAGAGGGAGAGGAACAGTGAGGAGAGATGAGGAGGACGAGGGAGGTATGATAATTGCCCACATTAACGATAACATTAACATGTATGTTGGTAGCTGTGATTTGATCTATGGTTTAATGGCAAACTTAAATAAGTGTGCTGCATTTGCAAATGTAGCCTATAATAATCTACACAGAATCAGACTCTGTATAGGCTACATTTGGAAATTATCACCAAAAGTCAGTATGAAGGCTTTAGTAGGCTATTTAAGCTACAAAGAACTGCAGTATTGCCAGGATGACTATAGGACCCTTGCCTGGGAGGGAAGTATATCTCAATTTTGACTAAAAATAAGCTTCCCTTGTGTTAGTAGGAAAGCCTATTAAATTCATGCAGTGAGTATAGGCCTACTTATGCCTATGTGTTTGAATGTTGCTGGATAGTGGCTGCTACAACAATTGAGGGAGAGTGTTGGTCCTACAGTATGACAGTGACAATAATGATTTTGAAGCTTGTAGCCTACCCGTAGGCTAGCCATTTATTTCATATTTCAATATATTTCATATATTTTTTTATGTAGGCTATTGGGAGTTGGGGGCCTGTGCCCCAGCAAAGCTCTAGATCTAGAATCGCCCCTGGAATCCGGCCTGAAGTTTCGGCAGTTTCCGCGGACTCACGTTGTTTTACGCGACGGTGCCCTCTGCTCAGCGTCTTCCCGATCGCCCGCGACATCTTATGAAGCAGAGAACCTGAGTGTTTGCAACTGTTTGCGTCCTGTTTCTTGTCTTTTTTTACTGAGGGCAATCATATGAATCATTGATATTCATTGCAACACCCAGAGGAGTAAAAAATAATTTTACAAAATAGGGGAATGCCGCGATCAGCGGACGTTGACCTACGCACGCACGCACGCAGTAGCCGGCAGTCACAAAACTCTAATCATGTATAATGAGCACTGCATTAATCAGCGTCTCCGTAGCACACATGGGAAAGGCAGCGCTGTGCTACATAGCACTTTAAGAATGGCATCGCCGGTTCGAATCCGGCCTGAAGCACCGTCCGGCAGTTTCCGCCGACTCACGTTGTTTTACGCGACGTGCCCTCTGCTCAGCGTCTTCCCGATCGCCGGCGACATCTTATGAAGCAGAGAACCTGAGTGTTTGTAACTGATTGCATTCCTGTTTCTTGTGTTTTTTTACTGAGGGCAATCATATGAATAATCATTGATATCCATTGCAACACCCAGAGGAGTAAAAAATAATTTTACAAAATAGGGGAATGCCGCGATCAGCGGACTTTGACCTACGCACGCAAGCACGCAGTAGCCGGCAGTCACGAAACTCTAATCATGTATAATGAGCACTGCATTAATCAGCGTCTCCGTAGCACACATGGGAAAGGCAGCGCTGTGCTACATAGCACTTTAAGAATGGCATCGCCAGTTCGAATCCGGCCTGAAGGTCCGGCAGTTTCCGCGGACTCACGTTGTTTTACGCGACGGTGCCCTCTGCTCAGCGTCTTCCCGATCGCCGGCGACATCTTATGAAGCAGAGAACCTGAGTGTTTGTAACTGATTGCATTCCTGTTTCTTGTGTTTTTTTACTGAGGGCAATCATATGAATCATTGATATCCATTGCAACACCCAGGAGAGTAAAAAATAATTTTACAAAATAGGGGAATGCTGCGATCGGCGGACTTTGACCTACACACGCACGCACGCACGCAGTAGCCGGCAGTCACGAGACTCTAATCATGTATAATGAGCACTGCACTAATCAGCATCTCCGTAGCACACATGGGAAAGGCAGCGCTGTGCTACATAGCACTTTAAGAATGTCATCGCAGGTTCGAATCCAGCCTGAAGCACCGTCCGGCCATTTCCGCGGTCTCGCGTTGTTTTACGCGACGGTGCCCTCTGCTCAGCGTCTTCCCGATCGCCGGCGACATCTTATGAAGCAGAGAACCTGAGTGTTTGTAACTGATTGCATTCCTGTTTCTTGTGTTTTTTTACTGAGGGCAATCATATGAATCATTGATATCCATTGCAACACCCAGGAGAGTAAAAAATAATTTTACAAAATAGGGGAATGCTGCGATCGGCGGACTTTGACCTACACACGCACGCACGCAAGCAGTAGCCGGCAGTCACGAGACTCTAATCATGTATAATGAGGACTGCATTAATCGGTGTCTCCGTAGCACACATGGGAAAGGCAGCGCTGTGCTACATAGCACTTTAAGAATGTCATCGCAGGTTCGAATCCGGCCTGAAGCACCGGCCGGCAGTTTCCGCGGACTCACGTTGTTTTACGCGACGGTGCCCTCTGCTCAGCGTCTTCCCGATCGCCGGCGACATCTTATGAAGCAGAGAACCTGAGTGTTTGTAACTGATTGCATTCCTGTTTCTTGTGTTTTTTTACTGAGGGCAATCATATGAATCATTGATATCCATTGCAACACCCAGGAGAGTAAAAAATAATTTTACAAAATAGGGGAATGCTGCGATCGGCGGACTTTGACCTACACACGCACGCACGCAAGCAGTAGCCGGCAGTCACGAGACTCTAATCATGTATAATTCGCACTGCATTAATCAGCGTCTCCGTAGCACACATGGGAAAGGCAGCGCTGTGCTACATAGCACTTTAAGAATGGCATCGCCGGTTCGAATTCGGCCTGAAGCACCGTCCGGCAGTTTCCGCCGACTCACGTTGTTTTACGCGACGGTGCCCTCTGCTCAGCGTCTTCCCGATCGCCGGCGACATCTTATGAAGCAGAGAACCTGAGTGTTTGTAACTGATTGCATTCCTGTTTCTTGTGTTTTTTTACTGAGGGCAATCATATGAATCATTGATATCCATTGCAACACCCAGGAGAGTAAAAAATAATTTTACAAAATAGGGGAATGCTGCGATCGGCGGACTTTGACCTACACACGCACGCACGCACGCAGTAGCCGGCAGTCACGAGACTCTAATCATGTATAATGAGCACTGCATTAATGGTGTCTCCGTAGCACACATGGGAAAGGCAGCGCTGTGCTACATAGCACTTTAAGAATGTCATCGCAGGTTCGAATCCAGCCTGAAGCACCGTCCGGCCATTTCCGCGGTCTCGCGTTGTTTTACGCGACGGTGCCCTCTGCTCAGCGTCTTCCCGATCGCCGGCGACATCTTATGAAGTAGAGAACCTGAGTGTTTGTAACTGTTTGCGTCCTGTTTCTTGTGTTTTTTTACTGAGGGCAATCATATGAATCATTGATATCCATTGCAACACCCAGAGGAGTAAAAAATAATTTTACAAAATAGGGGAATGCCGCGATCAGCGGACTTTGACCTACGCACGCACGCACGCAGTAGCCGGCAGTCACGAGACTCTAATCATGTATAATTCGCACTGCATTAATCAGCGTCTCCGTAGCACACATGGGAAAGGCAGCGCTGTGCTACATAGCACTTTAAGAATGTCATCGCAGGTTCGAATCCGGCCTGAAGCACCGTCCGGCCATTTCCGCGGTCTCGCGTTGTTTTACGCGACGGTGCCCTCTGCTCAGCGTCTTCCCGATCGCCGGCGACATCTTATGAAGCAGAGAACCTGAGTGTTTGTAACTGATTGCATTCCTGTTTCTTGTGTTTTTTTACTGAGGGCAATCATATGAATCATTGATATCCATTGCAACACCCAGGAGAGTAAAAAATAATTTTACAAAATAGGGGAATGCTGCGATCGGCGGACTTTGACCTACACACGCACGCACGCAAGCAGTAGCCGGCAGTCACGAGACTCTAATCATGTATAATGAGGACTGCATTAATCGGTGTCTCCGTAGCACACATGGGAAAGGCAGCGCTGTGCTACATAGCACTTTAAGAATGTCATCGCAGGTTCGAATCCGGCCTGAAGCACCGTCCGGCAGTTTCCGCGGACTCACGTTGTTTTACGCGACGGTGCCCTCTGCTCAGCGTCTTCCCGATCGCCCGCGACATCTTATGAAGTAGAGAACCTGAGTGTTTGTAACTGTTTGCGTCCTGTTTCTTGTGTTTTTTTACTGAGGGCAATCATATGAATCATTGATATCCATTGCAACACCCAGAGGAGTAAAAAATAATTTTACAAAATAGGGGACTGCCGCGATCAGCGGACTTTGACCTACGCACGCACGCACGCAGTAGCCGGCAGTCACGAGACTCTAATCATGTATAATTCGCACTGCATTAATCAGCGTCTCCGTAGCACACATGGGAAAGGCAGCGCTGTGCTACATAGCACTTTAAGAATGTCATCGCAGGTTCGAATCCAGCCTGAAGCACCGTCCGGCCATTTCCGCGGTCTAGCGTTGTTTTACGCGACGGTGCCCTCTGCTCAGCGTCTTCCCGATCGCCGGCGACATCTTATGAAGCAGAGAACCTGAGTGTTTGTAACTGATTGCATTCCTGTTTCTTGTGTTTTTTTACTGAGGGCAATCATATGAATCATTGATATCCATTGCAACACCCAGGAGAGTAAAAAATAATTTTACAAAATAGGGGAATGCTGCGATCGGCGGACTTTGACCTACACACGCACGCACGCAAGCAGTAGCCGGCAGTCACGAGACTCTAATCATGTATAATGAGGACTGCATTAATCGGTGTCTCCGTAGCACACATGGGAAAGGCAGCGCTGTGCTACATAGCACTTTAAGAATGTCATCGCAGGTTCGAATCCGGCCTGAAGCACCGGCCGGCAGTTTCCGCGGACTCACGTTGTTTTACGCGACGGTGCCCTCTGCTCAGCGTCTTCCCGATCGCCCGCGACATCTTATGAAGTAGAGAATGAGTGTTTGTAACTGTTTGCGTCCTGTTTCTTGTGTTTTTTTACTGAGGGCAATCATATGAATCATTGATATCCATTGCAACACCCAGAGGAGTAAAAAATAATTTTACAAAATAGGGGAATGCCGCGATCAGCGGACTTTGACCTACGCACGCACGCACGCAGTAGCCGGCAGTCACGAGACTCTAATCATGTATAATTCGCACTGCATTAATCAGCGTCTCCGTAGCACACATGGGAAAGGCAGCGCTGTGCTACATAGCACTTTAAGAATGGCATCGCCGGTTCGAATCCGGCCTGAAGCACCGTCCGGCAGTTTCCGCCGACTCACGTTGTTTTACGCGACGGTGCCCTCTGCTCAGCGTCTTCCCGATCGCCGGCGACATCTTATGAAGCAGAGAACCTGAGTGTTTGTAACTGATTGCATTCCTGTTTCTTGTGTTTTTTTACTGAGGGCAATCATATGAATCATTGATATCCATTGCAACACCCAGGAGAGTAAAAAATAATTTTACAAAATAGGGGAATGCTGCGATCGGCGGACTTTGACCTACACACGCACGCACGCACGCAGTAGCCGGCAGTCACGAGACTCTAATCATGTATAATTCGCACTGCATTAATCAGCGTCTCCGTAGCACACATGGGAAAGGCAGCGCTGTGCTACATAGCTCTTTAAGAATGGCATCGCCGGTTCGAATCCGGCCTGAAGCACCGTCCGGCAGTTTCCGCGGACTCACGTTGTTTTACGCGACGGTGCCCTCTGCTCAGCGTCTTCCCGATCGCCGGCGACATCTTATGAAGCAGAGAACCTGAGTGTTTGTAACTGATTGCATTCCTGTTTCTTGTGTTTTTTTACTGAGGGCAATCATATGAATCATTGATATCCATTGCAACACCCAGAGGAGTAAAAAATAATTTTACAAAATAGGGGAATGCCGCGATCAGCGGACTTTGACCTACGCACGCACGCACGCAGTAGCCGGCAGTCACGAGACTCTAATCATGTATAATTCGCACTGCATTAATCAGCGTCTCCGTAGCAGACATGGGAAAGGCAGCGCTGTGCTACATAGCACTTTAAGAATGGCATCGCCGGTTCGAATCCGGCCTGAAGCACCGTCTGGCAGTTTCCGCCGACTCACGTTGTTTTACGCGACGGTGCCCTCTGCTCAGCGTCTTCCCGATCGCCGGCGACATCTTATGAAGCAGAGAACCTGAGTGTTTGTAACTGATTGCATTCCTGTTTCTTGTGTTTTTTTACTGAGGGCAATCATATGAATCATTGATATCCATTGCAACACCCAGGAGAGTAAAAAATAATTTTACAAAATAGGGGAATGCTGCGATCGGCGGACTTTGACCTACACACGCACGCACGCACGCAGTAGCCGGCAGTCACGAGACTCTAATCATGTATAATGAGCACTGCACTAATCAGCATCTCCGTAGCACACATGGGAAAGGCAGCGCTGTGCTACATAGCACTTTAAGAATGTCATCGCAGGTTCGAATCCAGCCTGAAGCACCGTCCGGCCATTTCCGCGGTCTCGCGTTGTTTTACGCGACGGTGCCCTCTGCTCAGCGTCTTCCCGATCGCCGGCGACATCTTATGAAGCAGAGAACCTGAGTGTTTGTAACTGATTGCATTCCTGTTTCTTGTGTTTTTTTACTGAGGGCAATCATATGAATCATTGATATCCATTGCAACACCCAGGAGAGTAAAAAATAATTTTACAAAATAGGGGAATGCTGCGATCGGCGGACTTTGACCTACACACGCACGCACGCACGCAGTAGCCGGCAGTCACGAGACTCTAATCATGTATAATGAGCAGTGCATTAATCGGTGTCTCCGTAGCACACATGGGAAAGGCAGCGCTGTGCTACATAGCACTTTAAGAATGTCATCGCAGGTTCGAATCCAGCCTGAAGCACCGTCCGGCCATTTCCGCGGTCTCGTGTTGTTTTACGCGACGGTGCCCTCTGCTCAGCGTCTTCCCGATCGCCGGCGACATCTTATGAAGCAGAGAACCTGAGTGTTTGTAACTGATTGCATTCCTGTTTCTTGTGTTTTTTTACTGAGGGCAATCATATGAATCATTGATATCCATTGCAACACCCAGGAGAGTAAAAAATAATTTTACAAAATAGGGGAATGCTGCGATCGGCGGACTTTGACCTACACACGCACGCACGCACGCAGTAGCCGGCAGTCACGAGACTCTAATCATGTATAATGAGCACTGCACTAATCAGCATCTCCGTAGCACACATGGGAAAGGCAGCGCTGTGCTACATAGCACTTTAAGAATGTCATCGCAGGTTCGAATCCAGCCTGAAGCACCGTCCGGCCATTTCCGCGGTCTCGCGTTGTTTTACGCGACGGTGCCCTCTGCTCAGCGTCTTCCCGATCGCCGGCGACATCTTATGAAGCAGAGAACCTGAGTGTTTGTAACTGATTGCATTCCTGTTTCTTGTGTTTTTTTACTGAGGGCAATCATATGAATCATTGATATCCATTGCAACACCCAGGAGAGTAAAAAATAATTTTACAAAATAGGGGAATGCTGCGATCGGCGGACTTTGACCTACACACGCACGCACGCAAGCAGTAGCCGGCAGTCACGAGACTCTAATCATGTATAATGAGGACTGCATTAATCGGTGTCTCCGTAGCACACATGGGAAAGGCAGCGCTGTGCTACATAGCACTTTAAGAATGTCATCGCAGGTTCGAATCCGGCCTGAAGCACCGGCCGGCAGTTTCCGCGGACTCACGTTGTTTTACGCGACGGTGCCCTCTGCTCAGCGTCTTCCCGATCGCCCGCGACATCTTATGAAGTAGAGAATGAGTGTTTGTAACTGTTTGCGTCCTGTTTCTTGTGTTTTTTTACTGAGGGCAATCATATGAATCATTGATATCCATTGCAACACCCAGAGGAGTAAAAAATAATTTTACAAAATAGGGGAATGCCGCGATCAGCGGACTTTGACCTACGCACGCACGCACGCAGTAGCCGGCAGTCACGAGACTCTAATCATGTATAATTCGCACTGCATTAATCAGCGTCTCCGTAGCACACATGGGAAAGGCAGCGCTGTGCTACATAGCACTTTAAGAATGGCATCGCCGGTTCGAATCCGGCCTGAAGCACCGTCCGGCAGTTTCCGCCGACTCACGTTGTTTTACGCGACGGTGCCCTCTGCTCAGCGTCTTCCCGATCGCCGGCGACATCTTATGAAGCAGAGAACCTGAGTGTTTGTAACTGATTGCATTCCTGTTTCTTGTGTTTTTTTACTGAGGGCAATCATATGAATCATTGATATCCATTGCAACACCCAGGAGAGTAAAAAATAATTTTACAAAATAGGGGAATGCTGCGATCGGCGGACTTTGACCTACACACGCACGCACGCACGCAGTAGCCGGCAGTCACGAGACTCTAATCATGTATAATTCGCACTGCATTAATCAGCGTCTCCGTAGCACACATGGGAAAGGCAGCGCTGTGCTACATAGCACTTTAAGAATGGCATCGCCGGTTCGAATCCGGCCTGAAGCACCGTCCGGCAGTTTCCGCGGACTCACGTTGTTTTACGCGACGGTGCCCTCTGCTCAGCGTCTTCCCGATCGCCGGCGACATCTTATGAAGCAGAGAACCTGAGTGTTTGTAACTGATTGCATTCCTGTTTCTTGTGTTTTTTTACTGAGGGCAATCATATGAATCATTGATATCCATTGCAACACCCAGAGGAGTAAAAAATAATTTTACAAAATAGGGGAATGCCGCGATCAGCGGACTTTGACCTACGCACGCACGCACGCAGTAGCCGGCAGTCACGAGACTCTAATCATGTATAATTCGCACTGCATTAATCAGCGTCTCCGTAGAAGACATGGGAAAGGCAGCGCTGTGCTACATAGCACTTTAAGAATGGCATCGCCGGTTCGAATCCGGCCTGAAGCACCGTCTGGCAGTTTCCGCCGACTCACGTTGTTTTACGCGACGGTGCCCTCTGCTCAGCGTCTTCCCGATCGCCGGCGACATCTTATGAAGCAGAGAACCTGAGTGTTTGTAACTGATTGCATTCCTGTTTCTTGTGTTTTTTTACTGAGGGCAATCATATGAATCATTGATATCCATTGCAACACCCAGGAGAGTAAAAAATAATTTTACAAAATAGGGGAATGCTGCGATCGGCGGACTTTGACCTACACACGCACGCACGCACGCAGTAGCCGGCAGTCACGAGACTCTAATCATGTATAATGAGCACTGCACTAATCAGCATCTCCGTAGCACACATGGGAAAGGCAGCGCTGTGCTACATAGCACTTTAAGAATGTCATCGCAGGTTCGAATCCAGCCTGAAGCACCGTCCGGCCATTTCCGCGGTCTCGCGTTGTTTTACGCGACGGTGCCCTCTGCTCAGCGTCTTCCCGATCGCCGGCGACATCTTATGAAGCAGAGAACCTGAGTGTTTGTAACTGATTGCATTCCTGTTTCTTGTGTTTTTTTACTGAGGGCAATCATATGAATCATTGATATCCATTGCAACACCCAGGAGAGTAAAAAATAATTTTACAAAATAGGGGAATGCTGCGATCGGCGGACTTTGACCTACACACGCACGCACGCAAGCAGTAGCCGGCAGTCACGAGACTCTAATCATGTATAATGAGGACTGCATTAATCGGTGTCTCCGTAGCACACATGGGAAAGGCAGCGCTGTGCTACATAGCACTTTAAGAATGTCATCGCAGGTTCGAATCCGGCCTGAAGCACCGGCCGGCAGTTTCCGCGGACTCACGTTGTTTTACGCGACGGTGCCCTCTGCTCAGCGTCTTCCCGATCGCCCGCGACATCTTATGAAGTAGAGAATGAGTGTTTGTAACTGTTTGCGTCCTGTTTCTTGTGTTTTTTTACTGAGGGCAATCATATGAATCATTGATATCCATTGCAACACCCAGAGGAGTAAAAAATAATTTTACAAAATAGGGGAATGCCGCGATCAGCGGACTTTGACCTACGCACGCACGCACGCAGTAGCCGGCAGTCACGAGACTCTAATCATGTATAATTCGCACTGCATTAATCAGCGTCTCCGTAGCACACATGGGAAAGGCAGCGCTGTGCTACATAGCACTTTAAGAATGGCATCGCCGGTTCGAATCCGGCCTGAAGCACCGTCCGGCAGTTTCCGCCGACTCACGTTGTTTTACGCGACGGTGCCCTCTGCTCAGCGTCTTCCCGATCGCCGGCGACATCTTATGAAGCAGAGAACCTGAGTGTTTGTAACTGATTGCATTCCTGTTTCTTGTGTTTTTTTACTGAGGGCAATCATATGAATCATTGATATCCATTGCAACACCCAGGAGAGTAAAAAATAATTTTACAAAATAGGGGAATGCTGCGATCGGCGGACTTTGACCTACACACGCACGCACGCACGCAGTAGCCGGCAGTCACGAGACTCTAATCATGTATAATTCGCACTGCATTAATCAGCGTCTCCGTAGCACACATGGGAAAGGCAGCGCTGTGCTACATAGCACTTTAAGAATGGCATCGCCGGTTCGAATCCGGCCTGAAGCACCGTCCGGCAGTTTCCGCGGACTCAAGTTGTTTTACGCGACGGTGCCCTCTGCTCAGCGTCTTCCCGATCGCCGGCGACATCTTATGAAGCAGAGAACCTGAGTGTTTGTAACTGATTGCATTCCTGTTTCTTGTGTTTTTTTACTGAGGGCAATCATATGAATCATTGATATCCATTGCAACACCCAGGAGAGTAAAAAATAATTTTACAAAATAGGGGAATGCTGCGATCGGCGGACTTTGACCTACACACGCACGCACGCACGCAGTAGCCGGCAGTCACGAGACTCTAATCATGTATAATGAGCACTGCACTAATCAGCATCTCCGTAGCACACATGGGAAAGGCAGCGCTGTGCTACATAGCACTTTAAGAATGTCATCGCAGGTTCGAATCCAGCCTGAAGCACCGTCCGGCCATTTCCGCGGTCTCGCGTTGTTTTACGCGACGGTGCCCTCTGCTCAGCGTCTTCCCGATCGCCGGCGACATCTTATGAAGCAGAGAACCTGAGTGTTTGTAACTGATTGCATTCCTGTTTCTTGTGTTTTTTTACTGAGGGCAATCATATGAATCATTGATATCCATTGCAACACCCAGGAGAGTAAAAAATAATTTTACAAAATAGGGGAATGCTGCGATCGGCGGACTTTGACCTACACACGCACGCACGCACGCAGTAGCCGGCAGTCACGAGACTCTAATCATGTATAATGAGCACTGCACTAATCAGCATCTCCGTAGCACACATGGGAAAGGCAGCGCTGTGCTACATAGCACTTTAAGAATGTCATCGCAGGTTCGAATCCAGCCTGAAGCACCGTCCGGCCATTTCCGCGGTCTCGCGTTGTTTTACGCGACGGTGCCCTCTGCTCAGCGTCTTCCCGATCGCCGGCGACATCTTATGAAGCAGAGAACCTGAGTGTTTGTAACTGATTGCATTCCTGTTTCTTGTGTTTTTTTACTGAGGGCAATCATATGAATCATTGATATCCATTGCAACACCCAGGAGAGTAAAAAATAATTTTACAAAATAGGGGAATGCTGCGATCGGCGGACTTTGACCTACACACGCACGCACGCAAGCAGTAGCCGGCAGTCACGAGACTCTAATCATGTATAATGAGGACTGCATTAATCGGTGTCTCCGTAGCACACATGGGAAAGGCAGCGCTGTGCTACATAGCACTTTAAGAATGTCATCGCAGGTTCGAATCCGGCCTGAAGCACCGTCCGGCAGTTTCCGCGGACTCACCTTGTTTTACGCGACGGTGCCCTCTGCTCAGCGTCTTCCCGATCGCCCGCGACATCTTATGAAGTAGAGAACCTGAGTGTTTGTAACTGTTTGCGTCCTGTTTCTTGTCTTTTTTTACTGAGGGCAATCATATGAATCATTGATATTCATTGCAACACCCAGAGGAGTAAAAAATAATTTTACAAAATAGGGGAATGCCGCGATCAGCGGACTTTGACCTACGCACGCACGCAAGCAGTAGCCGGCAGTCACGAGACTCTAATCATGTATAATGAGCACTGCATTAATCAGCGTCTCCGTAGCACACGTGGGAAAGGCAGCGCTGTGCTACATAGCACTTTAAGAATGGCATCGCTGGTTCGAATCCGGCAGGGGCGTCACTAGACCTTATTCACTGGGGCACGTGCCTTAGTAAAAGTCTCCAGTGCCCCAGTAAAATTTTAGCGCTGCTCTCGCTGTAAACGGCATTCATGAGCGCATCTCCGTGCCTGCTTTAGTCATGACTCGAGCCTGTCACTTACCAGCCAATAAAAATAAAAAAGGGAAAAAAGAAAGGGGCCATAATAGCCAATCAGAAAATAGCACCTCTGTAGCTGGGTAAGATTGAACGCAACAACCAATGAAAATCGTTCACATGATTCTTCCGAGTGTTTCGTTGTATTGTGGAAACTGCTTGAGCTCATCACATCACTTTGAGCGCAGAGTAAGTCGTCCCCTGTTTTAATGTTACAACTAATTCACAGCTTGTTTGACAGAAAAAATGACAAGTTGATCGCTGTTAGAGAATGTTGCCCACATAATTAGCATCTGTTTTTCAATGCTTAGCGTCATTGTAGCCTAAATTTAGCAACAGTTTACCAGCTTGTGCTCTCTCCCTCACACACACACTCACACCATGCGTAGGCTGCATGCACACATGCGGAGAATTAATAATGATTTACGTATACTGTAGAGAGAGTGCTGTAAAAGTAGCTTATACTGTTTGTGAAGCTGTCCTACTGTAAAACTAAACATAGCCTTCTGATAAACTATTCAGAGATGGACATTAGAAAATTCTTCCTGAACAGAGGCAGAGGGAGAGGAACAGTGAGGAGAGATGAGGAGGACGAGGGAGGTATGATAATTGCCCACATTAACGATAACATTAACATGTATGTTGGTAGCTGTGATTTGATCTATGGTTTAATGGCAAACTTAAATAAGTGTGCTGCATTTGCAAATGTAGCCTATAATAATCTACACAGAATCAGACTCTGTATAGGCTACATTTGGAAATTATCACCAAAAGTCAGTATGAAGGCTTTAGTAGGCTATTTAAGCTACAAAGAACTGCAGTATTGCCAGGATGACTATAGGACCCTTGCCTGGGAGGGAAGTATATCTCAATTTTGACTAAAAATAAGCTTCCCTTGTGTTAGTAGGAAAGCCTATTAAATTCATGCAGTGAGTATAGGCCTACTTATGCCTATGTGTTTGAATGTTGCTGGATAGTGGCTGCTACAACAATTGAGGGAGAGTGTTGGTCCTACAGTATGACAGTGACAATAATGATTTTGAAGCTTGTAGCCTACCCGTAGGCTAGCCATTTATTTCATATTTCAATATATTTCATATATTTTTTTATGTAGGCTATTGGGAGTTGGGGGCCTGTGCCCCAGCAAAGCTCTAGATCTAGAATCGCCCCTGGAATCCGGCCTGAAGTTTCGGCAGTTTCCGCGGACTCACGTTGTTTTACGCGACGGTGCCCTCTGCTCAGCGTCTTCCCGATCGCCCGCGACATCTTATGAAGCAGAGAACCTGAGTGTTTGCAACTGTTTGCGTCCTGTTTCTTGTCTTTTTTTACTGAGGGCAATCATATGAATCATTGATATTCATTGCAACACCCAGAGGAGTAAAAAATAATTTTACAAAATAGGGGAATGCCGCGATCAGCGGACGTTGACCTACGCACGCACGCACGCAGTAGCCGGCAGTCACAAAACTCTAATCATGTATAATGAGCACTGCATTAATCAGCGTCTCCGTAGCACACATGGGAAAGGCAGCGCTGTGCTACATAGCACTTTAAGAATGGCATCGCCGGTTCGAATCCGGCCTGAAGCACCGTCCGGCAGTTTCCGCCGACTCACGTTGTTTTACGCGACGTGCCCTCTGCTCAGCGTCTTCCCGATCGCCGGCGACATCTTATGAAGCAGAGAACCTGAGTGTTTGTAACTGATTGCATTCCTGTTTCTTGTGTTTTTTTACTGAGGGCAATCATATGAATCATTGATATCCATTGCAACACCCAGAGGAGTAAAAAATAATTTTACAAAATAGGGGAATGCCGCGATCAGCGGACTTTGACCTACGCACGCAAGCACGCAGTAGCCGGCAGTCACGAAACTCTAATCATGTATAATGAGCACTGCATTAATCAGCGTCTCCGTAGCACACATGGGAAAGGCAGCGCTGTGCTACATAGCACTTTAAGAATGGCATCGCCAGTTCGAATCCGGCCTGAAGGTCCGGCAGTTTCCGCGGACTCACGTTGTTTTACGCGACGGTGCCCTCTGCTCAGCGTCTTCCCGATCGCCGGCGACATCTTATGAAGCAGAGAACCTGAGTGTTTGTAACTGATTGCATTCCTGTTTCTTGTGTTTTTTTACTGAGGGCAATCATATGAATCATTGATATCCATTGCAACACCCAGGAGAGTAAAAAATAATTTTACAAAATAGGGGAATGCTGCGATCGGCGGACTTTGACCTACACACGCACGCACGCACGCAGTAGCCGGCAGTCACGAGACTCTAATCATGTATAATGAGCACTGCACTAATCAGCATCTCCGTAGCACACATGGGAAAGGCAGCGCTGTGCTACATAGCACTTTAAGAATGTCATCGCAGGTTCGAATCCAGCCTGAAGCACCGTCCGGCCATTTCCGCGGTCTCGCGTTGTTTTACGCGACGGTGCCCTCTGCTCAGCGTCTTCCCGATCGCCGGCGACATCTTATGAAGCAGAGAACCTGAGTGTTTGTAACTGATTGCATTCCTGTTTCTTGTGTTTTTTTACTGAGGGCAATCATATGAATCATTGATATCCATTGCAACACCCAGGAGAGTAAAAAATAATTTTACAAAATAGGGGAATGCTGCGATCGGCGGACTTTGACCTACACACGCACGCACGCAAGCAGTAGCCGGCAGTCACGAGACTCTAATCATGTATAATGAGGACTGCATTAATCGGTGTCTCCGTAGCACACATGGGAAAGGCAGCGCTGTGCTACATAGCACTTTAAGAATGTCATCGCAGGTTCGAATCCGGCCTGAAGCACCGGCCGGCAGTTTCCGCGGACTCACGTTGTTTTACGCGACGGTGCCCTCTGCTCAGCGTCTTCCCGATCGCCCGCGACATCTTATGAAGTAGAGAATGAGTGTTTGTAACTGTTTGCGTCCTGTTTCTTGTGTTTTTTTACTGAGGGCAATCATATGAATCATTGATATCCATTGCAACACCCAGAGGAGTAAAAAATAATTTTACAAAATAGGGGAATGCCGCGATCAGCGGACTTTGACCTACGCACGCACGCACGCAGTAGCCGGCAGTCACGAGACTCTAATCATGTATAATTCGCACTGCATTAATCAGCGTCTCCGTAGCACACATGGGAAAGGCAGCGCTGTGCTACATAGCACTTTAAGAATGGCATCGCCGGTTCGAATCCGGCCTGAAGCACCGTCCGGCAGTTTCCGCCGACTCACGTTGTTTTACGCGATGGTGCCCTCTGCTCAGCGTCTTCCCGATCGCCGGCGACATCTTATGAAGCAGAGAACCTGAGTGTTTGTAACTGATTGCATTCCTGTTTCTTGTGTTTTTTTACTGAGGGCAATCATATGAATCATTGATATCCATTGCAACACCCAGGAGAGTAAAAAATAATTTTACAAAATAGGGGAATGCTGCGATCGGCGGACTTTGACCTACACACGCACGCACGCACGCAGTAGCCGGCAGTCACGAGACTCTAATCATGTATAATTCGCACTGCATTAATCAGCGTCTCCGTAGCACACATGGGAAAGGCAGCGCTGTGCTACATAGCACTTTAAGAATGGCATCGCCGGTTCGAATCCGGCCTGAAGCACCGTCCGGCAGTTTCCGCGGACTCACGTTGTTTTACGCGACGGTGCCCTCTGCTCAGCGTCTTCCCGATCGCCGGCGACATCTTATGAAGCAGAGAACCTGAGTGTTTGTAACTGATTGCATTCCTGTTTCTTGTGTTTTTTTACTGAGGGCAATCATATGAATCATTGATATCCATTGCAACACCCAGGAGAGTAAAAAATAATTTTACAAAATAGGGGAATGCTGCGATCGGCGGACTTTGACCTACACACGCACGCACGCACGCAGTAGCCGGCAGTCACGAGACTCTAATCATGTATAATGAGCACTGCACTAATCAGCATCTCCGTAGCACACATGGGAAAGGCAGCGCTGTGCTACATAGCACTTTAAGAATGTCATCGCAGGTTCGAATCCAGCCTGAAGCACCGTCCGGCCATTTCCGCGGTCTCGCGTTGTTTTACGCGACGGTGCCCTCTGCTCAGCGTCTTCCCGATCGCCGGCGACATCTTATGAAGCAGAGAACCTGAGTGTTTGTAACTGATTGCATTCCTGTTTCTTGTGTTTTTTTACTGAGGGCAATCATATGAATCATTGATATCCATTGCAACACCCAGGAGAGTAAAAAATAATTTTACAAAATAGGGGAATGCTGCGATCGGCGGACTTTGACCTACACACGCACGCACGCACGCAGTAGCCGGCAGTCACGAGACTCTAATCATGTATAATGAGCACTGCACTAATCAGCATCTCCGTAGCACACATGGGAAAGGCAGCGCTGTGCTACATAGCACTTTAAGAATGTCATCGCAGGTTCGAATCCAGCCTGAAGCACCATCCGGCCATTTCCGCGGTCTCGCGTTGTTTTACGCGACGGTGCCCTCTGCTCAGCGTCTTCCCGATCGCCGGCGACATCTTATGAAGCAGAGAACCTGAGTGTTTGTAACTGATTGCATTCCTGTTTCTTGTGTTTTTTTACTGAGGGCAATCATATGAATCATTGATATCCATTGCAACACCCAGAGGAGTAAAAAATAATTTTACAAAATAGGGGAATGCCGCGATCAGCGGACGTTGACCTACGCACGCACGCACGCAGTAGCCGGCAGTCACAAAACTCTAATCATGTATAATGAGCACTGCATTAATCAGCGTCTCCGTAGCACACATGGGAAAGGCAGCGCTGTGCTACATAGCACTTTAAGAATGGCATCGCCGGTTCGAATCCGGCCTGAAGCACCGTCCGGCAGTTTCCGCCGACTCACGTTGTTTTACGCGACGTGCCCTCTGCTCAGCGTCTTCCCGATCGCCGGCGACATCTTATGAAGCAGAGAACCTGAGTGTTTGTAACTGATTGCATTCCTGTTTCTTGTGTTTTTTTACTGAGGGCAATCATATGAATCATTGATATCCATTGCAACACCCAGAGGAGTAAAAAATAATTTTACAAAATAGGGGAATGCCGCGATCAGCGGACTTTGACCTACGCACGCACGCACGCAGTAGCCGGCAGTCACGAAACTCTAATCATGTATAATGAGCACTGCATTAATCAGCGTCTCCGTAGCACACATGGGAAAGGCAGCGCTGTGCTACATAGCACTTTAAGAATGGCATCGCCAGTTCGAATCCGGCCTGAAGGTCCGGCAGTTTCCGCGGACTCACGTTGTTTTACGCGACGGTGCCCTCTGCTCAGCGTCTTCCCGATCGCCCGCGACATCTTATGAAGCAGAGAACCTGAGTGTTTGTAACTGATTGCATTCCTGTTTCTTGTGTTTTTTTACTGAGGGCAATCATATGAATCATTGATATCCATTGCAACACCCAGGAGAGTAAAAAATAATTTTACAAAATAGGGGAATGCTGCGATCGGCGGACTTTGACCTACACACGCACGCACGCAAGCAGTAGCCGGCAGTCACGAGACTCTAATCATGTATAATGAGGACTGCATTAATCGGTGTCTCCGTAGCACACATGGGAAAGGCAGCGCTGTGCTACATAGCACTTTAAGAATGTCATCGCAGGTTCGAATCCGGCCTGAAGCACCGTCCGGCAGTTTCCGCGGACTCACCTTGTTTTACGCGACGGTGCCCTCTGCTCAGCGTCTTCCCGATCGCCCGCGACATCTTATGAAGTAGAGAACCTGAGTGTTTGTAACTGTTTGCGTCCTGTTTCTTGTCTTTTTTTACTGAGGGCAATCATATGAATCATTGATATTCATTGCAACACCCAGAGGAGTAAAAAATAATTTTACAAAATAGGGGAATGCCGCGATCAGCGGACTTTGACCTACGCACGCACGCAAGCAGTAGCCGGCAGTCACGAGACTCTAATCATGTATAATGAGCACTGCATTAATCAGCGTCTCCGTAGCACACATGGGAAAGGCAGCGCTGTGCTACATAGCACTTTAAGAATGGCATCGCTGGTTCGAATCCGGCCTGAAGGTTCGGCAGTTTCCGCGGACTCACGTTGTTTTACGCGACGGTGCCCTCTGCTCAGCGTCTTCCCGATCGCCCGCGACATCTTATGAAGCAGAGAACCTGAGTGTTTGCAACTGTTTGCGTCCTGTTTCTTGTCTTTTTTTACTGAGGGCAATCATATGAATCATTGATATTCATTGCAACACCCAGAGGAGTAAAAAATAATTTTACAAAATAGGGGAATGCCGCGATCAGCGGACGTTGACCTACGCACGCACGCACGCAGTAGCCGGCAGTCACGAAACTCTAATCATGTATAATGAGCACTGCATTAATCAGCGTCTCCGTAGCACACATGGGAAAGGCAGCGCTGTGCTACATAGCACTTTAAGAATGGCATCGCCGGTTCGAATCTGGCCTGAAGCACCGTCCGGCAGTTTCTGCGGACTCACGTTGTTTTACGCGACGGTGCCCTCTGCTCAGCGTCTTCCCGATCGCCCGCGACATGTTATGAAGCAGAGAACCTGAGTGTTTGTAACTGTTTGCGTCCTGTTTCTTGTGTTTTTTTACTGAGGGCAATCATATGAATCATTGATATCCATTGCAACACCCAGAGGAGTAAAAAATAATTTTACAAAATAGGGGAATGCCGCGATCAGCGGACTTTGACCTACGCACGCACGCAGTAGCCGGCAGTCACGAAACTCTAATCATGTATAATTCGCACTGCATTAATCAGCGTCTCCGTAGCACACATGGGAAAGGCAGCGCTGTGCTACATAGCACTTTAAGAATGGCATCGCCGGTTCGAATCCGGCCTGAAGCACCGTCCGGCAGTTTCCGCCGACTCACGTTGTTTTACGCGACGGTGCCCTCTGCTCAGCGTCTTCCCGATCGCCGGCGACATCTTATGAAGCAGAGAACCTGAGTGTTTGTAACTGATTGCATTCCTGTTTCTTGTGTTTTTTTACTGAGGGCAATCATATGAATCATTGATATCCATTGCAACACCCAGGAGAGTAAAAAATAATTTTACAAAATAGGGGAATGCTGCGATCGGCGGACTTTGACCTACACACGCACGCACGCACGCAGTAGCCGGCAGTCACGAGACTCTAATCATGTATAATGAGCACTGCATTAATGGTGTCTCCGTAGCACACATGGGAAAGGCAGCGCTGTGCTACATAGCACTTTAAGAATGTCATTGCAGGTTCGAATCCAGCCTGAAGCACCGTCCGGCCATTTCCGCGGTCTCGCGTTGTTTTACGCGACGGTGCCCTCTGCTCAGCGTCTTCCCGATCGCCGGCGACATCTTATGAAGCAGAGAACCTGAGTGTTTGTAACTGATTGCATTCCTGTTTCTTGTGTTTTTTTACTGAGGGCAATCATATGAATCATTGATATCCATTGCAACACCCAGAGGAGTAAAAAATTATTTTACAAAATAGGGGAATGCTGCGATGGGCGGACTTTGACCTACACACGCACGCACGCACGCAGTAGCCGGCAGTCACGAGACTCTAATAATGTATAATGAGCACTGCACTAATCAGCATCTCCGTAGCACATATGGGAAAGGCAGCGCTGTGCTACATAGCACTTTAAGAATGGCATTGCACGTTCGAATAAGGCCTGAAGCACCGTCCGGCCATTTCCGCGGTCTCGCGTTGTTTTACGCGACGTGCCCTCTGCTCAGCGTCTTCCCGATCGCCGGCGACATCTTATGAAGCAGAGAACCTGAGTGTTTGTAACTGATTGCATTCCTGTTTCTTGTGTTTTTTTACTGAGGGCAATCATATGAATCATTGATATCCATTGCAACACCTAGGAGAGTAAAAAATAATTTTACAAAATAGGGGAATGCTGCGATCGGCGGACTTTGACCTACACACGCACGCACGCAAGCAGTAGCCGGCAGTCACGAGACTCTAATCATGTATAATGAGGACTGCATTAATCGGTGTCTCCGTAGCACACATGGGAAAGGCAGCGCTGGGCTACATAGCACTTTAAGAATGTCATCGCAGGTTCGAATCCGGCCTGAAGCACCGTCCGGCAGTTTCCGCGGACTCACGTTGTTTTACGCGACGGTGCCCTCTGCTCAGCGTCTTCCCGATCGCCGGCGACATCTTATGAAGCAGAGAACCTGAGTGTTTGTAACTGATTGCATTCCTGTTTCTTGTGTTTTTTTACTGAGGGCAATCATATGAATCATTGATATCCATTGCAACACCCAGGAGAGTAAAAAATAATTTTACAAAATAGGGGAATGCTGCGATCGGCGGACTTTGACCTACACACGCACGCACGCAAGCAGTAGCCGGCAGTCACGAGACTCTAATCATGTATAATGAGGACTGCATTAATCGGTGTCTCCGTAGCACACATGGGAAAGGCAGCGCTGTGCTACATAGCACTTTAAGAATGTCATCGCAGGTTCGAATCCGGCCTGAAGCACCGTCCGGCAGTTTCCGCGGACTCACGTTGTTTTACGCGACGGTGCCCTCTGCTCAGCGTCTTCCCGATCGCCCGCGACATCTTATGAAGTAGAGAACCTGAGTGTTTGTAACTGTTTGCGTCCTGTTTCTTGTGTTTTTTTACTGAGGGCAATCATATGAATCATTGATATCCATTGCAACACCCAGAGGAGTAAAAAATAATTTTACAAAATAGGGGACTGCCGCGATCAGCGGACTTTGACCTACGCACGCACGCACGCAGTAGCCGGCAGTCACGAGACTCTAATCATGTATAATTCGCACTGCATTAATCAGCGTCTCCGTAGCACACATGGGAAAGGCAGCGCTGTGCTACATAGCACTTTAAGAATGTCATCGCAGGTTCGAATCCAGCCTGAAGCACCGTCCGGCCATTTCCGCGGTCTCGCGTTGTTTTACGCGACGGTGCCCTCTGCTCAGCGTCTTCCCGATCGCCGGCGACATCTTATGAAGCAGAGAACCTGAGTGTTTGTAACTGATTGCATTCCTGTTTCTTGTGTTTTTTTACTGAGGGCAATCATATGAATCATTGATATCCATTGCAACACCCAGGAGAGTAAAAAATAATTTTACAAAATAGGGGAATGCTGCGATCGGCGGACTTTGACCTACACACGCACGCACGCAAGCAGTAGCCGGCAGTCACGAGACTCTAATCATGTATAATTCGCACTGCATTAATCAGCGTCTCCGTAGCACACATGGGAAAGGCAGCGCTGTGCTACATAGCACTTTAAGAATGGCATCGCCGGTTCGAATTCGGCCTGAAGCACCGTCCGGCAGTTTCCGCCGACTCACGTTGTTTTACGCGACGGTGCCCTCTGCTCAGCGTCTTCCCGATCGCCGGCGACATCTTATGAAGCAGAGAACCTGAGTGTTTGTAACTGATTGCATTCCTGTTTCTTGTGTTTTTTTACTGAGGGCAATCATATGAATCATTGATATCCATTGCAACACCCAGGAGAGTAAAAAATAATTTTACAAAATAGGGGAATGCTGCGATCGGCGGACTTTGACCTACACACGCACGCACGCACGCAGTAGCCGGCAGTCACGAGACTCTAATCATGTATAATGAGCACTGCATTAATGGTGTCTCCGTAGCACACATGGGAAAGGCAGCGCTGTGCTACATAGCACTTTAAGAATGTCATCGCAGGTTCGAATCCAGCCTGAAGCACCGTCCGGCCATTTCCGCGGTCTCGCGTTGTTTTACGCGACGGTGCCCTCTGCTCAGCGTCTTCCCGATCGCCGGCGACATCTTATGAAGTAGAGAACCTGAGTGTTTGTAACTGTTTGCGTCCTGTTTCTTGTGTTTTTTTACTGAGGGCAATCATATGAATCATTGATATCCATTGCAACACCCAGAGGAGTAAAAAATAATTTTACAAAATAGGGGAATGCCGCGATCAGCGGACTTTGACCTACGCACGCACGCACGCAGTAGCCGGCAGTCACGAGACTCTAATCATGTATAATTCGCACTGCATTAATCAGCGTCTCCGTAGCACACATGGGAAAGGCAGCGCTGTGCTACATAGCACTTTAAGAATGTCATCGCAGGTTCGAATCCGGCCTGAAGCACCGTCCGGCCATTTCCGCAGTCTCGCGTTGTTTTACGCGACGGTGCCCTCTGCTCAGCGTCTTCCCGATCGCCGGCGACATCTTATGAAGCAGAGAACCTGAGTGTTTGTAACTGATTGCATTCCTGTTTCTTGTGTTTTTTTACTGAGGGCAATCATATGAATCATTGATATCCATTGCAACACCCAGGAGAGTAAAAAATAATTTTACAAAATAGGGGAATGCTGCGATCGGCGGACTTTGACCTACACACGCACGCACGCAAGCAGTAGCCGGCAGTCACGAGACTCTAATCATGTATAATGAGGACTGCATTAATCGGTGTCTCCGTAGCACACATGGGAAAGGCAGCGCTGTGCTACATAGCACTTTAAGAATGTCATCGCAGGTTCGAATCCGGCCTGAAGCACCGTCCGGCAGTTTCCGCGGACTCACGTTGTTTTACGCGACGGTGCCCTCTGCTCAGCGTCTTCCCGATCGCCCGCGACATCTTATGAAGTAGAGAACCTGAGTGTTTGTAACTGTTTGCGTCCTGTTTCTTGTGTTTTTTTACTGAGGGCAATCATATGAATCATTGATATCCATTGCAACACCCAGAGGAGTAAAAAATAATTTTACAAAATAGGGGACTGCCGCGATCAGCGGACTTTGACCTACGCACGCACGCACGCAGTAGCCGGCAGTCACGAGACTCTAATCATGTATAATTCGCACTGCATTAATCAGCGTCTCCGTAGCACACATGGGAAAGGCAGCGCTGTGCTATATAGCACTTTAAGAATGTCATCGCAGGTTCGAATCCAGCCTGAAGCACCGTCCGGCCATTTCCGCGGTCTCGCGTTGTTTTACGCGACGGTGCCCTCTGCTCAGCGTCTTCCCGATCGCCGGCGACATCTTATGAAGCAGAGAACCTGAGTGTTTGTAACTGATTGCATTCCTGTTTCTTGTGTTTTTTTACTGAGGGCAATCATATGAATCATTGATATCCATTGCAACACCCAGGAGAGTAAAAAATAATTTTACAAAATAGGGGAATGCTGCGATCGGCGGACTTTGACCTACACACGCACGCACGCAAGCAGTAGCCGGCAGTCACGAGACTCTAATCATGTATAATGAGGACTGCATTAATCGGTGTCTCCGTAGCACACATGGGAAAGGCAGCGCTGTGCTACATAGCACTTTAAGAATGTCATCGCAGGTTCGAATCCGGCCTGAAGCACCGGCCGGCAGTTTCCGCGGACTCACGTTGTTTTACGCGACGGTGCCCTCTGCTCAGCGTCTTCCCGATCGCCCGCGACATCTTATGAAGTAGAGAATGAGTGTTTGTAACTGTTTGCGTCCTGTTTCTTGTGTTTTTTTACTGAGGGCAATCATATGAATCATTGATATCCATTGCAACACCCAGAGGAGTAAAAAATAATTTTACAAAATAGGGGAATGCCGCGATCAGCGGACTTTGACCTACGCACGCACGCACGCAGTAGCCGGCAGTCACGAGACTCTAATCATGTATAATTCGCACTGCATTAATCAGCGTCTCCGTAGCACACATGGGAAAGGCAGCGCTGTGCTACATAGCACTTTAAGAATGGCATCGCCGGTTCGAATCCGGCCTGAAGCACCGTCCGGCAGTTTCCGCCGACTCACGTTGTTTTACGCGACGGTGCCCTCTGCTCAGCGTCTTCCCGATCGCCGGCGACATCTTATGAAGCAGAGAACCTGAGTGTTTGTAACTGATTGCATTCCTGTTTCTTGTGTTTTTTTACTGAGGGCAATCATATGAATCATTGATATCCATTGCAACACCCAGGAGAGTAAAAAATAATTTTACAAAATAGGGGAATGCTGCGATCGGCGGACTTTGACCTACACACGCACGCACGCACGCAGTAGCCGGCAGTCACGAGACTCTAATCATGTATAATGAGCACTGCATTAATGGTGTCTCCGTAGCACACATGGGAAAGGCAGCGCTGTGCTACATAGCACTTTAAGAATGTCATCGCAGGTTCGAATCCAGCCTGAAGCACCGTCAGGCCATTTCCGCGGTCTCGCGTTGTTTTACGCGACGGTGCCCTCTGCTCAGCGTCTTCCCGATCGCCGGCGACATCTTATGAAGCAGAGAACCTGAGTGTTTGTAACTGATTGCATTCCTGTTTCTTGTGTTTTTTTACTGAGGGCAATCATATGAATCATTGATATCCATTGCAACACCCAGAGGAGTAAAAAAATATTTTACAAAATAGGGGAATGCTGCGATCGGCGGACTTTGACCTACACACGCACGCACGCAGTAGCCGGCAGTCACGAGACTCTAATCATGTATAATGAGCACTGCACTAATCAGCATCTCCGTAGCACATATGGGAAAGGCAGCGCTGTGCTACATAGCACTTTAAGAATGGCATTGCACGTTCGAATAAGGCCTGAAGCACCGTCCGGCCATTTCCGCGGTCTCGCGTTGTTTTACGCGACGTGCCCTCTGCTCAGCGTCTTCCCGATCGCCGGCGACATCTTATGAAGCAGAGAACCTGAGTGTTTGTAACTGATTGCATTCCTGTTTCTTGTGTTTTTTTACTGAGGGCAATCATATGAATCATTGATATCCATTGCAACACCCAGGAGAGTAAAAAATAATTTTACAAAATAGGGGAATGCTGCGATCGGCGGACTTTGACCTACACACGCACGCACGCAAGCAGTAGCCGGCAGTCACGAGACTCTAATCATGTATAATGAGGACTGCATTAATCGGTGTCTCCGTAGCACACATGGGAAAGGCAGCGCTGTGCTACATAGCACTTTAAGAATGTCATCGCAGGTTCGAATCCGGCCTGAAGCACCGGCCGGCAGTTTCCGCGGACTCACGTTGTTTTACGCGACGGTGCCCTCTGCTCAGCGTCTTCCCGATCGCCCGCGACATCTTATGAAGTAGAGAATGAGTGTTTGTAACTGTTTGCGTCCTGTTTCTTGTGTTTTTTTACTGAGGGCAATCATATGAATCATTGATATCCATTGCAACACCCAGAGGAGTAAAAAATAATTTTACAAAATAGGGGAATGCCGCGATCAGCGGACTTTGACCTACGCACGCAAGCACGCAGTAGCCGGCAGTCACGAGACTCTAATCATGTATAATTCGCACTGCATTAATCAGCGTCTCCGTAGCACACATGGGAAAGGCAGCGCTGTGCTACATAGCACTTTAAGAATGGCATCGCCGGTTCGAATCCGGCCTGAAGCACCGTCCGGCAGTTTCCGCCGACTCACGTTGTTTTACGCGACGGTGCCCTCTGCTCAGCGTCTTCCCGATCGCCGGCGACATCTTATGAAGCAGAGAACCTGAGTGTTTGTAACTGATTGCATTCCTGTTTCTTGTGTTTTTTTACTGAGGGCAATCATATGAATCATTGATATCCATTGCAACACCCAGGAGAGTAAAAAATAATTTTACAAAATAGGGGAATGCTGCGATCGGCGGACTTTGACCTACACACGCACGCACGCACGCAGTAGCCGGCAGTCACGAGACTCTAATCATGTATAATGAGCACTGCATTAATGGTGTCTCCGTAGCACACATGGGAAAGGCAGCGCTGTGCTACATAACACTTTAAGAATGGCATCGCCGGTTCGAATCCGGCCTGAAGCACCGTCCGGCAGTTTCCGCCGACTCACGTTGTTTTACGCGACGGTGCCCTCTGCTCAGCGTCTTCCCGATCGCCGGCGACATCTTATGAAGCAGAGAACCTGAGTGTTTGTAACTGATTGCATTCCTGTTTCTTGTGTTTTTTTACTGAGGGCAATCATATGAATCATTGATATCCATTGCAACACCCAGGAGAGTAAAAAATAATTTTACAAAATAGGGGAATGCTGCGATCGGCGGACTTTGACCTACACACGCACGCACGCACGCAGTAGCCGGCAGTCACGAGACTCTAATCATGTATAATGAGCACTGCATTAATGGTGTCTCCGTAGCACACATGGGAAAGGCAGCGCTGTGCTACATAACACTTTAAGAATGTCATCGCAGGTTCGAATCCAGCCTGAAGCACCGTCCGGCCATTTCCGCGGTCTCGCGTTGTTTTACGCGACGGTGCCCTCTGCTCAGAGTCTTCCCGATCGCCGGCGACATCTTATGAAGCAGAGAACCTGAGTGTTTGTAACTGATTGCATTCCTGTTTCTTGTGTTTTTTTACTGAGGGCAATCATATGAATCATTGATATCCATTGCAACACCCAGAGGAGTAAAAAAATATTTTACAAAATAGGGGAATGCTGCGATCGGCGGACTTTGACCTACACACGCACGCACGCACGCAGTAGCCGGCAGTCACGAGACTCTAATCATGTATAATGAGCACTGCACTAATCAGCATCTCCGTAGCACATATGGGAAAGGCAGCGCTGTGCTACATAGCACTTTAAGAATGGCATTGCACGTTCGAATAAGGCCTGAAGCACCGTCCGGCCATTTCCGCGGTCTCGCGTTGTTTTACGCGACGTGCCCTCTGCTCAGCGTCTTCCCGATCGCCGGCGACATCTTATGAAGCAGAGAACCTGAGTGTTTGTAACTGATTGCATTCCTGTTTCTTGTGTTTTTTTACTGAGGGCAATCATATGAATCATTGATATCCATTGCAACACCCAGGAGAGTAAAAAATAATTTTACAAAATAGGGGAATGCTGCGATCGGCGGACTTTGACCTACACACGCACGCACGCAAGCAGTAGCCGGCAGTCACGAGACTCTAATCATGTATAATGAGGACTGCATTAATCGGTGTCTCCGTAGCACACATGGGAAAGGCAGCGCTGTGCTACATAGCACTTTAAGAATGTCATCGCAGGTTCGAATCCGGCCTGAAGCACCGGCCGGCAGTTTCCGCGGACTCACGTTGTTTTACGCGACGGTGCCCTCTGCTCAGCGTCTTCCCGATCGCCCGCGACATCTTATGAAGTAGAGAATGAGTGTTTGTAACTGTTTGCGTCCTGTTTCTTGTGTTTTTTTACTGAGGGCAATCATATGAATCATTGATATCCATTGCAACACCCAGAGGAGTAAAAAATAATTTTACAAAATAGGGGAATGCCGCGATCAGCGGACTTTGACCTACGCACGCACGCACGCAGTAGCCGGCAGTCACGAGACTCTAATCATGTATAATTCGCACTGCATTAATCAGCGTCTCCGTAGCACACATGGGAAAGGCAGCGCTGTGCTACATAGCACTTTAAGAATGGCATCGCCGGTTCGAATCCGGCCTGAAGCACCGTCCGGCAGTTTCCGCCGACTCACGTTGTTTTACGCGACGGTGCCCTCTGCTCAGCGTCTTCCCGATCGCCGGCGACATCTTATGAAGCAGAGAACCTGAGTGTTTGTAACTGATTGCATTCCTGTTTCTTGTGTTTTTTTACTGAGGGCAATCATATGAATCATTGATATCCATTGCAACACCCAGGAGAGTAAAAAATAATTTTACAAAATAGGGGAATGCTGCGATCGGCGGACTTTGACCTACACACGCACGCACGCACGCAGTAGCCGGCAGTCACGAGACTCTAATCATGTATAATGAGCACTGCATTAATGGTGTCTCCGTAGCACACATGGGAAAGGCAGCGCTGTGCTACATAGCACTTTAAGAATGTCATCGCAGGTTCGAATCCAGCCTGAAGCACCGTCCGGCCATTTCCGCGGTCTCGCGTTGTTTTACGCGACGGTGCCCTCTGCTCAGCGTCTTCCCGATCGCCCGCGACATGTTATGAAGCAGAGAACCTGAGTGTTTGTAACTGTTTGCGTCCTGTTTCTTGTGTTTTTTTACTGAGGGCAATCATATGAATCATTGATATCCATTGCAACACCCAGAGGAGTAAAAAATTATTTTACAAAATAGGGGAATGCCGCGATCAGCGGACTTTGACCTACGCACGCACGCATGCAGTAGCCGGCAGTCACGAGACTCTAATCATGTATAATGAGCACTACATTAATCAGCGTCTCCGTAGCACACATGGGAAAGGCAGCGCTGTGCTACATAGCACTTTAAGAATGGCATCGCCGGTTCGAATCCGGCCTGAAGCACCGTCCGGCAGTTTCTGCGGACTCACGTTGTTTTACGCGACGGTGCCCTCTCCTCAGCGTCTTCCCGATCGCCCGCGACATGTTATGAAGCAGAGAACCTGAGTGTTTGTAACTGTTTGCGTCCTGTTTCTTGTGTTTTTTTACTGAGGGCAATCATATGAATCATTGATATCCATTGCAACACCCAGAGGAGTAAAAAATAATTTTACAAAATAGGGGAATGCCGCGATCAGCGGACTTTGACCTACGCACGCACGCACGCAGTAGCCGGCAGTCACGAGACTCTAATCATGTATAATGAGCACTGCATTAATCAGCGTCTCCGTAGCACACATGGGAAAGGCATCGCTGTGCTACATAGCTCTTTAAGAATGGCATCGCCGGTTCGAATCCGGCCTGAAGCACCGTCCGGCAGTTTCCGCGGACTCACGTTGTTTTACGCGACGGTGCCCTCTGCTCAGCGTCTTCCCGATCGCCGGCGACATCTTATGAAGCAGAGAACCTGAGTGTTTGTAACTGATTGCATTCCTGTTTCTTGTGTTTTTTTACTGAGGGCAATCATATGAATCATTGATATCCATTGCAACACCCAGGAGAGTAAAAAATAATTTTACAAAATAGGGGAATGCTGCGATCGGCGGACTTTGACCTACACACGCACGCACGCACGCAGTAGCCGGCAGTCACGAGACTCTAATCATGTATAATGAGCAGTGCATTAATCGGTGTCTCCGTAGCACACATGGGAAAGGCAGCGCTGTGCTACATAGCACTTTAAGAATGTCATCGCAGGTTCGAATCCAGCCTGAAGCACAGTCCGGCTGTTTCCGCGGTCTCACGATGTTTTACGCGACGGTGCCCTCTGCTCAGCGTCTTCCCGATCACCCGCGACATCTTATGAAGCAGAGTTTGTAACTGTTTGCGTCCTGTTTCTTGTGCTTTTTTACTGAGGGCAATCATATGAATCATTGATATCCATTGCAACACCCAGAGGAGTAAAAAATAATTTTACAAAATAGGGGAATGCTGCGATCGGCGGACTTTGACCTACGCACGCACGCACGCAGTCGCCGGCAGTCACGAGACTCTAATCATGTATAATGAGCACAGCATTAATCGGCGTCTCCGTAGCACACATGGGAAAGTCAGCGCTGTGCTACATAGCACTTTAAGAATGTCATCGCAGGTTCGAATCCAGCCTGAAGCACCGTCCGGCCATTTCCGCGGTCTCGCGTTGTTTTACGCGACGGTGCCCTCTGCTCAGCGTCTTCCCGATCGCCGGCGACATCTTATGAAGCAGAGTACCTGAGTGTTTGTAACTGATTGCATTCCTGTTTCTTGTGTTTTTTTACTGAGGGCAATCATATGAATCATTGATATCCATTGCAACACCCAGGAGAGTAAAAAATAATTTTACAAAATAGGGGAATGCTGCGATCGGCGGACTTTGACCTACACACGCACGCACGCACGCAGTAGCCGGCAGTCACGAGACTCTAATCATGTATAATGAGCAGTGCATTAATCGGTGTCTCCGTAGCACACATAGGAAAGGCAGCGCTGTGCTACATAGCACTTTAAGAATGTCATCGCAGGTTCGAATCCAGCCTGAAGCACAGTCCGGCTGTTTCCGCGGTCTCACGATGTTTTACGCGACGGTGCCCTCTGCTCAGCGTCTTCCCGATCGCCCGCGACATCTTATGAAGCAGAGTTTGTAACTGTTTGCGTCCTGTTTCTTGTGCTTTTTTACTGAGGGCAATCATATGAATCATTGATATCCATTGCAACACCCAGAGGAGTAAAAAATAATTTTACAAAATAGGGGAATGCTGCGATCGGCGGACTTTGACCTACACACGCACGCACGCACGCAGTAGCCGGCAGTCACGAGACTCTAATCATGTATAATGAGCAGTGCATTAATCGGTGTCTCCGTAGCACACATGGGAAAGGCAGCGCTGTGCTACATAGCACTTTAAGAATGTCATCGCAGGTTCGAATCCAGCCTGAAGCACAGTCCGGCAGTTTCCGCGGACTCACGTTGTTTTACGCGACGGTGCCCTCTGCTCAGCGTCTTCCCGATCGCCCGCGACATCTTATGAAGTAGAGAACCTGAGTGTTTGTAACTGTTTGCGTCCTGTTTCTTGTGTTTTTTTACTGAGGGCAATCATATGAATCATTGATATCCATTGCAACACCCAGAGGAGTAAAAAATAATTTTACAAAATAGGGGAATGCCGCGATCAGCGGACTTTGACCTACGCACGCACGCACGCAGTAGCCGGCAGTCACGAGACTCTAATCATGTATAATGAGCACTGCATTAATCGGTGTCTCCGTAGCACACATGGGAAAGGCAGCGCTGTGCTACATAGCACCTTAAGAATGTCATCGCAGGTTCGAATCCGGCCTGAAGCACCGTCCGGCAGTTTCCGCGGACTCACGTTGTTTTACGCGACGGTGCCCTCTGCTCAGCGTCTTCCCGATCGCCCGCGACATCTTATGAAGTAGAGAACCTGAGTGTTTGTAACTGTTTGCGTCCTGTTTCTTGTGTTTTTTTACTGAGGGCAATCATATGAATCATTGATATCCATTGCAACACCCAGAGGAGTAAAAAATAATTTTACAAAATAGGGGAATGCCGCGATCAGCGGACTTTGACCTACGCACGCACGCACGCAGTAGCCGGCAGTCACGAGACTCTAATCATGTATAATGAGCACTGCATTAATCGGTGTCTCCGTAGCACACATGGGAAAGGCAGCGCTGTGCTACATAGCACTTTAAGAATGTCATCGCAGGTTCGAATCCGGCCTGAAGCACCGTCCGGCAGTTTCCGCGGACTCACGTTGTTTTACGCGACGGTGCCCTCTGCTCAGCGTCTTCCCGATCCCCCGCGACATCTTATGAAGTAGAGAACCTGAGTGTTTGTAACTTTTGCGTCCTGTTTCTTGTGTTTTTTTACTGAGGGCAATCATATGAATCATTGATATCCATTGCAACACCCAGAGGAGTAAAAAATAATTTTACAAAATAGGGGAATGCCGCGATCAGCGGACTTTGACCTACGCACGCACGCACGCAGTAGCCGGCAGTCACGAGACTCTAATCATGTATAATGAGCACTGCATTAATCAGCGTCTCCGTAGCACACATGGGAAAGGCAGCGCTGTGCTACATAGCACTTTAAGAATGGCATCGCCGGTTCGAATCCGGCCTGAAGCACCGTCCGGCAGTTTCCGCGGACTCACGTTGTTTTACGCGACGGAGCCCTCTGCTCAGCGTCTTCCCGATCGCCGGCGACATCTTATGAAGCAGAGAACCTGAGTGTTTGTAACTGATTGCATTCCTGTTTCTTGTGTTTTTTTACTGAGGGCAATCATATGAATCATTGATATCCATTGCAACACCCAGGAGAGTAAAAAATAATTTTACAAAATAGGGGAATGCTGCGATCGGCGGACTTTGACCTACACACGCACGCACGCACGCAGTAGCCGGCAGTCACGAGACTCTAATCATGTATAATGAGCAGTGCATTAATCGGTGTCTCCGTAGCACACATAGGAAAGGCAGCGCTGTGCTACATAGCACTTTAAGAATGTCATCGCAGGTTCGAATCCAGCCTGAAGCACAGTCCGGCTGTTTCCGCGGTCTCACGATGTTTTACGCGACGGTGCCCTCTGCTCAGCGTCTTCCCGATCGCCCGCGACATCTTATGAAGCAGAGTTTGTAACTGTTTGCGTCCTGTTTCTTGTGCTTTTTTACTGAGGGCAATCATATGAATCATTGATATCCATTGCAACACCCAGAGGAGTAAAAAATAATTTTACAAAATAGGGGAATGCTGCGATCGGCGGACTTTGACCTACACACGCACGCACGCACGCAGTAGCCGGCAGTCACGAGACTCTAATCATGTATAATTCGCACTGCATTAATCAGCGTCTCCGTAGCACACATGGGAAAGGCAGCGCTGTGCTACATAGCACTTTAAGAATGGCATCGCCGGTTCGAATCCGGCCTGAAGCACCGTCCGGCAGTTTCCGCGGACTCACGTTGTTTTACGCGACGGTGCCCTCTGCTCAGCGTCTTCCCGATCGCCGGCGACATCTTATGAAGCAGAGAACCTGAGTGTTTGTAACTGATTGCATTCCTGTTTCTTGTGTTTTTTTACTGAGGGCAATCATATGAATCATTGATATCCATTGCAACACCCAGAGGAGTAAAAAAATATTTTACAAAATAGGGGAATGCTGCGATCGGCGGACTTTGACCTACACACGCACGCACGCACGCAGTAGCCGGCAGTCACGAGACTCTAATCATGTATAATGAGCACTGCACTAATCAGCATCTCCGTAGCACATATGGGAAAGGCAGCGCTGTGCTACATAGCACTTTAAGAATGGCATTGCACGTTCGAATAAGGCCTGAAGCACCGTCCGGCCATTTCCGCGGTCTCGCGTTGTTTTACGCGACGTGCCCTCTGCTCAGCGTCTTCCCGATCGCCGGCGACATCTTATGAAGCAGAGAACCTGAGTGTTTGTAACTGATTGCATTCCTGTTTCTTGTGTTTTTTTACTGAGGGCAATCATATGAATCATTGATATCCATTGCAACACCCAGGAGAGTAAAAAATAATTTTACAAAATAGGGGAATGCTGCGATCGGCGGACTTTGACCTACACACGCACGCACGCAAGCAGTAGCCGGCAGTCACGAGACTCTAATCATGTATAATGAGGACTGCATTAATCGGTGTCTCCGTAGCACACATGGGAAAGGCAGCGCTGTGCTACATAGCACTTTAAGAATGTCATCGCAGGTTCGAATCCGGCCTGAAGCACCGGCCGGCAGTTTCCGCGGACTCACGTTGTTTTACGCGACGGTGCCCTCTGCTCAGCGTCTTCCCGATCGCCCGCGACATCTTATGAAGTAGAGAATGAGTGTTTGTAACTGTTTGCGTCCTGTTTCTTGTGTTTTTTTACTGAGGGCAATCATATGAATCATTGATATCCATTGCAACACCCAGAGGAGTAAAAAATAATTTTACAAAATAGGGGAATGCCGCGATCAGCGGACTTTGACCTACGCACGCACGCACGCAGTAGCCGGCAGTCACGAGACTCTAATCATGTATAATTCGCACTGCATTAATCAGCGTCTCCGTAGCACACATGGGAAAGGCAGCGCTGTGCTACATAGCACTTTAAGAATGGCATCGCCGGTTCGAATCCGGCCTGAAGCACCGTCCGGCAGTTTCCGCCGACTCACGTTGTTTTACGCGACGGTGCCCTCTGCTCAGCGTCTTCCCGATCGCCGGCGACATCTTATGAAGCAGAGAACCTGAGTGTTTGTAACTGATTGCATTCCTGTTTCTTGTGTTTTTTTACTGAGGGCAATCATATGAATCATTGATATCCATTGCAACACCCAGGAGAGTAAAAAATAATTTTACAAAATAGGGGAATGCTGCGATCGGCGGACTTTGACCTACACACGCACGCACGCACGCAGTAGCCGGCAGTCACGAGACTCTAATCATGTATAATGAGCACTGCATTAATGGTGTCTCCGTAGCACACATGGGAAAGGCAGCGCTGTGCTACATAGCACTTTAAGAATGTCATCGCAGGTTCGAATCCAGCCTGAAGCACCGTCCGGCCATTTCCGCGGTCTCGCGTTGTTTTACGCGACGGTGCCCTCTGCTCAGCGTCTTCCCGATCGCCCGCGACATGTTATGAAGCAGAGAACCTGAGTGTTTGTAACTGTTTGCGTCCTGTTTCTTGTGTTTTTTTACTGAGGGCAATCATATGAATCATTGATATCCATTGCAACACCCAGAGGAGTAAAAAATTATTTTACAAAATAGGGGAATGCCGCGATCAGCGGACTTTGACCTACGCACGCACGCATGCAGTAGCCGGCAGTCACGAGACTCTAATCATGTATAATGAGCACTACATTAATCAGCGTCTCCGTAGCACACATGGGAAAGGCAGCGCTGTGCTACATAGCACTTTAAGAATGGCATCGCCGGTTCGAATCCGGCCTGAAGCACCGTCCGGCAGTTTCTGCGGACTCACGTTGTTTTACGCGACGGTGCCCTCTCCTCAGCGTCTTCCCGATCGCCCGCGACATGTTATGAAGCAGAGAACCTGAGTGTTTGTAACTGTTTGCGTCCTGTTTCTTGTGTTTTTTTACTGAGGGCAATCATATGAATCATTGATATCCATTGCAACACCCAGAGGAGTAAAAAATAATTTTACAAAATAGGGGAATGCCGCGATCAGCGGACTTTGACCTACGCACGCACGCACGCAGTAGCCGGCAGTCACGAGACTCTAATCATGTATAATGAGCACTGCATTAATCAGCGTCTCCGTAGCACACATGGGAAAGGCATCGCTGTGCTACATAGCTCTTTAAGAATGGCATCGCCGGTTCGAATCCGGCCTGAAGCACCGTCCGGCAGTTTCCGCGGACTCACGTTGTTTTACGCGACGGTGCCCTCTGCTCAGCGTCTTCCCGATCGCCGGCGACATCTTATGAAGCAGAGAACCTGAGTGTTTGTAACTGATTGCATTCCTGTTTCTTGTGTTTTTTTACTGAGGGCAATCATATGAATCATTGATATCCATTGCAACACCCAGGAGAGTAAAAAATAATTTTACAAAATAGGGGAATGCTGCGATCGGCGGACTTTGACCTACACACGCACGCACGCACGCAGTAGCCGGCAGTCACGAGACTCTAATCATGTATAATGAGCAGTGCATTAATCGGTGTCTCCGTAGCACACATGGGAAAGGCAGCGCTGTGCTACATAGCACTTTAAGAATGTCATCGCAGGTTCGAATCCAGCCTGAAGCACAGTCCGGCTGTTTCCGCGGTCTCACGATGTTTTACGCGACGGTGCCCTCTGCTCAGCGTCTTCCCGATCACCCGCGACATCTTATGAAGCAGAGTTTGTAACTGTTTGCGTCCTGTTTCTTGTGCTTTTTTACTGAGGGCAATCATATGAATCATTGATATCCATTGCAACACCCAGAGGAGTAAAAAATAATTTTACAAAATAGGGGAATGCTGCGATCGGCGGACTTTGACCTACGCACGCACGCACGCAGTCGCCGGCAGTCACGAGACTCTAATCATGTATAATGAGCACAGCATTAATCGGCGTCTCCGTAGCACACATGGGAAAGTCAGCGCTGTGCTACATAGCACTTTAAGAATGTCATCGCAGGTTCGAATCCAGCCTGAAGCACCGTCCGGCCATTTCCGCGGTCTCGCGTTGTTTTACGCGACGGTGCCCTCTGCTCAGCGTCTTCCCGATCGCCGGCGACATCTTATGAAGCAGAGTACCTGAGTGTTTGTAACTGATTGCATTCCTGTTTCTTGTGTTTTTTTACTGAGGGCAATCATATGAATCATTGATATCCATTGCAACACCCAGGAGAGTAAAAAATAATTTTACAAAATAGGGGAATGCTGCGATCGGCGGACTTTGACCTACACACGCACGCACGCACGCAGTAGCCGGCAGTCACGAGACTCTAATCATGTATAATGAGCAGTGCATTAATCGGTGTCTCCGTAGCACACATAGGAAAGGCAGCGCTGTGCTACATAGCACTTTAAGAATGTCATCGCAGGTTCGAATCCAGCCTGAAGCACAGTCCGGCTGTTTCCGCGGTCTCACGATGTTTTACGCGACGGTGCCCTCTGCTCAGCGTCTTCCCGATCGCCCGCGACATCTTATGAAGCAGAGTTTGTAACTGTTTGCGTCCTGTTTCTTGTGCTTTTTTACTGAGGGCAATCATATGAATCATTGATATCCATTGCAACACCCAGAGGAGTAAAAAATAATTTTACAAAATAGGGGAATGCTGCGATCGGCGGACTTTGACCTACACACGCACGCACGCACGCAGTAGCCGGCAGTCACGAGACTCTAATCATGTATAATGAGCAGTGCATTAATCGGTGTCTCCGTAGCACACATGGGAAAGGCAGCGCTGTGCTACATAGCACTTTAAGAATGTCATCGCAGGTTCGAATCCAGCCTGAAGCACAGTCCGGCAGTTTCCGCGGACTCACGTTGTTTTACGCGACGGTGCCCTCTGCTCAGCGTCTTCCCGATCGCCCGCGACATCTTATGAAGTAGAGAACCTGAGTGTTTGTAACTGTTTGCGTCCTGTTTCTTGTGTTTTTTTACTGAGGGCAATCATATGAATCATTGATATCCATTGCAACACCCAGAGGAGTAAAAAATAATTTTACAAAATAGGGGAATGCCGCGATCAGCGGACTTTGACCTACGCACGCACGCACGCAGTAGCCGGCAGTCACGAGACTCTAATCATGTATAATGAGCACTGCATTAATCGGTGTCTCCGTAGCACACATGGGAAAGGCAGCGCTGTGCTACATAGCACCTTAAGAATGTCATCGCAGGTTCGAATCCGGCCTGAAGCACCGTCCGGCAGTTTCCGCGGACTCACGTTGTTTTACGCGACGGTGCCCTCTGCTCAGCGTCTTCCCGATCGCCCGCGACATCTTATGAAGTAGAGAACCTGAGTGTTTGTAACTGTTTGCGTCCTGTTTCTTGTGTTTTTTTACTGAGGGCAATCATATGAATCATTGATATCCATTGCAACACCCAGAGGAGTAAAAAATAATTTTACAAAATAGGGGAATGCCGCGATCAGCGGACTTTGACCTACGCACGCACGCACGCAGTAGCCGGCAGTCACGAGACTCTAATCATGTATAATGAGCACTGCATTAATCGGTGTCTCCGTAGCACACATGGGAAAGGCAGCGCTGTGCTACATAGCACTTTAAGAATGTCATCGCAGGTTCGAATCCGGCCTGAAGCACCGTCCGGCAGTTTCCGCGGACTCACGTTGTTTTACGCGACGGTGCCCTCTGCTCAGCGTCTTCCCGATCCCCCGCGACATCTTATGAAGTAGAGAACCTGAGTGTTTGTAACTTTTGCGTCCTGTTTCTTGTGTTTTTTTACTGAGGGCAATCATATGAATCATTGATATCCATTGCAACACCCAGAGGAGTAAAAAATAATTTTACAAAATAGGGGAATGCCGCGATCAGCGGACTTTGACCTACGCACGCACGCACGCAGTAGCCGGCAGTCACGAGACTCTAATCATGTATAATGAGCACTGCATTAATCAGCGTCTCCGTAGCACACATGGGAAAGGCAGCGCTGTGCTACATAGCACTTTAAGAATGGCATCGCCGGTTCGAATCCGGCCTGAAGCACCGTCCGGCAGTTTCCGCGGACTCACGTTGTTTTACGCGACGGAGCCCTCTGCTCAGCGTCTTCCCGATCGCCGGCGACATCTTATGAAGCAGAGAACCTGAGTGTTTGTAACTGATTGCATTCCTGTTTCTTGTGTTTTTTTACTGAGGGCAATCATATGAATCATTGATATCCATTGCAACACCCAGGAGAGTAAAAAATAATTTTACAAAATAGGGGAATGCTGCGATCGGCGGACTTTGACCTACACACGCACGCACGCACGCAGTAGCCGGCAGTCACGAGACTCTAATCATGTATAATGAGCAGTGCATTAATCGGTGTCTCCGTAGCACACATAGGAAAGGCAGCGCTGTGCTACATAGCACTTTAAGAATGTCATCGCAGGTTCGAATCCAGCCTGAAGCACAGTCCGGCTGTTTCCGCGGTCTCACGATGTTTTACGCGACGGTGCCCTCTGCTCAGCGTCTTCCCGATCGCCCGCGACATCTTATGAAGCAGAGTTTGTAACTGTTTGCGTCCTGTTTCTTGTGCTTTTTTACTGAGGGCAATCATATGAATCATTGATATCCATTGCAACACCCAGAGGAGTAAAAAATAATTTTACAAAATAGGGGAATGCTGCGATCGGCGGACTTTGACCTACACACGCACGCACGCACGCAGTAGCCGGCAGTCACGAGACTCTAATCATGTATAATTCGCACTGCATTAATCAGCGTCTCCGTAGCACACATGGGAAAGGCAGCGCTGTGCTACATAGCACTTTAAGAATGGCATCGCCGGTTCGAATCCGGCCTGAAGCACCGTCCGGCAGTTTCCGCGGACTCACGTTGTTTTACGCGACGGTGCCCTCTGCTCAGCGTCTTCCCGATCGCCCGCGACATCTTATGAAGCAGAGAACCTGAGTGTTTGTAACTGATTGCGTCCTGTTTCTTGTATTTTTTTACTGAGGGCAATCATATGAATCATTGATATCCATTGCAACACCCAGGAGAGTAAAAAATAATTTTACAAAATAGGGGAATGCTGTGATCGGCGGACTTTGACCTACGCACGCACGCACGCAGTCGCCGGCAGTCACGAGACTCTAATCATGTATAATGAGCACTGCATTAATCAGCGTCTCTGTAGCACACATGGGAAAGGCAGCGCTGTGCTACATAGCACTTTAAGAATGGCATCGCCGGTTCGAATCCTGCCTGAAGCACCGTCCGGCAGTTTCCGCGGACTCACGTTGTTTTACGCGACGGTGCCCTCTGCTCAGCGTCTTCCCGATCGCCGGCGACATCTTATGAAGCAGAGAACCTGAGTGTTTGTAACTGATTGCATTCCTGTTTCTTGTGTTTTTTTACTGAGGGCAATGATATGAATCATTGATATCCATTGCAACACCCAGGAGAGTAAAAAATAATTTTACCCAATAGGGGAATGCCGCGATCAGCGGACTTTGACCTACGCACGCACGCACGCAGTAGCCGGCAGTCACGAGACTCTAATCATGTATAATTCGCACTGCATTAATCAGCGTCTCCGTAGCACACATGGGAAAGGCAGCGCTGTGCTACATAGCACTTTAAGAATGGCATCGCCGGTTCGAATCCGGCCTGAAGCACCGTCCGGCAGTTTCCGCGGACTCACGTTGTTTTACGCGACGGTGCCCTCTGCTCAGCGTCTTCCCGATCGCCGGCGACATCTTATGAAGCAGAGAACCTGAGTGTTTGTAACTGATTGCATTCCTGTTTCTTGTGTTTTTTTACTGAGGGCAATCATATGAATCATTGATATCCATTGCAACACCCAGGAGAGTAAAAAATAATTTTACAAAATAGGGGAATGCTGCGATCGGCGGACTTTGACCTACACACGCACGCACGCACGCAGTAGCCGGCAGTCACGAGACTCTAATCATGTATAATGAGCACTGCACTAATCAGCATCTCCGTAGCACACATGGGAAAGGCAGCGCTGTGCTACATAGCACTTTAAGAATGTCATCGCAGGTTCGAATCCAGCCTGAAGCACCGTCCGGCCATTTCCGCGGTCTCGCGTTGTTTTACGCGACGGTGCCCTCTGCTCAGCGTCTTCCCGATCGCCGGCGACATCTTATGAAGCAGAGAACCTGAGTGTTTGTAACTGATTGCATTGCTGTTTCTTGTGTTTTTTTACTGAGGGCAATCATATGAATAATCATTGATATCCATTGCAACACCCAGGAGAGTAAAAAATAATTTTACAAAATAGGGGAATGCTGCGATCGGCGGACTTTGACCTACACACGCACGCACGCACGCAGTAGCCGGCAGTCACGAGACTCTAATCATGTATAATGAGGACTGCATTAATCGGTGTCTCCGTAGCACACATGGGAAAGGCAGCGCTGTGCTACATAGCACTTTAAGAATGTCATCGCAGGTTCGAATCCGGCCTGAAGCACCGGCCGGCAGTTTCCGCGGACTCACGTTGTTTTACGCGACAGTGCCCTCTGCTCAGCGTCTTCCCGATCGCCCGCGACATCTTATGAAGTAGAGAATGAGTGTTTGTAACTGTTTGCGTCCTGTTTCTTGTGTTTTTTTACTGAGGGCAATCATATGAATCATTGATATCCATTGCAACACCCAGAGGAGTAAAAAATAATTTTACAAAATAGGGGAATGCCGCGATCAGCGGACTTTGACCTACGCACGCACGCACGCAGTAGCCGGCAGTCACGAGACTCTAATCATGTATAATTCGCACTAGATTAATCAGCGTCTCCGTAGCACACATGGGAAAGGCAGCGCTGTGCTACATAGCACTTTAAGAATGGCATCGCCGGTTCGAATCCGGCCTGAAGCACCGTCCGGCAGTTTCCGCCGACTCACGTTGTTTTACGCGACGGTGCCCTCTGCTCAGCGTCTTCCCGATCGCCGGCGACATCTTATGAAGCAGAGAACCTGAGTGTTTGTAACTGATTGCATTCCTGTTTCTTGTGTTTTTTTACTGAGGGCAATCATATGAATCATTGATATCCATTGCAACACCCAGGAGAGTAAAAAATAATTTTACAAAATAGGGGAATGCTGCGATCGGCGGACTTTGACCTACACACGCACGCACGCACGCAGTAGCCGGCAGTCACGAGACTCTAATCATGTATAATTCGCACTGCATTAATCAGCGTCTCCGTAGCACACATGGGAAAGGCAGCGCTGTGCTACATAGCACTTTAAGAATGGCATCGCCGGTTCGAATCCGGCCTGAAGCACCGTCCGGCAGTTTCCGCGGACTCACGTTGTTTTACGCGACGGTGCCCTCTGCTCAGCGTCTTCCCGATCGCCGGCGACATCTTATGAAGCAGAGAACCTGAGTGTTTGTAACTGATTGCATTCCTGTTTCTTGTGTTTTTTTACTGAGGGCAATCATATGAATCATTGATATCCATTGCAACACCCAGGAGAGTAAAAAATAATTTTACAAAATAGGGGAATGCCCCGATCGGCGGACTTTGACCTACGCACGCACGCACGCAGTAGCCGGCAGTCACGAGACTCTAATCATGTATAATGAGCACTGCATTAATCAGCGTCTCCGTAGCACACATGGGAAAGGCAGCGCTGTGCTACATAGCACTTTAAGAATGTCATCGCAGGTTCGAATCCGGCCTGAAACACCGTCTGGCCGTTTCCTCGGTCTCACGTTGTTTTACGCGAAGGTGCCCTCTGCTCAGCGTCTTCCCGATCCTCCGCGACATCTTATGAAGCAGTGTTTGTAACTGTTTGCGTCCTGTTTCTTGTGTTTTTTTACTGAGGGCAATCATATGAATCATTGATATCCATTGCAACACCCAGGAGAGTAAAAAATAATTTTACAAAATAGGGGAATGCTGCGATCGGCGGACTTTGACCTACACACGCACGCACGCACGCAGTAGCCGGCAGTCACGAGACTCTAATCATGTATAATGAGGACTGCATTAATCGGTGTCTCCGTAGCACACATGGGAAAGGCAGCGCTGTGCTACATAGCACTTTAAGAATGTCATCGCAGGTTCGAATCCAGCCTGAAGCACAGTCCGGCTGTTTCCGCGGTCTCACGATGTTTTACGCGACGGTGCCCTCTGCTCAGCGTCTTCCCGATCGCCCGCGACATCTTATGAAGCAGAGTTTGTAACTGTTTGCGTCCTGTTTCTTGTGCTTTTTTACTGAGGGCAATCATATGAATCATTGATATCTATTGCAACACCCAGAGGACTAAAAAATAATTTTACAAAATAGGGGAATGCTGTGATCGGCGGACTTTGACCTACGCACGCACGCACGCAGTCGCCGGCAGTCACGAGACTCTAATCATGTATAATGAGCACTGCATTAATCAGCGTCTCCGTAGCACACATGGGAAAGCCAGCGCTGTGCTACATAGCACTTTAAGAATGGCATCGCCGGTTCGAATCCGGCCTGAAGCACCGTCTGGCAGTTTCCGCGGACTCACGTTGTTTTACGCGACGGTGCCCTCTGCTCAGCGTCTTCCCGATCGCCGGCGACATCTTATGAAGCAGAGAACCTGAGTGTTTGTAACTGATTGCATTCCTGTTTCTTGTGTTTTTTTACTGAGGGCAATCATATGAATCATTGATATCCATTGCAACACCCAGGAGAGTAAAAAATAATTTTACAAAATAGGGGAATGCTGCGATCGGCGGACTTTGACCTACACACGCACGCACGCACGCAGTAGCCGGCAGTCACGAGACTCTAATCATGTATAATGAGCACTGCACTAATCAGCATCTCCGTAGCACACATGGGAAAGGCAGCGCTGTGCTACATAGCACTTTAAGAATGTCATCGCAGGTTCGAATCCAGCCTGAAGCACCGTCCGGCCATTTCCGCGGTCTCGCGTTGTTTTACGCGACGGTGCCCTCTGCTCAGCGTCTTCCCGATCGCCGGCGACATCTTATGAAGCAGAGAACCTGAGTGTTTGTAACTGATTGCATTCCTGTTTCTTGTGTTTTTTTACTGAGGGCAATCATATGAATCATTGATATCCATTGCAACACCCAGGAGAGTAAAAAATAATTTTACAAAATAGGGGAATGCTGCGATCGGCGGACTTTGACCTACACACGCACGCACGCAAGCAGTAGCCGGCAGTCACGAGACTCTAATCATGTATAATGAGGACTGCATTAATCGGTGTCTCCGTAGCACACATGGGAAAGGCAGCGCTGTGCTACATAGCACTTTAAGAATGTCATCGCAGGTTCGAATCCGGCCTGAAGCACCGGCCGGCAGTTTCCGCGGACTCACGTTGTTTTACGCGACGGTGCCCTCTGCTCAGCGTCTTCCCGATCGCCCGCGACATCTTATGAAGTAGAGAATGAGTGTTTGTAACTGTTTGCGTCCTGTTTCTTGTGTTTTTTTACTGAGGGCAATCATATGAATCATTGATATCCATTGCAACACCCAGAGGAGTAAAAAATAATTTTACAAAATAGGGGAATGCCGCGATCAGCGGACTTTGACCTACGCACGCACGCACGCAGTAGCCGGCAGTCACGAGACTCTAATCATGTATAATTCGCACTGCATTAATCAGCGTCTCCGTAGCACACATGGGAAAGGCAGCGCTGTGCTACATAGCACTTTAAGAATGGCATCGCCGGTTCGAATCCGGCCTGAAGCACCGTCCGGCAGTTTCCGCCGACTCACGTTGTTTTACGCGACGGTGCCCTCTGCTCAGCGTCTTCCCGATCGCCGGCGACATCTTATGAAGCAGAGAACCTGAGTGTTTGTAACTGATTGCATTCCTGTTTCTTGTGTTTTTTTACTGAGGGCAATCATATGAATCATTGATATCCATTGCAACACCCAGGAGAGTAAAAAATAATTTTACAAAATAGGGGAATGCTGCGATCGGCGGACTTTGACCTACACACGCACGCACGCACGCAGTAGCCGGCAGTCACGAGACTCTAATCATGTATAATGAGCAGTGCATTAATCGGTGTCTCCGTAGCACACATAGGAAAGGCAGCGCTGTGCTACATAGCACTTTAAGAATGTCATCGCAGGTTCGAATCCAGCCTGAAGCACAGTCCGGCTGTTTCCGCGGTCTCACGATGTTTTACGCGACGGTGCCCTCTGCTCAGCGTCTTCCCGATCGCCCGCGACATCTTATGAAGCAGAGTTTGTAACTGTTTGCGTCCTGTTTCTTGTGCTTTTTTACTGAGGGCAATCATATGAATCATTGATATCCATTGCAACACCCAGAGGAGTAAAAAATAATTTTACAAAATAGGGGAATGCTGCGATCGGCGGACTTTGACCTACACACGCACGCACGCACGCAGTAGCCGGCAGTCACGAGACTCTAATCATGTATAATTCGCACTGCATTAATCAGCGTCTCCGTAGCACACATGGGAAAGGCAGCGCTGTGCTACATAGCACTTTAAGAATGGCATCGCCGGTTCGAATCCGGCCTGAAGCACCGTCCGGCAGTTTCCGCGGACTCACGTTGTTTTACGTGACGGTGCCCTCTGCTCAGCGTCTTCCCGATCGCCCGCGACATCTTATGAAGCAGAGAACCTGAGTGTTTGTAACTGATTGCGTCCTGTTTCTTGTATTTTTTTACTGAGGGCAATCATATGAATCATTGATATCCATTGCAACACCCAGGAGAGTAAAAAATAATTTTACAAAATAGGGGAATGCCCCGATCGGCGGACTTTGACCTACGCACGCACGCACGCAGTAGCCGGCAGTCACGAGACTCTAATCATGTATAATGAGCACTGCATTAATCAGCGTCTCCGTAGCACACATGGGAAAGGCAGCGCTGTGCTACATAGCACTTTAAGAATGTCATCGCAGGTTCGAATCCGGCCTGAAACACCGTCTGGCCGTTTCCTCGGTCTCACGTTGTTTTACGCGAAGGTGCCCTCTGCTCAGCGTCTTCCCGATCCTCCGCGACATCTTATGAAGCAGTGTTTGTAACTGTTTGCGTCCTGTTTCTTGTGTTTTTTTACTGAGGGCAATCATATGAATCATTGATATCCATTGCAACACCCAGGAGAGTAAAAAATAATTTTACAAAATAGGGGAATGCTGCGATCGGCGGACTTTGACCTACACACGCACGCACGCACGCAGTAGCCGGCAGTCACGAGACTCTAATCATGTATAATGAGGACTGCATTAATCGGTGTCTCCGTAGCACACATGGGAAAGGCAGCGCTGTGCTACATAGCACTTTAAGAATGTCATCGCAGGTTCGAATCCAGCCTGAAGCACAGTCCGGCTGTTTCCGCGGTCTCACGATGTTTTACGCGACGGTGCCCTCTGCTCAGCGTCTTCCCGATCGCCCGCGACATCTTATGAAGCAGAGTTTGTAACTGTTTGCGTCCTGTTTCTTGTGCTTTTTTACTGAGGGCAATCATATGAATCATTGATATCTATTGCAACACCCAGAGGACTAAAAAATAATTTTACAAAATAGGGGAATGCTGTGATCGGCGGACTTTGACCTACGCACGCACGCACGCAGTCGCCGGCAGTCACGAGACTCTAATCATGTATAATGAGCACTGCATTAATCAGCGTCTCCGTAGCACACATGGGAAAGGCAGCGCTGTGCTACATAGCACTTTAAGAATGGCATCGCCGGTTCGAATCCGGCCTGAAGCACCGTCTGGCAGTTTCCGCGGACTCACGTTGTTTTACGCGACGGTGCCCTCTGCTCAGCGTCTTCCCGATCGCCGGCGACATCTTATGAAGCAGAGAACCTGAGTGTTTGTAACTGATTGCATTCCTGTTTCTTGTGTTTTTTTACTGAGGGCAATCATATGAATCATTGATATCCATTGCAACACCCAGGAGAGTAAAAAATAATTTTACAAAATAGGGGAATGCTGCGATCGGCGGACTTTGACCTACACACGCACGCACGCACGCAGTAGCCGGCAGTCACGAGACTCTAATCATGTATAATGAGCACTGCACTAATCAGCATCTCCGTAGCACACATGGGAAAGGCAGCGCTGTGCTACATAGCACTTTAAGAATGTCATCGCAGGTTCGAATCCAGCCTGAAGCACCGTCCGGCCATTTCCGCGGTCTCGCGTTGTTTTACGCGACGGTGCCCTCTGCTCAGCGTCTTCCCGATCGCCGGCGACATCTTATGAAGCAGAGAACCTGAGTGTTTGTAACTGATTGCATTCCTGTTTCTTGTGTTTTTTTACTGAGGGCAATCATATGAATCATTGATATCCATTGCAACACCCAGGAGAGTAAAAAATAATTTTACAAAATAGGGGAATGCTGCGATCGGCGGACTTTGACCTACACACGCACGCACGCAAGCAGTAGCCGGCAGTCACGAGACTCTAATCATGTATAATGAGGACTGCATTAATCGGTGTCTCCGTAGCACACATGGGAAAGGCAGCGCTGTGCTACATAGCACTTTAAGAATGTCATCGCAGGTTCGAATCCGGCCTGAAGCACCGGCCGGCAGTTTCCGCGGACTCACGTTGTTTTACGCGACGGTGCCCTCTGCTCAGCGTCTTCCCGATCGCCCGCGACATCTTATGAAGTAGAGAATGAGTGTTTGTAACTGTTTGCGTCCTGTTTCTTGTGTTTTTTTACTGAGGGCAATCATATGAATCATTGATATCCATTGCAACACCCAGAGGAGTAAAAAATAATTTTACAAAATAGGGGAATGCCGCGATCAGCGGACTTTGACCTACGCACGCACGCACGCAGTAGCCGGCAGTCACGAGACTCTAATCATGTATAATGAGCACTGCATTAATCAGCGTCTCCGTAGCACACATGGGAAAGGCAGCGCTGTGCTACATAGCTCTTTAAGAATGGCATCGCCTGTTCGAATCCGGCCTGAAGCACCGTCCGGCAGTTTCCGCGGACTCACGTTGTTTTACGCGACGGTGCCCTCTGCTCAGCGTCTTCCCGATCGCCGGCGACATCTTATGAAGCAGAGAACCTGAGTGTTTGTAACTGATTGCATTCCTGTTTCTTGTGTTTTTTTACTGAGGGCAATGATATGAATCATTGATATCCATTGCAACACTTAGGAGAGTAAAAAATAATTTTACCTAATAGGGGAATGCCGCGATCAGCGGACTTTGACCTACGCACGCACGCACGCAGTAGCCGGCAGTCACGAGACTCTAATCATGTATAATTCGCACTGCATTAATCAGCGTCTCCGTAGCACACATGGGAAAGGCAGCGCTGTGCTACATAGCACTTTAAGAATGGCATCGCCGGTTCGAATCCGGCCTGAAGCACCGTCCGGCAGTTTCCGCGGACTCACGTTGTTTTACGCGACGGTGCCCTCTGCTCAGCGTCTTCCCGATCGCCGGCGACATCTTATGAAGCAGAGAACCTGAGTGTTTGTAACTGATTGCATTCCTGTTTCTTGTGTTTTTTTACTGAGGGCAATCATATGAATCATTGATATCCATTGCAACACCCAGGAGAGTAAAAAATAATTTTACAAAATAGGGGAATGCCGCGATCAGCGGACTTTGACCTACGCACGCACGCACGCAGTAGCCGGCAGTCACGAGACTCTAATCATGTATAATTCGCACTGCATTAATCAGCGTCTCCGTAGCACACATGGGAAAGGCAGCGCTGTGCTACATAGCACTTTAAGAATGGCATCGCCGGTTCGAATCCGGCCTGAAGCACCGTCCGGCAGTTTCCGCCGACTCACGTTGTTTTACGCGACGGTGCCCTCTGCTCAGCGTCTTCCCGATCGCCGGCGACATCTTATGAAGCAGAGAACCTGAGTGTTTGTAACTGATTGCATTCCTGTTTCTTGTGTTTTTTTACTGAGGGCAATCATATGAATCATTGATATCCATTGCAACACCCAGGAGAGTAAAAAATAATTTTACAAAATAGGGGAATGCTGCGATCGGCGGACTTTGACCTACACACGCACGCACGCACGCAGTAGCCGGCAGTCACGAGACTCTAATCATGTATAATGAGCACTGCATTAATGGTGTCTCCGTAGCACACATGGGAAAGGCAGCGCTGTGCTACATAGCACTTTAAGAATGTCATCGCAGGTTCGAATCCAGCCTGAAGCACCGTCCGGCCATTTCCGCGGTCTCGCGTTGTTTTACGCGACGGTGCCCTCTGCTCAGCGTCTTCCCGATCGCCGGCGACATCTTATGAAGCAGAGAACCTGAGTGTTTGTAACTGATTGCATTCCTGTTTCTTGTGTTTTTTTACTGAGGGCAATCATATGAATCATTGATATCCATTGCAACACCCAGAGGAGTAAAAAAATATTTTACAAAATAGGGGAATGCTGCGATCGGCGGACTTTGACCTACACACGCACGCACGCACGCAGTAGCCGGCAGTCACGAGACTCTAATCATGTATAATGAGCACTGCACTAATCAGCATCTCCGTAGCACATATGGGAAAGGCAGCGCTGTGCTACATAGCACTTTAAGAATGGCATTGCACGTTCGAATAAGGCCTGAAGCACCGTCCGGCCATTTCCGCGGTCTCGCGTTGTTTTACGCGACGTGCCCTCTGCTCAGCGTCTTCCCGATCGCCGGCGACATCTTATGAAGCAGAGAACCTGAGTGTTTGTAACTGATTGCATTCCTGTTTCTTGTGTTTTTTTACTGAGGGCAATCATATGAATCATTGATATCCATTGCAACACCCAGAGGAGTAAAAAATAATTTTACAAAATAGGGGAATGCTGCGATCGGCGGACTTTGACCTACACACGCACGCACGCACGCAGTAGCCGGCAGTCACGAGACTCTAATCATGTATAATGAGCACTGCACTAATCAGCATCTCCGTAGCACATATGGGAAAGGCAGCGCTGTGCTACATAGCACTTTAAGAATGGCATTGCACGTTCGAATAAGGCCTGAAGCACCGTCCGGCCATTTCCGCGGTCTCGCGTTGTTTTACGCGACGTGCCCTCTGCTCAGCGTCTTCCCGATCGCCGGCGACATCTTATGAAGCAGAGAACCTGAGTGTTTGTAACTGATTGCATTCCTGTTTCTTGTGTTTTTTTACTGAGGGCAATCATATGAATCATTGATATCCATTGCAACACCCAGGAGAGTAAAAAATAATTTTACAAAATAGGGGAATGCTGCGATCGGCGGACTTTGACCTACACACGCACGCACGCACGCAGTAGCCGGCAGTCACGAGACTCTAATCATGTATAATGAGCACTGCATTAATGGTGTCTCCGTAGCACACATGGGAAAGGCAGCGCTGTGCTACATAGCACTTTAAGAATGTCATCGCAGGTTCGAATCCAGCCTGAAGCACAGTCCGGCTGTTTCCGCGGTCTCACGATGTTTTACGCGACGGTGCCCTCTGCTCAGCGTCTTCCCGATCGCCCGCGACATCTTATGAAGCAGAGTTTGTAACTGTTTGCGTCCTGTTTCTTGTGGTTTTTACTGAGGGCAATCATATGAATCATTGATATCCATTGCAACACCCAGAGGACTAAAAAATAATTTTACAAAATAGGGGAATGCTGTGATCGGCGGACTTTGACCTACGCACGCATGCACGCAGTCGCCGGCAGTCACGAGACTCTAATCATGTATAATGAGCACTGCATTAATCAGCGTCTCCGTAGCACACATGGGAAAGGCAGCGCTGTGCTACATAGCACTTTAAGAATGGCATCGCCAGTTCGAATCCGGCCTGAAGGTCCGGCAGTTTCCGCGGACTCACGTTGTTTTACGCGACGGTGCCCTCTGCTCAGCGTCTTCCCGATCGCCCGCGACATCTTATGAAGTAGAGAACCTGAGTGTTTGTAACTGTTTGCGTCCTGTTTCTTGTGTTTTTTTACTGAGGGCAATCATATGAATCATTGATATCCATTGCAACACCCAGAGGAGTAAAAAATAATTTTACAAAATAGGGGAATGCCGCGATCAGCGGACTTTGACCTACGCACGCACGCACGCAGTAGCCGGCAGTCACGAGACTCTAATCATGTATAATTCGCACTGCATTAATCAGCGTCTCCGTAGCACACATGGGAAAGGCAGCGCTGTGCTACATAGCACTTTAAGAATGGCATCGCCGGTTCGAATCCGGCCTGAAGCACCGTCCGGCAGTTTCCGCCGACTCACGTTGTTTTACGCGACGGTGCCCTCTGCTCAGCGTCTTCCCGATCGCCGGCGACATCTTATGAAGCAGAGAACCTGAGTGTTTGTAACTGATTGCATTCCTGTTTCTTGTGTTTTTTTACTGAGGGCAATCATATGAATCATTGATATCCATTGCAACACCCAGGAGAGTAAAAAATAATTTTACAAAATAGGGGAATGCTGCGATCGGCGGACTTTGACCTACACACGCACGCACGCACGCAGTAGCCGGCAGTCACGAGACTCTAATCATGTATAATGAGCACTGCATTAATGGTGTCTCCGTAGCACACATGGGAAAGGCAGCGCTGTGCTACATAGCACTTTAAGAATGTCATCGCAGGTTCGAATCCAGCCTGAAGCACCGTCCGGCCATTTCCGCGGTCTCGCGTTGTTTTACGCGACGGTGCCCTCTGCTCAGCGTCTTCCCGATCGCCGGCGACATCTTATGAAGCAGAGAACCTGAGTGTTTGTAACTGATTGCATTCCTGTTTCTTGTGTTTTTTTACTGAGGGCAATCATATGAATCATTGATATCCATTGCAACACCCAGGAGAGTAAAAAATAATTTTACAAAATAGGGGAATGCTGCGATCGGCGGACTTTGACCTACACACGCACGCACGCAAGCAGTAGCCGGCAGTCACGAGACTCTAATCATGTATAATGAGGACTGCATTAATCGGTGTCTCCGTAGCACACATGGGAAAGGCAGCGCTGTGCTACATAGCACTTTAAGAATGTCATCGCAGGTTCGAATCCGGCCTGAAGCACCGTCCGGCAGTTTCCGCGGACTCACGTTGTTTTACGCGACGGTGCCCTCTGCTCATCGTCTTCCCGATCGCCCGCGACATCTTATGAAGTAGAGAACCTGAGTGTTTGTAACTGTTTGCGTCCTGTTTCTTGTGTTTTTTTACTGAGGGCAATCATATGAATCATTGATATCCATTGCAACACCCAGAGGAGTAAAAAATAATTTTACAAAATAGGTGAATGCCGCGATCACCGGACTTTGACCTACGCACGCACGCACGCAGTAGCCGGCAGTCACGAGACTCTAATCATGTATAATTCGCACTGCATTAATCAGCGTCTCCGTAGCACACATGGGAAAGGCAGCGCTGTGCTACATAGCACTTTAAGAATGGCATCGCCGGTTCGAATCCGGCCTGAAGCACCGTCCGGCAGTTTCCGCCGACTCACGTTGTTTTACGCGACGGTGCCCTCTGCTCAGCGTCTTCCCGATCGCCGGCGACATCTTATGAAGCAGAGAACCTGAGTGTTTGTAACTGATTGCATTCCTGTTTCTTGTGTTTTTTTACTGAGGGCAATCATATGAATCATTGATATCCATTGCAACACCCAGGAGAGTAAAAAATAATTTTACAAAATAGGGGAATGCTGCGATCGGCGGACTTTGACCTACACACGCACGCACGCACGCAGTAGCCGGCAGTCACGAGACTCTAATCATGTATAATGAGCACTGCATTAATGGTGTCTCCGTAGCACACATGGGAAAGGCAGCGCTGTGCTACATAGCACTTTAAGAATGTCATCGCAGGTTCGAATCCAGCCTGAAGCACCGTCCGGCCATTTCCGCGGTCTCGCGTTGTTTTACGCGACGGTGCCCTCTGCTCAGCGTCTTCCCGATCGCCGGCGACATCTTATGAAGCAGAGAACCTGAGTGTTTGTAACTGATTGCATTCCTGTTTCTTGTGTTTTTTTACTGAGGGCAATCATATGAATCATTGATATCCATTGCAACACCCAGGAGAGTAAAAAATAATTTTACAAAATAGGGGAATGCTGCGATCGGCGGACTTTGACCTACACACGCACGCACGCAAGCAGTAGCCGGCAGTCACGAGACTCTAATCATGTATAATGAGGACTGCATTAATCGGTGTCTCCGTAGCACACATGGGAAAGGCAGCGCTGTGCTACATAGCACTTTAAGAATGTCATCGCAGGTTCGAATCCGGCCTGAAGCACCGTCCGGCAGTTTCCGCGGACTCACGTTGTTTTACGCGACGGTGCCCTCTGCTCAGCGTCTTCCCGATCGCCCGCGACATCTTATGAAGTAGAGAACCTGAGTGTTTGTAACTGTTTGCGTCCTGTTTCTTGTGTTTTTTTACTGAGGGCAATCATATGAATCATTGATATCCATTGCAACACCCAGAGGAGTAAAAAATAATTTTACAAAATAGGTGAATGCCGCGATCACCGGACTTTGACCTACGCACGCACGCACGCAGTAGCCGGCAGTCACGAGACTCTAATCATGTATAATTCGCACTGCATTAATCAGCGTCTCCGTAGCACACATGGGAAAGGCAGCGCTGTGCTACATAGCACTTTAAGAATGGCATCGCCGGTTCGAATCCGGCCTGAAGCACCGTCCGGCAGTTTCCGCCGACTCACGTTGTTTTACGCGACGGTGCCCTCTGCTCAGCGTCTTCCCGATCGCCGGCGACATCTTATGAAGCAGAGAACCTGAGTGTTTGTAACTGATTGCATTCCTGTTTCTTGTGTTTTTTTACTGAGGGCAATCATATGAATCATTGATATCCATTGCAACACCCAGGAGAGTAAAAAATAATTTTACAAAATAGGGGAATGCTGCGATCGGCGGACTTTGACCTACACACGCACGCACGCACGCAGTAGCCGGCAGTCACGAGACTCTAATCATGTATAATGAGCACTGCATTAATGGTGTCTCCGTAGCACACATGGGAAAGGCAGCGCTGTGCTACATAGCACTTTAAGAATGTCATCGCAGGTTCGAATCCAGCCTGAAGCACCGTCCGGCCATTTCCGCGGTCTCGCGTTGTTTTACGCGACGGTGCCCTCTGCTCAGCGTCTTCCCGATCGCCGGCGACATCTTATGAAGCAGAGAACCTGAGTGTTTGTAACTGATTGCATTCCTGTTTCTTGTGTTTTTTTACTGAGGGCAATCATATGAATCATTGATATCCATTGCAACACCCAGAGGAGTAAAAAATTATTTTACAAAATAGGGGAATGCTGCGATCGGCGGACTTTGACCTACACACGCACGCACGCACGCAGTAGCCGGCAGTCACGAGACTCTAATCATGTATAATGAGCACTGCACTAATCAGCATCTCCGTAGCACATATGGGAAAGGCAGCGCTGTGCTACATAGCACTTTAAGAATGGCATTGCACGTTCGAATAAGGCCTGAAGCACCGTCCGGCCATTTCCGCGGTCTCGCGTTGTTTTACGCGACGTGCCCTCTGCTCAGCGTCTTCCCGATCGATCGGCGGACTTTGACCTACACACGCACGCACGCAAGCAGTAGCCGGCAGTCACGAGACTCTAATCATGTATAATGAGGACTGCATTAATCGGTGTCTCCGTAGCACACATGGGAAAGGCAGCGCTGTGCTACATAGCACTTTAAGAATGTCATCGCAGGTTCGAATCCGGCCTGAAGCACCGTCCGGCAGTTTCCGCGGACTCACGTTGTTTTACGCGACGGTGCCCTCTGCTCAGCGTCTTCCCGATCGCCCGCGACATCTTATGAAGTAGATAACCTGAGTGTTTGTAACTGTTTGCGTCCTGTTTCTTGTGTTTTTTTACTGAGGGCAATCATATGAATCATTGATATCCATTGCAACACCCAGAGGAGTAAAAAATAATTTTACAAAATAGGGGAATGCCGCGATCAGCGGACTTTGACCTACGCACGCACGCACGCAGTAGCCAGCAGTCACGAAACTCTAATCATGTATAATGAGCACTGCATTAATCAGCGTCTCCGTAGCACACATGGGAAAGGCAGCGCTGTGCTACATAGCACTTTAAGAATGGCATCGCCAGTTCGAATCCGGCCTGAAGGTCCGGCAGTTTCCGCGGACTCACGTTGTTTTACGCGACGGTGCCCTCTGCTCAGCGTCTTCCCGATCGCCCGCGACATCTTATGAAGCAGAGAACCTGAGTGTTTGTAACTGTTTGCGTCCTGTTTCTTGTCTTTTTTCCCTGAGGGCAATCATATGAATCATTGATATTCATTGCAACACCCAGAGGAGTAAAAAATAATTTTACAAAATAGGGGAATGCCGCGATCAGCGGACGTTGACCTACGCACGCACGCACGCAGTAGCCGGCAGTCACGAGACTCTAATCATGTATAATGAGCACTGCACTAATCAGCATCTCCGTAGCACATATGGGAAAGGCAGCGCTGTGCTACATAGCACTTTAAGAATGGCATTGCAGGTTCGAATAAGGCCTGAAGCACCGTCCGGCCATTTCCGCGGTCTCGCGTTGTTTTACGCGACGTGCCCTCTGCTCAGCGTCTTCCCGATCGCCGGCGACATCTTATGAAGCAGAGAACCTGAGTGTTTGTAACTGATTGCATTCCTGTTTCTTGTGTTTTTTTACTGAGGGCAATCATATGAATCATTGATATCCATTGCAACACCCAGGAGAGTAAAAAATAATTTTACAAAATAGGGGAATGCTGCGATCGGCGGACTTTGACCTACACACGCACGCACGCAAGCAGTAGCCGGCAGTCACGAGACTCTAATCATGTATAATGAGGACTGCATTAATCGGTGTCTCCGTAGCACACATGGGAAAGGCAGCGCTGTGCTACATAGCACTTTAAGAATGTCATCGCAGGTTCGAATCCGGCCTGAAGCACCGTCCGGCAGTTTCCGCGGACTCACGTTGTTTTACGCGACGGTGCCCTCTGCTCAGCGTCTTCCCGATCGCCCGCGACATCTTATGAAGTAGAGAACCTGAGTGTTTGTAACTGTTTGCGTCCTGTTTCTTGTGTTTTTTTACTGAGGGCAATCATATGAATCATTGATATCCATTGCAACACCCAGAGGAGTAAAAAATAATTTTACAAAATAGGGGAATGCCGCGATCAGCGGACTTTGACCTACGCACGCACGCACGCAGTAGCCGGCAGTCACGAGACTCTAATCATGTATAATTCGCACTGCATTAATCAGCGTCTCCGTAGCACACATGGGAAAGGCAGCGCTGTGCTACATAGCACTTTAAGAATGGCATCGCCGGTTCGAATCCGGCCTGAAGCACCGTCCGGCAGTTTCCGCCGACTCACGTTGTTTTACGCGACGGTGCCCTCTGCTCAGCGTCTTCCCGATCGCCGGCGACATCTTATGAAGCAGAGAACCTGAGTGTTTGTAACTGATTGCATTCCTGTTTCTTGTGTTTTTTTACTGAGGGCAATCATATGAATCATTGATATCCATTGCAACACCCAGAGGAGTAAAAAAATATTTTACAAAATAGGGGAATGCTGCGATCGGCGGACTTTGACCTACACACGCACGCACGCACGCAGTAGCCGGCAGTCACGAGACTCTAATCATGTATAATGAGCACTGCACTATTCAGCATCTCCGTAGCACATATGGGAAAGGCAGCGCTGTGCTACATAGCACTTTAAGAATGGCATTGCACGTTCGAATAAGGCCTGAAGCACCGTCCGGCCATTTCCGCGGTCTCGCGTTGTTTTACGCGACGTGCCCTCTGCTCAGCGTCTTCCCGATCGCCGGCGACATCTTATGAAGCAGAGAACCTGAGTGTTTGTAACTGATTGCATTCCTGTTTCTTGTGTTTTTTTACTGAGGGCAATCATATGAATCATTGATATCCATTGCAACACCCAGAGGAGTAAAAAATTATTTTACAAAATAGGGGAATGCTGCGATCGGCGGACTTTGACCTACACACGCACGCACGCACGCAGTAGCCGGCAGTCACGAGACTCTAATCATGTATAATGAGCACTGCACTAATCAGCATCTCCGTAGCACATATGGGAAAGGCAGCGCTGTGCTACATAGCACTTTAAGAATGGCATTGCACGTTCGAATAAGGCCTGAAGCACCGTCCGGCCATTTCCGCGGTCTCGCGTTGTTTTACGCGACGTGCCCTCTGCTCAGCGTCTTCCCGATCGCCGGCGACATCTTATGAAGCAGAGAACCTGAGTGTTTGTAACTGATTGCATTCCTGTTTCTTGTGTTTTTTTACTGAGGGCAATCATATGAATCATTGATATCCATTGCAACACCCAGGAGAGTAAAAAATAATTTTACAAAATAGGGGAATGCTGCGATCGGCGGACTTTGACCTACACACGCACGCACGCACGCAGTAGCCGGCAGTCACGAGACTCTAATCATGTATAATGAGCACTGCATTAATGGTGTCTCCGTAGCACACATGGGAAAGGCAGCGCTGTGCTACATAGCACTTTAAGAATGTCATCGCAGGTTCGAATCCAGCCTGAAGCACAGTCCGGCTGTTTCCGCGGTCTCACGATGTTTTACGCGACGGTGCCCTCTGTTCAGCGTCTTCCCGATCGCCCGCGACATGTTATGAAGCAGAGAACCTGAGTGTTTGTAACTGTTTGCGTCCTGTTTCTTGTGTTTTTTTACTGAGGGCAATCATATGAATCATTGATATCCATTGCAACACCCAGAGGAGTAAAAAATAATTTTACAAAATAGGGGAATGCCGCGATCAGCGGACTTTGACCTACGCACGCACGCACGCAGTAGCCGGCAGTCACGAAACTCTAATCATGTATAATGAGCACTGCATTAATCAGCGTCTCCGTAGCACACATGGGAAAGGCAGCGCTGTGCTACATAGCACTTTAAGAATGGCATCGCCAGTTCGAATCCGGCCTGAAGGTCCGGCAGTTTCCGCGGACTCACGTTGTTTTACGCGACGGTGCCCTCTGCTCAGCGTCTTCCCGATCGCCCGCGACATCTTATGAAGCAGAGAACCTGAGTGTTTGTAACTGTTTGCGTCCTGTTTCTTGTCTTTTTTTACTGAGGGCAATCATATGAATCATTGATATTCATTGCAACACCCAGAGGAGTAAAAAATAATTTTACAAAATAGGGGAATGCCGCGATCAGCGGACTTTGACCTACGCACGCACGCACGCAGTAGCCGGCAGTCACGAGACTCTAATCATGTATAATGAGCACTGCACTAATCAGCATCTCCGTAGCACATATGGGAAAGGCAGCGCTGTGCTACATAGCACTTTAAGAATGGCATTGCAGGTTCGAATAAGGCCTGAAGCACCGTCCGGCCATTTCCGCGGTCTCGCGTTGTTTTACGCGACGTGCCCTCTGCTCAGCGTCTTCCCGATCGCCGGCGACATCTTATGAAGCAGAGAACCTGAGTGTTTGTAACTGATTGCATTCCTGTTTCTTGTGTTTTTTTACTGAGGGCAATCATATGAATCATTGATATCCATTGCAACACCCAGAGGAGTAAAAAAATATTTTACAAAATAGGGGAATGCTGCGATCGGCGGACTTTGACCTACACACGCACGCACGCACGCAGTAGCCGGCAGTCACGAGACTCTAATCATGTATAATGAGCACTGCATTAATGGTGTCTCCGTAGCACACATGGGAAAGGCAGCGCTGTGCTACATAGCACTTTAAGAATGTCATCGCAGGTTCGAATCCAGCCTGAAGCACCGTCCGGCCATTTCCGCGGTCTCGCGTTGTTTTACGCGACGGTGCCCTCTGCTCAGCGTCTTCCCGATCGCCGGCGACATCTTATGAAGCAGAGAACCTGAGTGTTTGTAACTGATTGCATTCCTGTTTCTTGTGTTTTTTTACTGAGGGCAATCATATGAATCATTGATATCCATTGCAACACCCAGGAGAGTAAAAAATAATTTTACAAAATAGGGGAATGCTGCGATCGGCGGACTTTGACCTACACACGCACGCACGCACGCAGTAGCCGGCAGTCACGAGACTCTAATCATGTATAATGAGCACTGCATTAATGGTGTCTCCGTAGCACACATGGGAAAGGCAGCGCTGTGCTACATAGCACTTTAAGAATGTCATCGCAGGTTCGAATCCAGCCTGAAGCACCGTCCGGCCTTTTCCGCGGTCTCGCGTTGTTTTACGCGACGGTGCCCTCTGCTCAGCGTCTTCCCGATCGCCGGCGACATCTTATGAAGCAGAGAACCTGAGTGTTTGTAACTGATTGCATTCCTGTTTCTTGTGTTTTTTTACTGAGGGCAATCATATGAATCATTGATATCCATTGCAACACCCAGGAGAGTAAAAAATAATTTTACAAAATAGGGGAATGCTGCGATCGGCGGACTTTGACCTACACACGCACGCACGCAAGCAGTAGCCGGCAGTCACGAGACTCTAATCATGTATAATGAGGACTGCATTAATCGGTGTCTCCGTAGCACACATGGAAAGGCAGCGCTGTGCTACATAGCACTTTAAGAATGTCATCGCAGGTTCGAATCCGGCCTGAAGCACCGTCCGGCAGTTTCCGCGGACTCACGTTGTTTTACGCGACGGTGCCCTCTGCTCAGCGTCTTCCCGATCGCCCGCGACATCTTATGAAGTAGAGAACCTGAGTGTTTGTAACTGTTTGCGTCCTGTTTCTTGTGTTTTTTTACTGAGGGCAATCATATGAATCATTGATATCCATTGCAACACCCAGAGGAGTAAAAAATAATTTTACAAAATAGGGGAATGCCGCGATCAGCGGACTTTGACCTACGCACGCACGCACGCAGTAGCCGGCAGTCACGAGACTCTAATCATGTATAATTCGCACTGCATTAATCAGCGTCTCCGTAGCACACATGGGAAAGGCAGCGCTGTGCTACATAGCACTTTAAGAATGGCATCGCCGGTTCGAATCCGGCCTGAAGCACCGTCCGGCAGTTTCCGCCGACTCACGTTGTTTTACGCGACGGTGCCCTCTGCTCAGCGTCTTCCCGATCGCCGGCGACATCTTATGAAGCAGAGAACCTGAGTGTTTGTAACTGATTGCATTCCTGTTTCTTGTGTTTTTTTACTGAGGGCAATCATATGAATCATTGATATCCATTGCAACACCCAGAGGAGTAAAAAAATATTTTACAAAATAGGGGAATGCTGCGATCGGCGGACTTTGACCTACACACGCACGCACGCACGCAGTAGCCGGCAGTCACGAGACTCTAATCATGTATAATGAGCACTGCACTAATCAGCATCTCCGTAGCACATATGGGAAAGGCAGCGCTGTGCTACATAGCACTTTAAGAATGGCATTGCACGTTCGAATAAGGCCTGAAGCACCGTCCGGCCATTTCCGCGGTCTCGCGTTGTTTTACGCGACGTGCCCTCTGCTCAGCGTCTTCCCGATCGCCGGCGACATCTTATGAAGCAGAGAACCTGAGTGTTTGTAACTGATTGCATTCCTGTTTCTTGTGTTTTTTTACTGAGGGCAATCATATGAATCATTGATATCCATTGCAACACCCAGGAGAGTAAAAAATAATTTTACAAAATAGGGGAATGCTGCGATCGGCGGACTTTGACCTACACACGCACGCACGCAAGCAGTAGCCGGCAGTCACGAGACTCTAATCATGTATAAAGAGGACTGCATTAATCGGTGTCTCCGTAGCACACATGGGAAAGGCAGCGCTGTGCTACATAGCACTTTAAGAATGGCATCGCCGGTTCGAATCCGGCCTGAAGCACCGTCCGGCAGTTTCCGCCGACTCACGTTGTTTTACGCGACGGTGCCCTCTGCTCAGCGTCTTCCCGATCGCCGGCGACATCTTATGAAGCAGAGAACCTGAGTGTTTGTAACTGATTGCATTCCTGTTTCTTGTGTTTTTTTACTGAGGGCAATCATATGAATCATTGATATCCATTGCAACACCCAGGAGAGTAAAAAATAATTTTACAAAATAGGGGAATGCTGCGATCGGCGGACTTTGACCTACACACGCACGCACGCATGCAGTAGCCGGCAGTCACGAGACTCTAATCATGTATAATGAGCACTGCATTAATGGTGTCTCCGTAGCACACATGGGAAAGGCAGCGCTGTGCTACATAGCACTTTAAGAATGTCATCGCAGGTTCGAATCCAGCCTGAAGCACCGTCCGGCCATTTCCGCGGTCTCGCGTTGTTTTACGCGACGGTGCCCTCTGCTCAGCGTCTTCCCGATCGCCGGCGACATCTTATGAAGCAGAGAACCTGAGTGTTTGTAACTGATTGCATTCCTGTTTCTTGTGTTTTTTTACTGAGGGCAATCATATGAATCATTGATATCCATTGCAACACCCAGAGGAGTAAAAAAATATTTTACAAAATAGGGGAATGCTGCGATCGGCGGACTTTGACCTACACACGCACGCACGCACGCAGTAGCCGGCAGTCACGAGACTCTAATCATGTATAATGAGCACTGCATTAATGGTGTCTCCGTAGCACACATGGGAAAGGCAGCGCTGTGCTACATAGCACTTTAAGAATGTCATCGCAGGTTCGAATCCAGCCTGAAGCACCGTCCGGCCTTTTCCGCGGTCTCGCGTTGTTTTACGCGACGGTGCCCTCTGCTCAGCGTCTTCCCGATCGCCGGCGACATCTTATGAAGCAGAGAACCTGAGTGTTTGTAACTGATTGCATTCCTGTTTCTTGTGTTTTTTTACTGAGGGCAATCATATGAATCATTGATATCCATTGCAACACCCAGGAGAGTAAAAAATAATTTTACAAAATAGGGGAATGCTGCGATCGGCGGACTTTGACCTACACACGCACGCACGCAAGCAGTAGCCGGCAGTCACGAGACTCTAATCATGTATAATGAGGACTGCATTAATCGGTGTCTCCGTAGCACACATGGAAAGGCAGCGCTGTGCTACATAGCACTTTAAGAATGTCATCGCAGGTTCGAATCCGGCCTGAAGCACCGTCCGGCAGTTTCCGCGGACTCACGTTGTTTTACGCGACGGTGCCCTCTGCTCAGCGTCTTCCCGATCGCCCGCGACATCTTATGAAGTAGAGAACCTGAGTGTTTGTAACTGTTTGCGTCCTGTTTCTTGTGTTTTTTTACTGAGGGCAATCATATGAATCATTGATATCCATTGCAACACCCAGAGGAGTAAAAAATAATTTTACAAAATAGGGGAATGCCGCGATCAGCGGACTTTGACCTACGCACGCACGCACGCAGTAGCCGGCAGTCACGAGACTCTAATCATGTATAATTCGCACTGCATTAATCAGCGTCTCCGTAGCACACATGGGAAAGGCAGCGCTGTGCTACATAGCACTTTAAGAATGGCATCGCCGGTTCGAATCCGGCCTGAAGCACCGTCCGGCAGTTTCCGCCGACTCACGTTGTTTTACGCGACGGTGCCCTCTGCTCAGCGTCTTCCCGATCGCCGGCGACATCTTATGAAGCAGAGAACCTGAGTGTTTGTAACTGATTGCATTCCTGTTTCTTGTGTTTTTTTACTGAGGGCAATCATATGAATCATTGATATCCATTGCAACACCCAGGAGAGTAAAAAATAATTTTACAAAATAGGGGAATGCTGCGATCGGCGGACTTTGACCTACACATGCACGCACGCAGTAGCCGGCAGTCACGAGACTCTAATCATGTATAATGAGCACTGCATTAATGGTGTCTCCGTAGCACACATGGGAAAGGCAGCGCTGTGCTACATAGCACTTTAAGAATGTCATCGCAGGTTCGAATCCGGCCTGAAGCACCGTCCGGCAGTTTCCGCGGACTCACGTTGTTTTACGCGACGGTGCCCTCTGCTCAGCGTCTTCCCGATCGCCCGCGACATCTTATGAAGTAGAGAACCTGAGTGTTTGTAACTGTTTGCGTCCTGTTTCTTGTGTTTTTTTACTGAGGGCAATCATATGAATCATTGATATCCATTGCAACACCCTAGAGGAGTAAAAAATAATTTTACAAAATAGGGGAATGCCGCGATCAGCGGACTTTGACCTACGCACGCACGCACGCAGTAGCCGGCAGTCACGAGACTCTAATCATGTATAATTCGCACTGCATTAATCAGCGTCTCCGTAGCACACATGGGAAAGGCAGCGCTGTGCTACATAGCACTTTAAGAATGGCATCGCCGGTTCGAATCCGGCCTGAAGCACCGTCCGGCAGTTTCCGCCGACTCACGTTGTTTTACGCGACGGTGCCCTCTGCTCAGCGTCTTCCCGATCGCCGGCGACATCTTATGAAGCAGAGAACCTGAGTGTTTGTAACTGATTGCATTCCTGTTTCTTGTGTTTTTTTACTGAGGGCAATCATATGAATCATTGATATCCATTGCAACACCCAGGAGAGTAAAAAATAATTTTACAAAATAGGGGAATGCTGCGATCGGCGGACTTTGACCTACACACGCACGCACGCACGCAGTAGCCGGCAGTCACGAGACTCTAATCATGTATAATGAGCACTGCATTAATGGTGTCTCCGTAGCACACATGGGAAAGGCAGCGCTGTGCTACATAGCACTTTAAGAATGTCATCGCAGGTTCGAATCCGGCCTGAAGCACCGTCCGGCAGTTTCCGCGGACTCACGTTGTTTTACGCGACGGTGCCCTCTGCTCAGCGTCTTCCCGATCGATCGCCGGCGACATCTTATGAAGCAGAGAACCTGAGTGTTTGTAACTGATTGCATTCCTGTTTCTTGTGTTTTTTTACTGAGGGCAATCATATGAATCATTGATATCCATTGCAACACCCAGAGGAGTAAAAAAATATTTTACAAAATAGGGGAATGCTGCGATCGGCGGACTTTGACCTACACACGCACGCACGCACGCAGTAGCCGGCAGTCACGAGACTCTAATCATGTATAATGAGCACTGCACTAATCAGCATCTCCGTAGCACATATGGGAAAGGCAGCGCTGTGCTACATAGCACTTTAAGAATGGCATTGCACGTTCGAATAAGGCCTGAAGCACCGTCCGGCCATTTCCGCGGTCTCGCGTTGTTTTACGCGACGTGCCCTCTGCTCAGCGTCTTCCCGATCGCCGGCGACATCTTATGAAGCAGAGAACCTGAGTGTTTGTAACTGATTGCATTCCTGTTTCTTGTGTTTTTTTACTGAGGGCAATCATATGAATCATTGATATCCATTGCAACACCCAGGAGAGTAAAAAATAATTTTACAAAATAGGGGAATGCTGCGATCGGCGGACTTTGACCTACACACGCACGCACGCACGCAGTAGCCGGCAGTCACGAGACTCTAATCATGTATAATGAGCACTGCATTAATGGTGTCTCCGTAGCACACATGGGAAAGGCAGCGCTGTGCTACATAGCACTTTAAGAATGTCATCGCAGGTTCGAATCCAGCCTGAAGCACCGTCCGGCCATTTCCGCGGTCTCGCGTTGTTTTACGCGACGGTGCCCTCTGCTCAGCGTCTTCCCGATCGCCGGCGACATCTTATGAAGCAGAGAACCTGAGTGTTTGTAACTGATTGCATTCCTGTTTCTTGTGTTTTTTTACTGAGGGCAATCATATGAATCATTGATATCCATTGCAACACCCAGAGGAGTAAAAAAATATTTTACAAAATAGGGGAATGCTGCGATCGGCGGACTTTGACCTACACACGCACGCACGCACGCAGTAGCCGGCAGTCACGAGACTCTAATCATGTATAATGAGCACTGCACTAATCAGCATCTCCGTAGCACATATGGGAAAGGCAGCGCTGTGCTACATAGCACTTTAAGAATGGCATTGCACGTTCGAATAAGGCCTGAAGCACCGTCCGGCCATTTCCGCGGTCTCGCGTTGTTTTACGCGACGTGCCCTCTGCTCAGCGTCTTCCCGATCGCCGGCGACATCTTATGAAGCAGAGAACCTGAGTGTTTGTAACTGATTGCATTCCTGTTTCTTGTGTTTTTTTACTGAGGGCAATCATATGAATCATTGATATCCATTGCAACACCCAGGAGAGTAAAAAATAATTTTACAAAATAGGGGAATGCTGCGATCGGCGGACTTTGACCTACACACGCACGCACGCAAGCAGTAGCCGGCAGTCACGAGACTCTAATCATGTATAAAGAGGACTGCATTAATCGGTGTCTCCGTAGCACACATGGGAAAGGCAGCGCTGTGCTACATAGCACTTTAAGAATGGCATCGCCGGTTCGAATCCGGCCTGAAGCACCGTCCGGCAGTTTCCGCCGACTCACGTTGTTTTACGCGACGGTGCCCTCTGCTCAGCGTCTTCCCGATCGCCGGCGACATCTTATGAAGCAGAGAACCTGAGTGTTTGTAACTGATTGCATTCCTGTTTCTTGTGTTTTTTTACTGAGGGCAATCATATGAATCATTGATATCCATTGCAACACCCAGGAGAGTAAAAAATAATTTTACAAAATAGGGGAATGCTGCGATCGGCGGACTTTGACCTACACACGCACGCACGCACGCAGTAGCCGGCAGTCACGAGACTCTAATCATGTATAATGAGCACTGCATTAATGGTGTCTCCGTAGCACACATGGGAAAGGCAGCGCTGTGCTACATAGCACTTTAAGAATGTCATCGCAGGTTCGAATCCAGCCTGAAGCACCGTCCGGCCATTTCCGCGGTCTCGCGTTGTTTTACGCGACGGTGCCCTCTGCTCAGCGTCTTCCCGATCGCCGGCGACATCTTATGAAGCAGAGAACCTGAGTGTTTGTAACTGATTGCATTCCTGTTTCTTGTGTTTTTTTACTGAGGGCAATCATATGAATCATTGATATCCATTGCAACACCCAGAGGAGTAAAAAAATATTTTACAAAATAGGGGAATGCTGCGATCGGCGGACTTTGACCTACACACGCACGCACGCACGCAGTAGCCGGCAGTCACGAGACTCTAATCATGTATAATGAGCACTGCACTATTCAGCATCTCCGTAGCACATATGGGAAAGGCAGCGCTGTGCTACATAGCACTTTAAGAATGGCATTGCACGTTCGAATAAGGCCTGAAGCACCGTCCGGCCATTTCCGCGGTCTCGCGTTGTTTTACGCGACGTGCCCTCTGCTCAGCGTCTTCCCGATCGCCGGCGACATCTTATGAAGCAGAGAACCTGAGTGTTTGTAACTGATTGCATTCCTGTTTCTTGTGTTTTTTTACTGAGGGCAATCATATGAATCATTGATATCCATTGCAACACCCAGAGGAGTAAAAAAATATTTTACAAAATAGGGGAATGCTGCGATCGGCGGACTTTGACCTACACACGCACGCACGCACGCAGTAGCCGGCAGTCACGAGACTCTAATCATGTATAATGAGCACTGCACTAATCAGCATCTCCGTAGCACATATGGGAAAGGCAGCGCTGTGCTACATAGCACTTTAAGAATGGCATTGCACGTTCGAATAAGGCCTGAAGCACCGTCCGGCCATTTCCGCGGTCTCGCGTTGTTTTACGCGACGTGCCCTCTGCTCAGCGTCTTCCCGATCGCCGGCGACATCTTATGAAGCAGAGAACCTGAGTGTTTGTAACTGATTGCATTCCTGTTTCTTGTGTTTTTTTACTGAGGGCAATCATATGAATCATTGATATCCATTGCAACACCCAGGAGAGTAAAAAATAATTTTACAAAATAGGGGAATGCTGCGATCGGCGGACTTTGACCTACACACGCACGCACGCACGCAGTAGCCGGCAGTCACGAGACTCTAATCATGTATAATGAGCACTGCATTAATGGTGTCTCCGTAGCACACATGGGAAAGGCAGCGCTGTGCTACATAGCACTTTAAGAATGTCATCGCAGGTTCGAATCCAGCCTGAAGCACAGTCCGGCTGTTTCCGCGGTCTCACGATGTTTTACGCGACGGTGCCCTCTGTTCAGCGTCTTCCCGATCGCCCGCGACATGTTATGAAGCAGAGAACCTGAGTGTTTGTAACTGTTTGCGTCCTGTTTCTTGTGTTTTTTTACTGAGGGCAATCATATGAATCATTGATATCCATTGCAACACCCAGAGGAGTAAAAAATAATTTTACAAAATAGGGGAATGCCGCGATCAGCGGACTTTGACCTACGCACGCACGCACGCAGTAGCCGGCAGTCACGAAACTCTAATCATGTATAATGAGCACTGCATTAATCAGCGTCTCCGTAGCACACATGGGAAAGTCAGCGCTGTGCTACATAGCACTTTAAGAATGGCATCGCCAGTTCGATTCCGGCCTGAAGGTCCGGCAGTTTCCGCGGACTCACGTTGTTTTACGCGACGGTGCCCTCTGCTCAGCGTCTTCCCGATCGCCCGCGACATCTTATGAAGCAGAGAACCTGAGTGTTTGTAACTGTTTGCGTCCTGTTTCTTGTCTTTTTTTACTGAGGGCAATCATATGAATCATTGATATTCATTGCAACACCCAGAGGAGTAAAAAATAATTTTACAAAATAGGGGAATGCCGCGATCAGCGGACTTTGACCTACGCACGCACGCACGCAGTAGCCGGCAGTCACGAGACTCTAATCATGTATAATGAGCACTGCACTAATCAGCATCTCCGTAGCACATATGGGAAAGGCAGCGCTGTGCTACATAGCACTTTAAGAATGGCATTGCAGGTTCGAATAAGGCCTGAAGCACCGTCCGGCCATTTCCGCGGTCTCGCGTTGTTTTACGCGACGTGCCCTCTGCTCAGCGTCTTCCCGATCGCCGGCGACATCTTATGAAGCAGAGAACCTGAGTGTTTGTAACTGATTGCATTCCTGTTTCTTGTGTTTTTTTACTGAGGGCAATCATATGAATCATTGATATCCATTGCAACACCCAGGAGAGTAAAAAATAATTTTACAAAATAGGGGAATGCTGCGATCGGCGGACTTTGACCTACACACGCACGCACGCAAGCAGTAGCCGGCAGTCACGAGACTCTAATCATGTATAATGAGGACTGCATTAATCGGTGTCTCCGTAGCACACATGGGAAAGGCAGCGCTGTGCTACATAGCACTTTAAGAATGTCATCGCAGGTTCGAATCCGGCCTGAAGCACCGTCCAGCAGTTTCCGCGGACTCACGTTGTTTTACGCGACGGTGCCCTCTGCTCAGCGTCTTCCCGATCGCCCGCGACATCTTATGAAGTAGAGAACCTGAGTGTTTGTAACTGTTTGCGTCCTGTTTCTTGTGTTTTTTTACTGAGGGCAATCATATGAATCATTGATATCCATTGCAACACCCAGGAGAGTAAAAAATAATTTTACAAAATAGGGGAATGCTGCGATCGGCGGACTTTGACCTACACACGCACGCACGCACGCAGTAGCCGGCAGTCACGAGACTCTAATCATGTATAATGAGCACTGCATTAATGGTGTCTCCGTAGCACACATGGGAAAGGCAGCGCTGTGCTACATAGCACTTTAAGAATGTCATCGCAGGTTCGAATCCAGCCTGAAGCACCGTCCGGCCATTTCCGCGGTCTCGCGTTGTTTTACGCGACGGTGCCCTCTGCTCAGCGTCTTCCCGATCGCCGGCGACATCTTATGAAGCAGAGAACCTGAGTGTTTGTAACTGATTGCATTCCTGTTTCTTGTGTTTTTTTACTGAGGGCAATCATATGAATCATTGATATCCATTGCAACACCCAGAGGAGTAAAAAAATATTTTACAAAATAGGGGAATGCTGCGATCGGCGGACTTTGACCTACACACGCACGCACGCACGCAGTAGCCGGCAGTCACGAGACTCTAATCATGTATAATGAGCACTGCACTAATCAGCATCTCCGTAGCACATATGGGAAAGGCAGCGCTGTGCTACATAGCACTTTAAGAATGGCATTGCACGTTCGAATAAGGCCTGAAGCACCGTCCGGCCATTTCCGCGGTCTCGCGTTGTTTTACGCGACGTGCCCTCTGCTCAGCGTCTTCCCGATCGCCGGCGACATCTTATGAAGCAGAGAACCTGAGTGTTTGTAACTGATTGCATTCCTGTTTCTTGTGTTTTTTTACTGAGGGCAATCATATGAATCATTGATATCCATTGCAACACCCAGGAGAGTAAAAAATAATTTTACAAAATAGGGGAATGCTGCGATCGGCGGACTTTGACCTACACACGCACGCACGCAAGCAGTAGCCGGCAGTCACGAGACTCTAATCATGTATAAAGAGGACTGCATTAATCGGTGTCTCCGTAGCACACATGGGAAAGGCAGCGCTGTGCTACATAGCACTTTAAGAATGGCATCGCCGGTTCGAATCCGGCCTGAAGCACCGTCCGGCAGTTTCCGCCGACTCACGTTGTTTTACGCGACGGTGCCCTCTGCTCAGCGTCTTCCCGATCGCCGGCGACATCTTATGAAGCAGAGAACCTGAGTGTTTGTAACTGATTGCATTCCTGTTTCTTGTGTTTTTTTACTGAGGGCAATCATATGAATCATTGATATCCATTGCAACACCCAGGAGAGTAAAAAATAATTTTACAAAATAGGGGAATGCTGCGATCGGCGGACTTTGACCTACACACGCACGCACGCACGCAGTAGCCGGCAGTCACGAGACTCTAATCATGTATAATGAGCACTGCATTAATGGTGTCTCCGTAGCACACATGGGAAAGGCAGCGCTGTGCTACATAGCACTTTAAGAATGTCATCGCAGGTTCGAATCCAGCCTGAAGCACCGTCCGGCCATTTCCGCGGTCTCGCGTTGTTTTACGCGACGGTGCCCTCTGCTCAGCGTCTTCCCGATCGCCGGCGACATCTTATGAAGCAGAGAACCTGAGTGTTTGTAACTGATTGCATTCCTGTTTCTTGTGTTTTTTTACTGAGGGCAATCATATGAATCATTGATATCCATTGCAACACCCAGAGGAGTAAAAAAATATTTTACAAAATAGGGGAATGCTGCGATCGGCGGACTTTGACCTACACACGCACGCACGCACGCAGTAGCCGGCAGTCACGAGACTCTAATCATGTATAATGAGCACTGCACTATTCAGCATCTCCGTAGCACATATGGGAAAGGCAGCGCTGTGCTACATAGCACTTTAAGAATGGCATTGCACGTTCGAATAAGGCCTGAAGCACCGTCCGGCCATTTCCGCGGTCTCGCGTTGTTTTACGCGACGTGCCCTCTGCTCAGCGTCTTCCCGATCGCCGGCGACATCTTATGAAGCAGAGAACCTGAGTGTTTGTAACTGATTGCATTCCTGTTTCTTGTGTTTTTTTACTGAGGGCAATCATATGAATCATTGATATCCATTGCAACACCCAGAGGAGTAAAAAATTATTTTACAAAATAGGGGAATGCTGCGATCGGCGGACTTTGACCTACACACGCACGCACGCACGCAGTAGCCGGCAGTCACGAGACTCTAATCATGTATAATGAGCACTGCACTAATCAGCATCTCCGTAGCACATATGGGAAAGGCAGCGCTGTGCTACATAGCACTTTAAGAATGGCATTGCACGTTCGAATAAGGCCTGAAGCACCGTCCGGCCATTTCCGCGGTCTCGCGTTGTTTTACGCGACGTGCCCTCTGCTCAGCGTCTTCCCGATCGCCGGCGACATCTTATGAAGCAGAGAACCTGAGTGTTTGTAACTGATTGCATTCCTGTTTCTTGTGTTTTTTTACTGAGGGCAATCATATGAATCATTGATATCCATTGCAACACCCAGGAGAGTAAAAAATAATTTTACAAAATAGGGGAATGCTGCGATCGGCGGACTTTGACCTACACACGCACGCACGCACGCAGTAGCCGGCAGTCACGAGACTCTAATCATGTATAATGAGCACTGCATTAATGGTGTCTCCGTAGCACACATGGGAAAGGCAGCGCTGTGCTACATAGCACTTTAAGAATGTCATCGCAGGTTCGAATCCAGCCTGAAGCACAGTCCGGCTGTTTCCGCGGTCTCACGATGTTTTACGCGACGGTGCCCTCTGTTCAGCGTCTTCCCGATCGCCCGCGACATGTTATGAAGCAGAGAACCTGAGTGTTTGTAACTGTTTGCGTCCTGTTTCTTGTGTTTTTTTACTGAGGGCAATCATATGAATCATTGATATCCATTGCAACACCCAGAGGAGTAAAAAATAATTTTACAAAATAGGGGAATGCCGCGATCAGCGGACTTTGACCTACGCACGCACGCACGCAGTAGCCGGCAGTCACGAAACTCTAATCATGTATAATGAGCACTGCATTAATCAGCGTCTCCGTAGCACACATGGGAAAGGCAGCGCTGTGCTACATAGCACTTTAAGAATGGCATCGCCAGTTCGATTCCGGCCTGAAGGTCCGGCAGTTTCCGCGGACTCACGTTGTTTTACGCGACGGTGCCCTCTGCTCAGCGTCTTCCCGATCGCCCGCGACATCTTATGAAGCAGAGAACCTGAGTGTTTGTAACTGTTTGCGTCCTGTTTCTTGTCTTTTTTTACTGAGGGCAATCATATGAATCATTGATATTCATTGCAACACCCAGAGGAGTAAAAAATAATTTTACAAAATAGGGGAATGCCGCGATCAGCGGACGTTGACCTACGCACGCACGCACGCAGTAGCCGGCAGTGACGAGACTCTAATCATGTATAATGAGCACTGCACTAATCAGCATCTCCGTAGCACATATGGGAAAGGCAGCGCTGTGCTACATAGCACTTTAAGAATGGCATTGCAGGTTCGAATAAGGCCTGAAGCACCGTCCGGCCATTTCCGCGGTCTCGCGTTGTTTTACGCGACGTGCCCTCTGCTCAGCGTCTTCCCGATCGCCGGCGACATCTTATGAAGCAGAGAACCTGAGTGTTTGTAACTGATTGCATTCCTGTTTCTTGTGTTTTTTTACTGAGGGCAATCATATGAATCATTGATATCCATTGCAACACCCAGGAGAGTAAAAAATAATTTTACAAAATAGGGGAATGCTGCGATCGGCGGACTTTGACCTACACACGCACGCACGCAAGCAGTAGCCGGCAGTCACGAGACTCTAATCATGTATAATGAGGACTGCATTAATCGGTGTCTCCGTAGCACACATGGGAAAGGCAGCGCTGTGCTACATAGCACTTTAAGAATGTCATCGCAGGTTCGAATCCGGCCTGAAGCACCATCCGGCAGTTTCCGCGGACTCACGTTGTTTTACGCGACGGTGCCCTCTGCTCAGCGTCTTCCCGATCGCCCGCGACATCTTATGAAGTAGAGAACCTGAGTGTTTGTAACTGTTTGCGTCCTGTTTCTTGTGTTTTTTTACTGAGGGCAATCATATGAATCATTGATATCCATTGCAACACCCAGAGGAGTAAAAAATAATTTTACAAAATAGGGGAATGCCGCGATCAGCGGACTTTGACCTACGCACGCACGCACGCAGTAGCCGGCAGTCACGAGACTCTAATCATGTATAATTCGCACTGCATTAATCAGCGTCTCCGTAGCACACATGGGAAAGGCAGCGCTGTGCTACATAGCACTTTAAGAATGGCATCGCCGGTTCGAATCCGGCCTGAAGCACCGTCCGGCAGTTTCCGCGGACTCACGTTGTTTTACGCGACGGTGCCCTCTGCTCAGCGTCTTCCCGATCGCCGGCGACATCTTATGAAGCAGAGAACCTGAGTGTTTGTAACTGATTGCATTCCTGTTTCTTGTGTTTTTTTACTGAGGGCAATCATATGAATCATTGATATCCATTGCAACACCCAGGAGAGTAAAAAATAATTTTACAAAATAGGGGAATGCTGCGATCGGCGGACTTTGACCTACACACGCACGCACGCACGCAGTAGCCGGCAGTCACGAGACTCTAATCATGTATAATGAGCACTGCATTAATGGTGTCTCCGTAGCACACATGGGAAAGGCAGCGCTGTGCTACATAGCACTTTAAGAATGTCATCGCAGGTTCGAATCCAGCCTGAAGCACCGTCCGGCCATTTCCGCGGTCTCGCGTTGTTTTACGCGACGGTGCCCTCTGCTCAGCGTCTTCCCGATCGCCGGCGACATCTTATGAAGCAGAGAACCTGAGTGTTTGTAACTGATTGCATTCCTGTTTCTTGTGTTTTTTTACTGAGGGCAATCATATGAATCATTGATATCCATTGCAACACCCAGAGGAGTAAAAAATTATTTTACAAAATAGGGGAATGCTGCGATCGGCGGACTTTGACCTACACACGCACGCACGCACGCAGTAGCCGGCAGTCACGAGACTCTAATCATGTATAATGAGCACTGCACTAATCAGCATCTCCGTAGCACATATGGGAAAGGCAGCGCTGTGCTACATAGCACTTTAAGAATGGCATTGCACGTTCGAATAAGGCCTGAAGCACCGTCCGGCCATTTCCGCGGTCTCGCGTTGTTTTACGCGACGTGCCCTCTGCTCAGCGTCTTCCCGATCGCCGGCGACATCTTATGAAGCAGAGAACCTGAGTGTTTGTAACTGATTGCATTCCTGTTTCTTGTGTTTTTTTACTGAGGGCAATCATATGAATCATTGATATCCATTGCAACACCCAGGAGAGTAAAAAATAATTTTACAAAATAGGGGAATGCTGCGATCGGCGGACTTTGACCTACACACGCACGCACGCACGCAGTAGCCGGCAGTCACGAGACTCTAATCATGTATAATGAGCACTGCATTAATGGTGTCTCCGAAGCACACATGGGAAAGGCAGCGCTGTGCTACATAGCACTTTAAGAATGTCATCGCAGGTTCGAATCCGGCCTGAAGCACCGTCCGGCAGTTTCCGCGGACTCATGTTGTTTTACGCGAAGGTGCCCTCTGCTCAGCGTCTTCTCGATCGCCTGCGACATCTTATGAAGTAGAGAACCTGAGTGTTTGTAACTGTTTGCGTCCTGTTTCTTGTGTTTTTTTACTGAGGGCAATCATATGAATCATTGATATCCATTGCAACACCCAGAGGAGTAAAAAATAATTTTACAAAATAGGGGAATGCCGCGATCAGCGGACTTTGACCTACGCACGCACGCACGCAGTAGCCGGCAGTCACGAGACTCTAATCATGTATAATGAGCACTGCATTAATCAGCGTCTCCGTAGCACACATGGGAAAGGCAGCGCTCTGCTACATAGCTCTTTAAGAATGGCATCGCCGGTTCGAATCCGGCCTGAAGCACCGTCCGGCAGTTTCCGCGGACTCACGTTGTTTTACGCGACGGTGCCCTCTGCTCAGCGTCTTCCCGATCGCCGGCGACATCTTATGAAGCAGAGAACCTGAGTGTTTGTAACTGATTGCATTCCTGTTTCTTGTGTTTTTTTACTGAGGGCAATCATATGAATCATTGATATCCATTGCAACACCCAGGAGAGTAAAAAATAATTTTACAAAATAGGGGAATGCTGCGATCGGCGGACTTTGACCTACACACGCACGCACGCACGCAGTAGCCGGCAGTCACGAGACTCTAATTATGTATAATGAGCACTGCATTAATGGTGTCTCCGTAGCACACATGGGAAAGGCAGCGCTGTGCTACATAGCACTTTAAGAATGTCATCGCAGGTTCGAATCCAGCCTGAAGCACCGTCCGGCCATTTCCGCGGTCTCGCGTTGTTTTACGCGACGGTGCCCTCTGCTCAGCGTCTTCCCGATCGCCGGCGACATCTTATGAAGCAGAGAACCTGAGTGTTTGTAACTGATTGCATTCCTGTTTCTTGTGTTTTTTTACTGAGGGCAATCATATGAATCATTGATATCCATTGCAACACCCAGGAGAGTAAAAAATAATTTTACAAAATAGGGGAATGCCGCGATCAGCGGACTTTGACCTACGCACGCACGCACGCAGTAGCCGGCAGTCACGAGACTCTAATCATGTATAATTCGCACTGCATTAATCAGCGTCTCCGTAGCACACATGGGAAAGGCAGCGCTGTGCTACATAGCACTTTAAGAATGGCATCGCCGGTTCGAATCCGGCCTGAAGCACCGTCCGGCAGTTTCCGCGGACTCACGCTGTTTTACGCGACGGTGCCCTCTGCTCAGCGTCTTCCCGATCGCCGGCGACATCTTATGAAGCAGAGAACCTGAGTGTTTGTAACTGATTGCATTCCTGTTTCTTGTGTTTTTTTACTGAGGGCAATCATATGAATCATTGATATCCATTGCAACACCCAGGAGAGTAAAAAATAATTTTACAAAATAGGGGAATGCTGCGATCGGCGGACTTTGACCTACACACGCACGCACGCACGCAGTAGCCGGCAGTCACGAGACTCTAATTATGTATAATGAGCACTGCATTAATGGTGTCTCCGTAGCACACATGGGAAAGGCAGCGCTGTGCTACATAGCACTTTAAGAATGTCATCGCAGGTTCGAATCCAGCCTGAAGCACCGTCCGGCCATTTCCGCGGTCTCGCGTTGTTTTACGCGACGGTGCCCTCTGCTCAGCGTCTTCCCGATCGCCGGCGACATCTTATGAAGCAGAGAACCTGAGTGTTTGTAACTGATTGCATTCCTGTTTCTTGTGTTTTTTTACTGAGGGCAATCATATGAATCATTGATATCCATTGCAACACCCAGGAGAGTAAAAAATAATTTTACAAAATAGGGGAATGCTGCGATCGGCGGACTTTGACCTACACACGCACGCACGCACGCAGTAGCCGGCAGTCACGAGACTCTAATCATGTATAATGAGCACTGCATTAATGGTGTCTCCGTAGCACACATGGGAAAGGCAGCGCTGTGCTACATAGCACTTTAAGAATGTCATCGCAGGTTCGAATCCAGCCTGAAGCACAGTCCGGCTGTTTCCGCGGTCTCACGATGTTTTACGCGACGGTGCCCTCTGTTCAGCGTCTTCCCGATCGCCCGCGACATGTTATGAAGCAGAGAACCTGAGTGTTTGTAACTGTTTGCGTCCTGTTTCTTGTGTTTTTTTTACTGAGGGCAATCATATGAATCATTGATATCCATTGCAACACCCAGAGGAGTAAAAAATAATTTTACAAAATAGGGGAATGCCGCGATCAGCGGACTTTGACCTACGCACGCACGCAAGCAGTAGCCGGCAGTCACGAAACTCTAATCATGTATAATGAGCACTGCATTAATCAGCGTCTCCGTAGCACACATGGGAAAGGCAGCGCTGTGCTACATAGCACTTTAAGAATGGCATCGCCAGTTCGAATCCGGCCTGAAGGTCCGGCAGTTTCCGCGGACTCACGTTGTTTTACGCGACGGTGCCCTCTGCTCAGCGTCTTCCCGATCGCCCGCGACATCTTATGAAGCAGAGAACCTGAGTGTTTGTAACTGTTTGCGTCCTGTTTCTTGTCTTTTTTTACTGAGGGCAATCATATGAATCATTGATATTCATTGCAACACCCAGAGGAGTAAAAAATAATTTTACAAAATAGGGGAATGCCGCGATCAGCGGACTTTGACCTACGCACGCACGCACGCAGTAGCCGGCAGTCACGAGACTCTAATCATGTATAATGAGCACTGCACTAATCAGCATCTCCGTAGCACATATGGGAAAGGCAGCGCTGTGCTACATAGCACTTTAAGAATGGCATTGCAGGTTCGAATAAGGCCTGAAGCACCGTCCGGCCATTTCCGCGGTCTCGCGTTGTTTTACGCGACGTGCCCTCTGCTCAGCGTCTTCCCGATCGCCGGCGACATCTTATGAAGCAGAGAACCTGAGTGTTTGTAACTGATTGCATTCCTGTTTCTTGTGTTTTTTTACTGAGGGCAATCATATGAATCATTGATATCCATTGCAACACCCAGGAGAGTAAAAAATAATTTTACAAAATAGGGGAATGCTGCGATCGGCGGACTTTGACCTACACACGCACGCACGCAAGCAGTAGCCGGCAGTCACGAGACTCTAATCATGTATAATGAGGACTGCATTAATCGGTGTCTCCGTAGCACACATGGGAAAGGCAGCGCTGTGCTACATAGCACTTTAAGAATGTCATCGCAGGTTCGAATCCGGCCTGAAGCACCGTCCGGCAGTTTCCGCGGACTCACGTTGTTTTACGCGACGGTGCCCTCTGCTCAGCGTCTTCCCGATCGCCCGCAACATCTTATGAAGTAGAGAACCTGAGTGTTTGTAACTGTTTGCGTCCTGTTTCTTGTGTTTTTTTACTGAGGGCAATCATATGAATCATTGATATCCATTGCAACACCCAGAGGAGTAAAAAATAATTTTACAAAATAGGGGAATGCCGCGATCAGCGGACTTTGACCTACGCACGCACGCACGCAGTAGCCGGCAGTCACGAGAATCTAATCATGTATAATGAGCACTGCATTAATCAGCGTCTCCGTAGCACACATGGGAAAGGCAGCGCTGTGCTACATAGCACTTTAAGAATGGCATCGCCGGTTCGAATCCGGCCTGAAGCACCGTCCGGCAGTTTCCGCGAACTCACGTTGTTTTACGCGACGGTGCCCTCTGCTCAGCGTCTTCCCGATCGCCGGCGACATCTTATGAAGCAGAGAACCTGAGTGTTTGTAACTGATTGCATTCCTGTTTCTTGTGTTTTTTTACTGAGGGCAATCATATGAATCATTGATATCCATTGCAACACCCAGGAGAGTAAAAAATAATTTTACAAAATAGGGGAATGCCGCGATCAGCGGACTTTGACCTACGCACGCACGCACGCAGTAGCCGGCAGTCACGAGACTCTAATCATGTATAATTCGCACTGAATTAATCAGCGTCTCCGTAGCACACATGGGAAAGGCAGCGCTGTGCTACATAGCACTTTAAGAATGGCATCGCCGGTTCGAATCCGGCCTGAAGCACCGTCCGGCAGTTTCCGCGGACTCACGCTGTTTTACGCGACGGTGCCCTCTGCTCAGCGTCTTCCCGATCGCCGGCGACATCTTATGAAGCAGAGAACCTGAGTGTTTGTAACTGATTGCATTCCTGTTTCTTGTGTTTTTTTACTGAGGGCAATCATATGAATCATTGATATCCATTGCAACACCCAGGAGAGTAAAAAATAATTTTACAAAATAGGGGAATGCTGCGATCGGCGGACTTTGACCTACACACGCACGCACGCACGCAGTAGCCGGCAGTCACGAGACTCTAATTATGTATAATGAGCACTGCATTAATGGTGTCTCCGTAGCACACATGGGAAAGGCAGCGCTGTGCTACATAGCACTTTAAGAATGTCATCGCAGGTTCGAATCCAGCCTGAAGCACCGTCCGGCCATTTCCGCGGTCTCGCATTGTTTTACGCGACGGTGCCCTCTGCTCAGCGTCTTCCCGATCGCCGGCGACATCTTATGAAGCAGAGAACCTGAGTGTTTGTAACTGATTGCATTCCTGTTTCTTGTGTTTTTTTACTGAGGGCAATCATATGAATCATTGATATCCATTGCAACACCCAGGAGAGTAAAAAATAATTTTACAAAATAGGGGAATGCTGCGATCGGCGGACTTTGACCTACACACGCACGCACGCACGCAGTAGCCGGCAGTCACGAGACTCTAATCATGTATAATGAGCACTGCATTAATGGTGTCTCCGTAGCACACATGGGAAAGGCAGCGCTGTGCTACATAGCACTTTAAGAATGTCATCGCAGGTTCGAATCCAGCCTGAAGCACAGTCCGGCTGTTTCCGCGGTCTCACGATGTTTTACTCGACGGTGCCCTCTGTTCAGCGTCTTCCCGATCGCCCGCGACATGTTATGAAGCAGAGAACCTGAGTGTTTGTAACTGTTTGCGTCCTGTTTCTTGTGTTTTTTTTACTGAGGGCAATCATATGAATCATTGATATCCATTGCAACACCCAGAGGAGTAAAAAATAATTTTACAAAATAGGGGAATGCCGCGATCAGCGGACTTTGACCTACGCACGCACGCACGCAGTAGCCGGCAGTCACGAAACTCTAATCATGTATAATGAGCACTGCATTAATCAGCGTCTCCGTAGCACACATGGGAAAGGCAGCGCTGTGCTACATAGCACTTTAAGAATGGCATCGCCAGTTCGAATCCGGCCTGAAGGTCCGGCAGTTTCCGCGGACTCACGTTGTTTTACGCGACGGTGCCCTCTGCTCAGCGTCTTCCCGATCGCCCGCGACATCTTATGAAGCAGAGAACCTGAGTGTTTGTAACTGTTTGCGTCCTGTTTCTTGTCTTTTTTTACTGAGGGCAATCATATGAATCATTGATATTCATTGCAACACCCAGAGGAGTAAAAAATAATTTTACAAAATAGGGGAATGCCGCGATCAGCGGACTTTGACCTACGCACGCACGCACGCAGTAGCCGGCAGTCACGAGACTCTAATCATGTATAATGAGCACTGCACTAATCAGCATCTCCGTAGCACATATGGGAAAGGCAGCGCTGTGCTACATAGCACTTTAAGAATGGCATTGCAGGTTCGAATAAGGCCTGAAGCACCGTCCGGCCATTTCCGCGGTCTCGCGTTGTTTTACGCGACGTGCCCTCTGCTCAGCGTCTTCCCGATCGCCGGCGACATCTTATGAAGCAGAGAACCTGAGTGTTTGTAACTGATTGCATTCCTGTTTCTTGTGTTTTTTTACTGAGGGCAATCATATGAATCATTGATATCCATTGCAACACCCAGGAGAGTAAAAAATAATTTTACAAAATAGGGGAATGCTGCGATCGGCGGACTTTGACCTACACACGCACGCACGCAAGCAGTAGCCGGCAGTCACGAGACTCTAATCATGTATAATGAGGACTGCATTAATCGGTGTCTCCGTAGCACACATGGGAAAGGCAGCGCTGTGCTACATAGCACTTTAAGAATGTCATCGCAGGTTCGAATCCGGCCTGAAGCACCGTCCGGCAGTTTCCGCGGACTCACGTTGTTTTACGCGACGGTGCCCTCTGCTCAGCGTCTTCCCGATCGCCCGCAACATCTTATGAAGTAGAGAACCTGAGTGTTTGTAACTGTTTGCGTCCTGTTTCTTGTGTTTTTTTACTGAGGGCAATCATATGAATCATTGATATCCATTGCAACACCCAGAGGAGTAAAAAATAATTTTACAAAATAGGGGAATGCCGCGATCAGCGGACTTTGACCTACGCACGCACGCACGCAGTAGCCGGCAGTCACGAGACTCTAATCATGTATAATTCGCACTGCATTAATCAGCGTCTCCGTAGCACACATGGGAAAGGCAGCGCTGTGCTACATAGCACTTTAAGAATGGCATCGCCGGTTCGAATCCGGCCTGAAGCACCGTCCGGCAGTTTCCGCGGACTCACGCTGTTTTACGCGACGGTGCCCTCTGCTCAGCGTCTTCCCGATCGCCGGCGACATCTTATGAAGCAGAGAACCTGAGTGTTTGTAACTGATTGCATTCCTGTTTCTTGTGTTTTTTTACTGAGGGCAATCATATGAATCATTGATATCCATTGCAACACCCAGGAGAGTAAAAAATAATTTTACAAAATAGGGGAATGCTGCGATCGGCGGACTTTGACCTACACACGCACGCACGCACGCAGTAGCCGGCAGTCACGAGACTCTAATTATGTATAATGAGCACTGCATTAATGGTGTCTCCGTAGCACACATGGGAAAGGCAGCGCTGTGCTACATAGCACTTTAAGAATGTCATCGCAGGTTCGAATCCAGCCTGAAGTACCGTCCGGCCATTTCCGCGGTCTCGCGTTGTTTTACGCGACGGTGCCCTCTGCTCAGCGTCTTCCCGATCGCCGGCGACATCTTATGAAGCAGAGAACCTGAGTGTTTGTAACTGATTGCATTCCTGTTTCTTGTGTTTTTTTACTGAGGGCAATCATATGAATCATTGATATCCATTGCAACACCCAGGAGAGTAAAAAATAATTTTACAAAATAGGGGAATGCTGCGATCGGCGGACTTTGACCTACACACGCACGCACGCACGCAGTAGCCGGCAGTCACGAGACTCTAATCATGTATAATGAGCACTGCATTAATGGTGTCTCCGTAGCACACATGGGAAAGGCAGCGCTGTGCTACATAGCACTTTAAGAATGTCATCGCAGGTTCGAATCCAGCCTGAAGCACAGTCCGGCTGTTTCCGCGGTCTCACGATGTTTTACGCGACGGTGCCCTCTGTTCAGCGTCTTCCCGATCGCCCGCGACATGTTATGAAGCAGAGAACCTGAGTGTTTGTAACTGTTTGCGTCCTGTTTCTTGTGTTTTTTTTACTGAGGGCAATCATATGAATCATTGATATCCATTGCAACACCCAGAGGAGTAAAAAATAATTTTACAAAATAGGGGAATGCCGCGATCAGCGGACTTTGACCTACGCACGCACGCACGCAGTAGCCGGCAGTCACGAAACTCTAATCATGTATAATGAGCACTGCATTAATCAGCGTCTCCGTAGCACACATGGGAAAGGCAGCGCTGTGCTACATAGCACTTTAAGAATGGCATCGCCAGTTCGAATCCGGCCTGAAGGTCCGGCAGTTTCCGCGGACTCACGTTGTTTTACGCGACGGTGCCCTCTGCTCAGCGTCTTCCCGATCGCCCGCGACATCTTATGAAGCAGAGAACCTGAGTGTTTGTAACTGTTTGCGTCCTGTTTCTTGTCTTTTTTTACTGAGGGCAATCATATGAATCATTGATATTCATTGCAACACCCAGAGGAGTAAAAAATAATTTTACAAAATAGGGGAATGCCGCGATCAGCGGACTTTGACCTACGCACGCACGCACGCAGTAGCCGGCAGTCACGAGACTCTAATCATGTATAATGAGCACTGCACTAATCAGCATCTCCGTAGCACATATGGGAAAGGCAGCGCTGTGCTACATAGCACTTTAAGAATGGCATTGCAGGTTCGAATAAGGCCTGAAGCACCGTCCGGCCATTTCCGCGGTCTCGCGTTGTTTTACGCGACGTGCCCTCTGCTCAGCGTCTTCCCGATCGCCGGCGACATCTTATGAAGCAGAGAACCTGAGTGTTTGTAACTGATTGCATTCCTGTTTCTTGTGTTTTTTTACTGAGGGCAATCATATGAATCATTGATATCCATTGCAACACCCAGGAGAGTAAAAAATAATTTTACAAAATAGGGGAATGCTGCGATCGGCGGACTTTGACCTACACACGCACGCACGCAAGCAGTAGCCGGCAGTCACGAGACTCTAATCATGTATAATGAGGACTGCATTAATCGATGTCTCCGTAGCACACATGGGAAAGGCAGCGCTGTGCTACATAGCACTTTAAGAATGTCATCGCCGGTTCGAATCCGGCCTGAAGCACCGTCCGGCAGTTTCCGCGGACTCACGTTATTTTACGCGACGGTGCCCTCTGCTCAGCGTCTTCCCGATCGCCCGCAACATCTTATGAAGTAGAGAACCTGAGTGTTTGTAACTGTTTGCGTCCTGTTTCTTGTGTTTTTTTACTGAGGGCAATCATATGAATCATTGATATCCATTGCAACACCCAGAGGAGTAAAAAATAATTTTACAAAATAGGGGAATGCCGCGATCAGCGGACTTTGACCTACGCACGCACGCACGCAGTAGCCGGCAGTCACGAGACTCTAATCATGTATAATTCGCACTGCATTAATCAGCGTCTCCGTAGCACACATGGGAAAGGCAGCGCTGTGCTACATAGCACTTTAAGAATGGCATCGCCGGTTCGAATCCGGCCTGAAGCACCGTCCGGCAGTTTCCGCGGACTCACGCTGTTTTACGCGACGGTGCCCTCTGCTCAGCGTCTTCCCGATCGCCGGCGACATCTTATGAAGCAGAGAACCTGAGTGTTTGTAACTGATTGCATTCCTGTTTCTTGTGTTTTTTTACTGAGGGCAATCATATGAATCATTGATATCCATTGCAACACCCAGGAGAGTAAAAAATAATTTTACAAAATAGGGGAATGCTGCGATCGGCGGACTTTGACCTACACACGCACGCACGCACGCAGTAGCCGGCAGTCACGAGACTCTAATTATGTATAATGAGCACTGCATTAATGGTGTCTCCGTAGCACACATGGGAAAGGCAGCGCTGTGCTACATAGCACTTTAAGAATGTCATCGCAGGTTCGAATCCAGCCTGAAGCACCGTCCGGCCATTTCCGCGGTCTCGCGTTGTTTTACGCGACGGTGCCCTCTGCTCAGCGTCTTCCCGATCGCCGGCGACATCTTATGAAGCAGAGAACCTGAGTGTTTGTAACTGATTGCATTCCTGTTTCTTGTGTTTTTTTACTGAGGGCAATCATATGAATCATTGATATCCATTGCAACACCCAGGAGAGTAAAAAATAATTTTACAAAATAGGGGAATGCTGTGATCGGCGGACTTTGACCTACACACGCACGCACGCACGCAGTAGCCGGCAGTCACGAGACTCTAATCATGTATAATGAGCACTGCATTAATGGTGTCTCCGTAGCACACATGGGAAAGGCAGCGCTGTGCTACATAGCACTTTAAGAATGTCATCGCAGGTTCGAATCCAGCCTGAAGCACAGTCCGGCTGTTTCCGCGGTCTCACGATGTTTTACGCGACGGTGCCCTCTGTTCAGCGTCTTCCCGATCGCCCGCGACATGTTATGAAGCAGAGAACCTGAGTGTTTGTAACTGTTTGCGTCCTGTTTCTTGTGTTTTTTTTACTGAGGGCAATCATATGAATCATTGATATCCATTGCAACACCCAGAGGAGTAAAAAATAATTTTACAAAATAGGGGAATGCCGCGATCAGCGGACTTTGACCTACGCACGCACGCACGCAGTAGCCGGCAGTCACGAAACTCTAATCATGTATAATGAGCACTGCATTAATCAGCGTCTCCGTAGCACACATGGGAAAGGCAGCGCTGTGCTACATAGCACTTTAAGAATGGCATCGCCAGTTCGAATCCGGCCTGAAGGTCCGGCAGTTTCCGCGGACTCACGTTGTTTTACGCGACGGTGCCCTCTGCTCAGCGTCTTCCCGATCGCCCGCGACATCTTATGAAGCAGAGAACCTGAGTGTTTGTAACTGTTTGCGTCCTGTTTCTTGTCTTTTTTTACTGAGGGCAATCATATGAATCATTGATATTCATTGCAACACCCAGAGGAGTAAAAAATAATTTTACAAAATAGGGGAATGCCGCGATCAGCGGACTTTGACCTACGCACGCACGCACGCAGTAGCCGGCAGTCACGAGACTCTAATCATGTATAATGAGCACTGCACTAATCAGCATCTCCGTAGCACATATGGGAAAGGCAGCGCTGTGCTACATAGCACTTTAAGAATGGCATTGCAGGTTCGAATAAGGCCTGAAGCACCGTCTGGCCATTTCCGCGGTCTCGCGTTGTTTTACGCGACGTGCCCTCTGCTCAGCGTCTTCCCGATCGCCGGCGACATCTTATGAAGCAGAGAACCTGAGTGTTTGTAACTGATTGCATTCCTGTTTCTTGTGTTTTTTTACTGAGGGCAATCATATGAATCATTGATATCCATTGCAACACCCAGGAGAGTAAAAAATAATTTTACAAAATAGGGGAATGCTGCGATCGGCGGACTTTGACCTACACACGCACGCACGCAAGCAGTAGCCGGCAGTCACGAGACTCTAATCATGTATAATGAGGACTGCATTAATCGGTGTCTCCGTAGCACACATGGGAAAGGCAGCGCTGTGCTACATAGCACTTTAAGAATGTCATCGCAGGTTCGAATCCGGCCTGAAGCACCGTCCGGCAGTTTCCGCGGACTCACGTTGTTTTACGCGACGGTGCCCTCTGCTCAGCGTCTTCCCGATCGCCCGCAACATCTTATGAAGTAGAGAACCTGAGTGTTTGTAACTGTTTGCGTCCTGTTTCTTGTGTTTTTTTACTGAGGGCAATCATATGAATCATTGATATCCATTGCAACACCCAGAGGAGTAAAAAATAATTTTACAAAATAGGGGAATGCCGCGATCAGCGGACTTTGACCTACGCACGCACGCACGCAGTAGCCGGCAGTCACGAGAATCTAATCATGTATAATGAGCACTGCATTAATCAGCGTCTCCGTAGCACACATGGGAAAGGCAGCGCTGTGCTACATAGCACTTTAAGAATGGCATCGCCGGTTCGAATCCGGCCTGAAGCACCGTCCGGCAGTTTCCGCCGACTCACGTTGTTTTACGCGACGGTGCCCTCTGCTCAGCGTCTTCCCGATCGCCAGCGACATCTTATGAAGCAGAGAACCTGAGTGTTTGTAACTGATTGCATTCCTGTTTCTTGTGTTTTTTTACTGAGGGCAATCATATGAATCATTGATATCCATTGCAACACCCAGGAGAGTAAAAAATAATTTTACAAAATAGGGGAATGCTGCGATTGGCGGACTTTGACCTACACACGCACGCACGCACGCAGTAGCCGGCAGTCACGAGACTCTAATCATGTATAATGAGCACTGCATTAATGGTGTCTCCGTAGCACACATGGGAAAGGCAGCGCTGTGCTACATAGCACTTTAAGAATGTCATCGCAGGTTCGAATCCAGCCTGAAGCACCGTCCGGCCATTTCCGCGGTCTCGCGTTGTTTTACGCGACGGTGCCCTCTGCTCAGCGTCTTCCCGATCGCCGGCGACATCTTATGAAGCAGAGAACCTGAGTGTTTGTAACTGATTGCATTCCTGTTTCTTGTGTTTTTTTACTGAGGGCAATCATATGAATCATTGATATCCATTGCAACACCCAGGAGAGTAAAAAATAATTTTACAAAATAGGGGAATGCTGCGATCGGCGGACTTTGACCTACACACGCACGCACGCAAGCAGTAGCCGGCAGTCACGAGACTCTAATCATGTATAATGAGGACTGCATTAATCGGTGTCTCCGTAGCACACATGGGAAAGGCAGCGCTGTGCTACATAGCACTTTAAGAATGTCATCGCAGGTTCGAATCCAGCCTGAAGCACAGTCCGGCTCTTTCCGCGGTCTCACGATGTTTTACGCGACGGTGCCCTCTGCTCAGCGTCTTCCCGATCGCCCGCGACATCTTATGAAGCAGAGTTTGTAACTGTTTGCGTCCTGTTTCTTGTGCTTTTTTACTGAGGGCAATCATATGAATCATTGATATCCATTGCAACACCCAGAGGACTAAAAAATAATTTTACAAAATAGGGGAATGCTGCGATCGGCGGACTTTGACCTACGCACGCACGCACGCAGTCGCCGGCAGTCACGAGACTCTAATCATGTATAATGAGCACTGCATTAATCAGCGTCTCCGTAGCACACATGGGAAAGGCAGCGCTGTGCTACATAGCACTTTAAGAATGGCATCGCCAGTTCGAATCCGGCCTGAAGGTCCGGCAGTTTCCGCGGACTCACGTTGTTTTACGCGACGGTGCCCTCTGCTCAGCGTCTTCCCGATCGCCCGCGACATCTTATGAAGCAGAGAACCTGAGTGTTTGTAACTGTTTGCGTCCTGTTTCTTGTCTTTTTTTACTGAGGGCAATCATATGAATCATTGATATTCATTGCAACACCCAGAGGAGTAAAAAATAATTTTACAAAATAGGGGAATGCCGCGATCAGCGGACTTTGACCTACGCACGCACGCACACAGTAGCCGGCAGTCACGAGACTCTAATCATGTATAATGAGCACTGCACTAATCAGCATCTCCGTAGCACATATGGGAAAGGCAGCGCTGTGCTACATAGCACTTTAAGAATGGCATTGCAGGCTCAAATAAGGCCTGAAGCACCGTCCGGCCATTTCCGCGGTCTCGCGTTGTTTTACGCGACGTGCCCTCTGCTCAGCGTCTTCCCGATCGCCGGCGACATCTTATGAAGCAGAGAACCTGAGTGTTTGTAACTGATTGCATTCCTGTTTCTTGTGTTTTTTTACTGAGGGCAATCATATGAATCATTGATATCCATTGCAACACCCAGGAGAGTAAAAAATAATTTTACAAAATAGGGGAATGCTGCGATCGGCGGACTTTGACCTACACACGCACGCACGCAAGCAGTAGCCGGCAGTCACGAGACTCTAATCATGTATAATGAGGACTGCATTAATCGGTGTCTCCGTAGCACACATGGGAAAGGCAGCGCTGTGCTACATAGCACTTTAAGAATGTCATCGCAGGTTCGAATCCGGCCTGAAGCACCGTCCGGCAGTTTCCGCGGACTCACGTTGTTTTACGCGACGGTGCCCTCTGCTCAGCGTCTTCCCGATCGCCCGCGACATCTTATGAAGTAGAGAACCTGAGTGTTTGTAACTGTTTGCGTCCTGTTTCTTGTGTTTTTTTACTGAGGGCAATCATATGAATCATTGATATCCATTGCAACACCCAGAGGAGTAAAAAATAATTTTACAAAATAGGGGAATGCCGCGATCAGCGGACTTTGACCTACGCACGCACGCACGCAGTAGCCGGCAGTCACGAGACTCTAATCATGTATAATTCGCACTGCATTAATCAGCGTCTCCGTAGCACACATGGGAAAGGCAGCGCTGTGCTACATAGCACTTTAAGAATGGCATCGCCGGTTCGAATCCGGCCTGAAGCACCGTCCGGCAGTTTCCGCCGACTCACCTTGTTTTACGCGACGGTGCCCTCTGCTCAGCGTCTTCCCGATCGCAGGCGACATCTTATGAAGCAGAGAACCTGAGTGTTTGTAACTGATTGCATTCCTGTTTCTTGTGTTTTTTTACTGAGGGCAATCATATGAATCATTGATATCCATTGCAACACCCAGGAGAGTAAAAAATAATTTTACAAAATAGGGGAATGCTGCGATCGGCGGACTTTGACCTACACACGCACGCACGCAAGCAGTAGCCGGCAGTCACGAGACTCTAATCATGTATAATGAGGACTGCATTAATCGGTGTCTCCGTAGCACACATGGGAAAGGCAGCGCTGTGCTACATAGCACTTTAAGAATGTCATCGCAGGTTCGAATCCGGCCTGAAGCACCGTCCGGCAGTTTCCGCGGACTCACGTTGTTTTACGCGACGGTGCCCTCTGCTCAGCGTCTTCCCGATCGCCCGCAACATCTTATGAAGTAGAGAACCTGAGTGTTTGTAACTGTTTGCGTCCTGTTTCTTGTGTTTTTTTACTGAGGGCAATCATATGAATCATTGATATCCATTGCAACACCCAGAGGAGTAAAAAATAATTTTACAAAATAGGGGAATGCCGCGATCAGCGGACTTTGACCTACGCACGCACGCACGCAGTAGCCGGCAGTCACGAGACTCTAATCATGTATAATGAGCACTGCATTAATCAGCGTCTCCGTAGCACACATGGGAAAGGCAGCGCTGTGCTACATAGCACTTTAAGAATGGCATCGCCGGTTCGAATCCGGCCTGAAGCACCGTCCGGCAGTTTCCGCCGACTCACGTTGTTTTACGCGACGGTGCCCTCTGCTCAGCGTCTTCCCGATCGCCGGCGACATCTTATGAAGCAGAGAACCTGAGTGTTTGTAACTGATTGCATTCCTGTTTCTTGTGTTTTTTTACTGAGGGCAATCATATGAATCATTGATATCCATTGCAACACCCAGGAGAGTAAAAAATAATTTTACAAAATAGGGGAATGCTGCGATCGGCGGACTTTGACCTACACACGCACAAACGCACGCAGTAGCCGGCAGTCACGAGACTCTAATCATGTATAATGAGCACTGCATTAATGGTGTCTCCGTAGCACACATGGGAAAGGCAGCGCTGTGCTACATAGCACTTTAAGAATGTCATCGCAGGTTCGAATCCAGCCTGAAGCACCGTCCGGCCATTTCCGCGGTCTCGCGTTGTTTTACGCGACGGTGCCCTCTGCTCAGCGTCTTCCCGATCGCCGGCGACATCTTATGAAGCAGAGAACCTGAGTGTTTGTAACTGATTGCATTCCTGTTTCTTGTGTTTTTTTACTGAGGGCAATCATATGAATCATTGATATCCATTGCAACACCCAGGAGAGTAAAAAATAATTTTACAAAATAGGGGAATGCTGCGATCGGCGGACTTTGACCTACACACGCACGCACGCACGCAGTAGCCGGCAGTCACGAGACTCTAATCATGTATAATGAGCACTGCATTAATGGTGTCTCCGTAGCACACATGGGAAAGGCAGCGCTGTGCTACATAGCACTTTAAGAATGTCATCGCAGGTTCGAATCCAGCCTGAAGCACAGTCCGGCTGTTTCCGCGGTCTCACGATGTTTTACGCGACGGTGCCCTCTGTTCAGCGTCTTCCCGATCGCCCGCGACATGTTATGAAGCAGAGAACCTGAGTGTTTGTAACTGTTTGCGTCCTGTTTCTTGTGTTTTTTTACTGAGGGCAATCATATGAATCATTGATATCCATTGCAACACCCAGAGGAGTAAAAAATAATTTTACAAAATAGGGGAATGCCGCGATCAGCGGACTTTGACCTACGCACGCACGCACGCAGTAGCCGGCAGTCATGAAACTTTAATCATGTATAATGAGCACTGCATTAATCAGCGTCTCCGTAGCACACATGGGAAAGGCAGCGCTGTGCTACATAGCACTTTAAGAATGGCATCGCCAGTTCCAATCCGGCCTGAAGGTCCGGCAGTTTCCGCGGACTCACGTTGTTTTACGCGACGGTGCCCTCTGCTCAGCGTCTTCCCGATCGCCCGCGACATCTTATGAAGCAGAGAACCTGAGTGTTTGTAACTGTTTGCGTCCTGTTTCTTGTCTTTTTTTACTGAGGGCAATCATATGAATCATTGATATTCATTGCAACACCCAGAGGAGTAAAAAATAATTTTACAAAATAGGGGAATGCCGCGATCAGCGGACTTTGACCTACGCACGCACGCACACAGTAGCCGGCAGTCACGAGACTCTAATCATGTATAATGAGCACTGCACTAATCAGCATCTCCGTAGCACATATGGGAAAGGCAGCGCTGTGCTACATAGCACTTTAAGAATGGCATTGCAGGCTCAAATAAGGCCTGAAGCACCGTCCGGCCATTTCCGCGGTCTCGCGTTGTTTTACGCGACGTGCCCTCTGCTCAGCGTCTTCCCGATCGCCGGCGACATCTTATGAAGCAGAGAACCTGAGTGTTTGTAACTGATTGCATTCCTGTTTCTTGTGTTTTTTTACTGAGGGCAATCATATGAATCATTGATATCCATTGCAACACCCAGGAGAGTAAAAAATAATTTTACAACATAGGGGAATGCTGCGATCGGCGGACTTTGACCTACACACGCACGCACGCAAGCAGTAGCCGGCAGTCACGAGACTCTAATCATGTATAATGAGGACTGCATTAATCGGTGTCTCCGTAGCACACATGGGAAAGGCAGCGCTGTGCTATATAGCACTTTAAGAATGTCATCGCAGGTTCGAATCCGGCCTGAAGCACCGTCCGGCAGTTTCCGCGGACTCACGTTGTTTTACGCGACGGTGCCCTCTGCTCAGCGTCTTCCCGATCGCCCGCGACATCTTATGAAGTAGAGAACCTGAGTGTTTGTAACTGTTTGCGTCCTGTTTCTTGTGTTTTTTTACTGAGGGCAATCATATGAATCATTGATATCCATTGCAACACCCAGAGGAGTAAAAAATAATTTTACAAAATAGGGGAATGCCGCGATCAGCGGACTTTGACCTACGCACGCACGCACGCAGTAGCCGGCAGTCACGAGACTCTAATCATGTATAATGAGCACTGCATTAATCAGCGTCTCCGTAGCACACATGGGAAAGGCAGCGCTGTGCTACATAGCACTTTAAGAATGGCATCGCCGGTTCGAATCCGGCCTGAAGCACCGTCCGGCAGTTTCCGCCGACTCACGTTGTTTTACGCGACGGTGCCCTCTGCTCAGCGTCTTCCCGATCGCAGGCGACATCTTATGAAGCAGAGAACCTGAGTGTTTGTAACTGATTGCATTCCTGTTTCTTGTGTTTTTTTACTGAGGGCAATCATATGAATCATTGATATCCATTGCAACACCCAGGAGAGTAAAAAATAATTTTACAAAATAGGGGAATGCTGCGATCGGCGGACTTTGACCTACACACGCACGCACGCAAGCAGTAGCCGGCAGTCACGAGACTCTAATCATGTATAATGAGGACTGCATTAATCGGTGTCTCCGTAGCACACATGGGAAAGGCAGCGCTGTGCTACATAGCACTTTAAGAATGTCATCGCAGGTTCGAATCCGGCCTGAAGCACCGTCCGGCAGTTTCCGCGGACTCACGTTGTTTTACGCGACGGTGCCCTCTGCTCAGCGTCTTCCCGATCGCCCGCAACATCTTATGAAGTAGAGAACCTGAGTGTTTGTAACTGTTTGCGTCCTGTTTCTTGTGTTTTTTTACTGAGGGCAATCATATGAATCATTGATATCCATTGCAACACCCAGAGGAGTAAAAAATAATTTTACAAAATAGGGGAATGCCGCGATCAGCGGACTTTGACCTACGCACGCACGCACGCAGTAGCCGGCAGTCACGAGACTCTAATCATGTATAATGAGCACTGCATTAATCAGCGTCTCCGTAGCACACATGGGAAAGGCAGCGCTGTGCTACATAGCACTTTAAGAATGGCATCGCCGGTTCGAATCCGGCCTGAAGCACCGTCCGGCAGTTTCCGCCGACTCACGTTGTTTTACGCGACGGTGCCCTCTGCTCAGCGTCTTCCCGATCGCCGGCGACATCTTATGAAGCAGAGAACCTGAGTGTTTGTAACTGATTGCATTCCTGTTTCTTGTGTTTTTTTACTGAGGGCAATCATATGAATCATTGATATCCATTGCAACACCCAGGAGAGTAAAAAATAATTTTACAAAATAGGGGAATGCTGCGATCGGCGGACTTTGACCTACACACGCACGCACGCACGCAGTAGCCGGCAGTCACGAGACTCTAATTATGTATAATGAGCACTGCATTAATGGTGTCTCCGTAGCACACATGGGAAAGGCAGCGCTGTGCTACATAGCACTTTAAGAATGTCATCGCAGGTTCGAATCCAGCCTGAAGCACCGTCCGGCCATTTCCGCGGTCTCGCGTTGTTTTACGCGACGGTGCCCTCTGCTCAGCGTCTTCCCCATCGCCGGCGACATCTTATGAAGCAGAGAACCTGAGTGTTTGTAACTGATTGCATTCCTGTTTCTTGTGTTTTTTTACTGAGGGCAATCATATGAATCATTGATATCCATTGCAACACCCAGGAGAGTAAAAAATAATTTTACAAAATAGGGGAATGCTGCGATCGGCGGACTTTGACCTACACACGCACGCACGCACGCAGTAGCCGGCAGTCACGAGACTCTAATCATGTATAATGAGCACTGCATTAATGGTGTCTCCGTAGCACACATGGGAAAGGCAGCGCTGTGCTACATAGCACTTTAAGAATGTCATCGCAGGTTCGAATCCAGCCTGAAGCACAGTCCGGCTGTTTCCGCGGTCTCACGATGTTTTACGCGACGGTGCCCTCTGTTCAGCGTCTTCCCGATCGCCCGCGACATGTTATGAAGCAGAGAACCTGAGTGTTTGTAACTGTTTGCGTCCTGTTTCTTGTGTTTTTTTTACTGAGGGCAATCATATGAATCATTGATATCCATTGCAACACCCAGAGGAGTAAAAAATAATTTTACAAAATAGGGGAATGCCGCGATCAGCGGACTTTGACCTACGCACGCACGCACGCAGTAGCCGGCAGTCACGAAACTCTAATCATGTATAATGAGCACTGCATTAATCAGCGTCTCCGTAGCACACATGGGAAAGGCAGCGCTGTGCTACATAGCACTTTAAGAATGGCATCGCCAGTTCGAATCCGGCCTGAAGGTCCGGCAGTTTCCGCGGACTCACGTTGTTTTACGCGACGGTGCCCTCTGCTCAGCGTCTTCCCGATCGCCCGCGACATCTTATGAAGCAGAGAACCTGAGTGTTTGTAACTGTTTGCGTCCTGTTTCTTGTCTTTTTTTACTGAGGGCAATCATATGAATCATTGATATTCATTGCAACACCCAGAGGAGTAAAAAATAATTTTACAAAATAGGGGAATGCCGCGATCAGCGGACTTTGACCTACGCACGCACGCACGCAGTAGCCGGCAGTCACGAGACTCTAATCATGTATAATGAGCACTGCACTAATCAGCATCTCCGTAGCACATATGGGAAAGGCAGCGCTGTGCTACATAGCACTTTAAGAATGGCATTGCAGGTTCGAATAAGGCCTGAAGCACCGTCCGGCCATTTCCGCGGTCTCGCGTTGTTTTACGCGACGTGCCCTCTGCTCAGCGTCTTCCCGATCGCCGGCGACATCTTATGAAGCAGAGAACCTGAGTGTTTGTAACTGATTGCATTCCTGTTTCTTGTGTTTTTTTACTGAGGGCAATCATATGAATCATTGATATCCATTGCAACACCCAGGAGAGTAAAAAATAATTTTACAAAATAGGGGAATGCTGCGATCGGCGGACTTTGACCTACACACGCACGCACGCAAGCAGTAGCCGGCAGTCACGAGACTCTAATCATGTATAATGAGGACTGCATTAATCGGTGTCTCCGTAGCACACATGGGAAAGGCAGCGCTGTGCTACATAGCACTTTAAGAATGTCATCGCAGGTTCGAATCCGGCCTGAAGCACCGTCCGGCAGTTTCCGCGGACTCACGTTGTTTTACGCGACGGTGCCCTCTGCTCAGCGTCTTCCCGATCGCCCGCAACATCTTATGAAGTAGAGAACCTGAGTGTTTGTAACTGTTTGCGTCCTGTTTCTTGTGTTTTTTTACTGAGGGCAATCATATGAATCATTGATATCCATTGCAACACCCAGAGGAGTAAAAAATAATTTTACAAAATAGGGGAATGCCGCGATCAGCGGACTTTGACCTACGCACGCACGCACGCAGTAGCCGGCAGTCACGAGAATCTAATCATGTATAATGAGCACTGCATTAATCAGCGTCTCCGTAGCACACATGGGAAAGGCAGCGCTGTGCTACATAGCACTTTAAGAATGGCATCGCCGGTTCGAATCCGGCCTGAAGCACCGTCCGGCAGTTTCCGCCGACTCACGTTGTTTTACGCGACGGTGCCCTCTGCTCAGCGTCTTCCCGATCGCCGGCGACATCTTATGAAGCAGAGAACCTGAGTGTTTGTAACTGATTGCATTCCTGTTTCTTGTGTTTTTTTACTGAGGGCAATCATATGAATCATTGATATCCATTGCAACACCCAGGAGAGTAAAAAATAATTTTACAAAATAGGGGAATGCTGCGATTGGCGGACTTTGACCTACACACGCACGCACGCACGCAGTAGCCGGCAGTCACGAGACTCTAATCATGTATAATGAGCACTGCATTAATGGTGTCTCCGTAGCACACATGGGAAAGGCAGCGCTGTGCTACATAGCACTTTAAGAATGTCATCGCAGGTTCGAATCCAGCCTGAAGCACCGTCCGGCCATTTCCGCGGTCTCGCGTTGTTTTACGCGACGGTGCCCTCTGCTCAGCGTCTTCCCGATCGCCGGCGACATCTTATGAAGCAGAGAACCTGAGTGTTTGTAACTGATTGCATTCCTGTTTCTTGTGTTTTTTTACTGAGGGCAATCATATGAATCATTGATATCCATTGCAACACCCAGGAGAGTAAAAAATAATTTTACAAAATAGGGGAATGCTGCGATCGGCGGACTTTGACCTACACACGCACGCACGCAAGCAGTAGCCGGCAGTCACGAGACTCTAATCATGTATAATGAGGACTGCATTAATCGGTGTCTCCGTAGCACACATGGGAAAGGCAGCGCTGTGCTACATAGCACTTTAAGAATGTCATCGCAGGTTCGAATCCAGCCTGAAGCACAGTCCGGCTCTTTCCGCGGTCTCACGATGTTTTACGCGACGGTGCCCTCTGCTCAGCGTCTTCCCGATCGCCCGCGACATCTTATGAAGCAGAGTTTGTAACTGTTTGCGTCCTGTTTCTTGTGCTTTTTTACTGAGGGCAATCATATGAATCATTGATATCCATTGCAACACCCAGAGGACTAAAAAATAATTTTACAAAATAGGGGAATGCTGCGATCGGCGGACTTTGACCTACGCACGCACGCACGCAGTAGCCGGCAGTCACGAGACTCTAATCATGTATAATGAGCACTGCATTAATCAGCGTCTCCGTAGCACACATGGGAAAGGCAGCGCTGTGCTACATAGCACTTTAAGAATGGCATCGCCAGTTCGAATCCGGCCTGAAGGTCCGGCAGTTTCCGCGGACTCACGTTGTTTTACGCGACGGTGCCCTCTGCTCAGCGTCTTCCCGATCGCCCGCGACATCTTATGAAGCAGAGAACCTGAGTGTTTGTAACTGTTTGCGTCCTGTTTCTTGTCTTTTTTTACTGAGGGCAATCATATGAATCATTGATATTCATTGCAACACCCAGAGGAGTAAAAAATAATTTTACAAAATAGGGGAATGCCGCGATCAGCGGACTTTGACCTACGCACGCACGCACACAGTAGCCGGCAGTCACGAGACTCTAATCATGTATAATGAGCACTGCACTAATCAGCATCTCCGTAGCACATATGGGAAAGGCAGCGCTGTGCTACATAGCACTTTAAGAATGGCATTGCAGGCTCAAATAAGGCCTGAAGCACCGTCCGGCCATTTCCGCGGTCTCGCGTTGTTTTACGCGACGTGCCCTCTGCTCAGCGTCTTCCCGATCGCCGGCGACATCTTATGAAGCAGAGAACCTGAGTGTTTGTAACTGATTGCATTCCTGTTTCTTGTGTTTTTTTACTGAGGGCAATCATATGAATCATTGATATCCATTGCAACACCCAGGAGAGTAAAAAATAATTTTACAAAATAGGGGAATGCTGCGATCGGCGGACTTTGACCTACACACGCACGCACGCAAGCAGTAGCCGGCAGTCACGAGACTCTAATCATGTATAATGAGGACTGCATTAATCGGTGTCTCCGTAGCACACATGGGAAAGGCAGCGCTGTGCTACATAGCACTTTAAGAATGTCATCGCAGGTTCGAATCCGGCCTGAAGCACCGTCCGGCAGTTTCCGCGGACTCACGTTGTTTTACGCGACGGTGCCCTCTGCTCAGCGTCTTCCCGATCGCCCGCGACATCTTATGAAGTAGAGAACCTGAGTGTTTGTAACTGTTTGCGTCCTGTTTCTTGTGTTTTTTTACTGAGGGCAATCATATGAATCATTGATATCCATTGCAACACCCAGAGGAGTAAAAAATAATTTTACAAAATAGGGGAATGCCGCGATCAGCGGACTTTGACCTACGCACGCACGCACGCAGTAGCCGGCAGTCACGAGACTCTAATCATGTATAATTCGCACTGCATTAATCAGCGTCTCCGTAGCACACATGGGAAAGGCAGCGCTGTGCTACATAGCACTTTAAGAATGGCATCGCCGGTTCGAATCCGGCCTGAAGCACCGTCCGGCAGTTTCCGCCGACTCACGTTGTTTTACGCGACGGTGCCCTCTGCTCAGCGTCTTCCCGATCGCCGGCGACATCTTATGAAGCAGAGAACCTGAGTGTTTGTAACTGATTGCATTCCTGTTTCTTGTGTTTTTTTACTGAGGGCAATCATATGAATCATTGATATCCATTGCAACACCCAGGAGAGTAAAAAATAATTTTACAAAATAGGGGAATGCTGCGATCGGCGGACTTTGACCTACACACGCACAAACGCACGCAGTAGCCGGCAGTCACGAGACTCTAATCATGTATAATGAGCACTGCATTAATGGTGTCTCCGTAGCACACATGGGAAAGGCAGCGCTGTGCTACATAGCACTTTAAGAATGTCATCGCAGGTTCGAATCCAGCCTGAAGCACCGTCCGGCCATTTCCGCGGTCTCGCGTTGTTTTACGCGACGGTGCCCTCTGCTCAGCGTCTTCCCGATCGCCGGCGACATCTTATGAAGCAGAGAACCTGAGTGTTTGTAACTGATTGCATTCCTGTTTCTTGTGTTTTTTTACTGAGGGCAATCATATGAATCATTGATATCCATTGCAACACCCAGGAGAGTAAAAAATAATTTTACAAAATAGGGGAATGCTGCGATCGGCGGACTTTGACCTACACACGCACGCACGCACGCAGTAGCCGGCAGTCACGAGACTCTAATCATGTATAATGAGCACTGCATTAATGGTGTCTCCGTAGCACACATGGGAAAGGCAGCGCTGTGCTACATAGCACTTTAAGAATGTCATCGCAGGTTCGAATCCAGCCTGAAGCACAGTCCGGCTGTTTCCGCGGTCTCACGATGTTTTACGCGACGGTGCCCTCTGTTCAGCGTCTTCCCGATCGCCCGCGACATGTTATGAAGCAGAGAACCTGAGTGTTTGTAACTGTTTGCGTCCTGTTTCTTGTGTTTTTTTACTGAGGGCAATCATATGAATCATTGATATCCATTGCAACACCCAGAGGAGTAAAAAATAATTTTACAAAATAGGGGAATGCCGCGATCAGCGGACTTTGACCTACGCACGCACGCACGCAGTAGCCGGCAGTCATGAAACTTTAATCATGTATAATGAGCACTGCATTAATCAGCGTCTCCGTAGCACACATGGGAAAGGCAGCGCTGTGCTACATAGCACTTTAAGAATGGCATCGCCAGTTCCAATCCGGCCTGAAGGTCCGGCAGTTTCCGCGGACTCACGTTGTTTTACGCGACGGTGCCCTCTGCTCAGCGTCTTCCCGATCGCCCGCGACATCTTATGAAGCAGAGAACCTGAGTGTTTGTAACTGTTTGCGTCCTGTTTCTTGTCTTTTTTTACTGAGGGCAATCATATGAATCATTGATATTCATTGCAACACCCAGAGGAGTAAAAAATAATTTTACAAAATAGGGGAATGCCGCGATCAGCGGACTTTGACCTACGCACGCACGCACACAGTAGCCGGCAGTCACGAGACTCTAATCATGTATAATGAGCACTGCACTAATCAGCATCTCCGTAGCACATATGGGAAAGGCAGCGCTGTGCTACATAGCACTTTAAGAATGGCATTGCAGGCTCAAATAAGGCCTGAAGCACCGTCCGGCCATTTCCGCGGTCTCGCGTTGTTTTACGCGACGTGCCCTCTGCTCAGCGTCTTCCCGATCGCCGGCGACATCTTATGAAGCAGAGAACCTGAGTGTTTGTAACTGATTGCATTCCTGTTTCTTGTGTTTTTTTACTGAGGGCAATCATATGAATCATTGATATCCATTGCAACACCCAGGAGAGTAAAAAATAATTTTACAACATAGGGGAATGCTGCGATCGGCGGACTTTGACCTACACACGCACGCACGCAAGCAGTAGCCGGCAGTCACGAGACTCTAATCATGTATAATGAGGACTGCATTAATCGGTGTCTCCGTAGCACACATGGGAAAGGCAGCGCTGTGCTACATAGCACTTTAAGAATGTCATCGCAGGTTCGAATCCGGCCTGAAGCACCGTCCGGCAGTTTCCGCGGACTCACGTTGTTTTACGCGACGGTGCCCTCTGCTCAGCGTCTTCCCGATCGCCCGCGACATCTTATGAAGTAGAGAACCTGAGTGTTTGTAACTGTTTGCGTCCTGTTTCTTGTGTTTTTTTACTGAGGGCAATCATATGAATCATTGATATCCATTGCAACACCCAGAGGAGTAAAAAATAATTTTACAAAATAGGGGAATGCCGCGATCAGCGGACTTTGACCTACGCACGCACGCAGTAGCCGGCAGTCACGAGACTCTAATCATGTATAATGAGCACTGCATTAATCAGCGTCTCCGTAGCACACATGGGAAAGGCAGCGCTGTGCTACATAGCACTTTAAGAATGGCATCGCCGGTTCGAATCCGGCCTGAAGCACCGTCCGGCAGTTTCCGCCGACTCACGTTGTTTTACGCGACGGTGCCCTCTGCTCAGCGTCTTCCCGATCGCAGGCGACATCTTATGAAGCAGAGAACCTGAGTGTTTGTAACTGATTGCATTCCTGTTTCTTGTGTTTTTTTACTGAGGGCAATCATATGAATCATTGATATCCATTGCAACACCCAGGAGAGTAAAAAATAATTTTACAAAATAGGGGAATGCTGCGATCGGCGGACTTTGACCTACACACGCACGCACGCAAGCAGTAGCCGGCAGTCACGAGACTCTAATCATGTATAATGAGGACTGCATTAATCGGTGTCTCCGTAGCACACATGGGAAAGGCAGCGCTGTGCTACATAGCACTTTAAGAATGTCATCGCAGGTTCGAATCCGGCCTGAAGCACCGTCCGGCAGTTTCCGCGGACTCACGTTGTTTTACGCGACGGTGCCCTCTGCTCAGCGTCTTCCCGATCGCCCGCAACATCTTATGAAGTAGAGAACCTGAGTGTTTGTAACTGTTTGCGTCCTGTTTCTTGTGTTTTTTTACTGAGGGCAATCATATGAATCATTGATATCCATTGCAACACCCAGAGGAGTAAAAAATAATTTTACAAAATAGGGGAATGCCGCGATCAGCGGACTTTGACCTACGCACGCACGCACGCAGTAGCCGGCAGTCACGAGACTCTAATCATGTATAATGAGCACTGCATTAATCAGCGTCTCCGTAGCACACATGGGAAAGGCAGCGCTGTGCTACATAGCACTTTAAGAATGGCATCGCCGGTTCGAATCCGGCCTGAAGCACCGTCCGGCAGTTTCCGCCGACTCACGTTGTTTTACGCGACGGTGCCCTCTGCTCAGCGTCTTCCCGATCGCCGGCGACATCTTATGAAGCAGAGAACCTGAGTGTTTGTAACTGATTGCATTCCTGTTTCTTGTGTTTTTTTACTGAGGGCAATCATATGAATCATTGATATCCATTGCAACACCCAGGAGAGTAAAAAATAATTTTACAAAATAGGGGAATGCTGCGATCGATCGGCGGACTTTGACCTACACACGCACAAACGCACGCAGTAGCCGGCAGTCACGAGACTCTAATCATGTATAATGAGCACTGCATTAATGGTGTCTCCGTAGCACACATGGGAAAGGCAGCGCTGTGCTACATAGCACTTTAAGAATGTCATCGCAGGTTCGAATCCAGCCTGAAGCACCGTCCGGCCATTTCCGCGGTCTCGCGTTGTTTTACGCGACGGTGCCCTCTGCTCAGCGTCTTCCCGATCGCCGGCGACATCTTATGAAGCAGAGAACCTGAGTGTTTGTAACTGATTGCATTCCTGTTTCTTGTGTTTTTTTACTGAGGGCAATCATATGAATCATTGATATCCATTGCAACACCCAGGAGAGTAAAAAATAATTTTACAAAATAGGGGAATGCTGCGATCGGCGGACTTTGACCTACACACGCACGCACGCACGCAGTAGCCGGCAGTCACGAGACTCTAATCATGTATAATGAGCACTGCATTAATGGTGTCTCCGTAGCACACATGGGAAAGGCAGCGCTGTGCTACATAGCACTTTAAGAATGTCATCGCAGGTTCGAATCCAGCCTGAAGCACAGTCCGGCTGTTTCCGCGGTCTCACGATGTTTTACGCGACGGTGCCCTCTGTTCAGCGTCTTCCCGATCGCCCGCGACATGTTATGAAGCAGAGAACCTGAGTGTTTGTAACTGTTTGCGTCCTGTTTCTTGTGTTTTTTTACTGAGGGCAATCATATGAATCATTGATATCCATTGCAACACCCAGAGGAGTAAAAAATAATTTTACAAAATAGGGGAATGCCGCGATCAGCGGACTTTGACCTACGCACGCACGCACGCAGTAGCCGGCAGTCATGAAACTTTAATCATGTATAATGAGCACTGCATTAATCAGCGTCTCCGTAGCACACATGGGAAAGGCAGCGCTGTGCTACATAGCACTTTAAGAATGGCATCGCCAGTTCCAATCCGGCCTGAAGGTCCGGCAGTTTCCGCGGACTCACGTTGTTTTACGCGACGGTGCCCTCTGCTCAGCGTCTTCCCGATCGCCCGCGACATCTTATGAAGCAGAGAACCTGAGTGTTTGTAACTGTTTGCGTCCTGTTTCTTGTCTTTTTTTACTGAGGGCAATCATATGAATCATTGATATTCATTGCAACACCCAGAGGAGTAAAAAATAATTTTACAAAATAGGGGAATGCCGCGATCAGCGGACTTTGACCTACGCACGCACGCACACAGTAGCCGGCAGTCACGAGACTCTAATCATGTATAATGAGCACTGCACTAATCAGCATCTCCGTAGCACATATGGGAAAGGCAGCGCTGTGCTACATAGCACTTTAAGAATGGCATTGCAGGCTCAAATAAGGCCTGAAGCACCGTCCGGCCATTTCCGCGGTCTCGCGTTGTTTTACGCGACGTGCCCTCTGCTCAGCGTCTTCCCGATCGCCGGCGACATCTTATGAAGCAGAGAACCTGAGTGTTTGTAACTGATTGCATTCCTGTTTCTTGTGTTTTTTTACTGAGGGCAATCATATGAATCATTGATATCCATTGCAACACCCAGGAGAGTAAAAAATAATTTTACAACATAGGGGAATGCTGCGATCGGCGGACTTTGACCTACACACGCACGCACGCAAGCAGTAGCCGGCAGTCACGAGACTCTAATCATGTATAATGAGGACTGCATTAATCGGTGTCTCCGTAGCACACATGGGAAAGGCAGCGCTGTGCTACATAGCACTTTAAGAATGTCATCGCAGGTTCGAATCCGGCCTGAAGCACCGTCCGGCAGTTTCCGCGGACTCACGTTGTTTTACGCGACGGTGCCCTCTGCTCAGCGTCTTCCCGATCGCCCGCGACATCTTATGAAGTAGAGAACCTGAGTGTTTGTAACTGTTTGCGTCCTGTTTCTTGTGTTTTTTTACTGAGGGCAATCATATGAATCATTGATATCCATTGCAACACCCAGAGGAGTAAAAAATAATTTTACAAAATAGGGGAATGCCGCGATCAGCGGACTTTGACCTACGCACGCACGCACGCAGTAGCCGGCAGTCACGAGACTCTAATCATGTATAATGAGCACTGCATTAATCAGCGTCTCCGTAGCACACATGGGAAAGGCAGCGCTGTGCTACATAGCACTTTAAGAATGGCATCGCTGGTTCGAATCCGGCCTGAAGCACCGTCCGGCAGTTTCCGCCGACTCACGTTGTTTTACGCGACGGTGCCCTCTGCTCAGCGTCTTCCCGATCGCAGGCGACATCTTATGAAGCAGAGAACCTGAGTGTTTGTAACTGATTGCATTCCTGTTTCTTGTGTTTTTTTACTGAGGGCAATCATATGAATCATTGATATCCATTGCAACACCCAGGAGAGTAAAAAATAATTTTACAAAATAGGGGAATGCTGCGATCGGCGGACTTTGACCTACACACGCACGCACGCAAGCAGTAGCCGGCAGTCACGAGACTCTAATCATGTATAATGAGGACTGCATTAATCGGTGTCTCCGTAGCACACATGGGAAAGGCAGCGCTGTGCTACATAGCACTTTAAGAATGTCATCGCAGGTTCGAATCCGGCCTGAAGCACCGTCCGGCAGTTTCCGCGGACTCACGTTGTTTTACGCGACGGTGCCCTCTGCTCAGCGTCTTCCCGATCGCCCGCAACATCTTATGAAGTAGAGAACCTGAGTGTTTGTAACTGTTTGCGTCCTGTTTCTTGTGTTTTTTTACTGAGGGCAATCATATGAATCATTGATATCCATTGCAACACCCAGAGGAGTAAAAAATAATTTTACAAAATAGGGGAATGCCGCGATCAGCGGACTTTGACCTACGCACGCACGCACGCAGTAGCCGGCAGTCACGAGACTCTAATCATGTATAATGAGCACTGCATTAATCAGCGTCTCCGTAGCACACATGGGAAAGGCAGCGCTGTGCTACATAGCACTTTAAGAATGGCATCGCCAGTTCGAATCCGGCCTGAAGCACCGTCCGGCAGTTTCCGCCGACTCACGTTGTTTTACGCGACGGTGCCCTCTGCTCAGCGTCTTCCCGATCGCCGGCGACATCTTATGAAGCAGAGAACCTGAGTGTTTGTAACTGATTGCATTCCTGTTTCTTGTGTTTTTTTACTGAGGGCAATCATATGAATCATTGATATCCATTGCAACACCCAGGAGAGTAAAAAATAATTTTACAAAATAGGGGAATGCTGCGATCGGCGGACTTTGACCTACACACGCACGCACGCACGCAGTAGCCGGCAGTCACGAGACTCTAATTATGTATAATGAGCACTGCATTAATGGTGTCTCCGTAGCACACATGGGAAAGGCAGCGCTGTGCTACATAGCACTTTAAGAATGTCATCGCAGGTTCGAATCCAGCCTGAAGCACCGTCCGGCCATTTCCGCGGTCTCGCGTTGTTTTACGCGACGGTGCCCTCTGCTCAGCGTCTTCCCGATCGCCGGCGACATCTTATGAAGCAGAGAACCTGAGTGTTTGTAACTGATTGCATTCCTGTTTCTTGTGTTTTTTTACTGAGGGCAATCATATGAATCATTGATATCCATTGCAACACCCAGGAGAGTAAAAAATAATTTTACAAAATAGGGGAATGCTGCGATCGGCGGACTTTGACCTACACACGCACGCACGCACGCAGTAGCCGGCAGTCACGAGACTCTAATCATGTATAATGAGCACTGCATTAATGGTGTCTCCGTAGCACACATGGGAAAGGCAGCGCTGTGCTACATAGCACTTTAAGAATGTCATCGCAGGTTCGAATCCAGCCTGAAGCACAGTCCGGCTGTTTCCGCGGTCTCACGATGTTTTACGCGACGGTGCCCTCTGTTCAGCGTCTTCCCGATCGCCCGCGACATGTTATGAAGCAGAGAACCTGAGTGTTTGTAACTGTTTGCGTCCTGTTTCTTGTGTTTTTTTTACTGAGGGCAATCATATGAATCATTGATATCCATTGCAACACCCAGAGGAGTAAAAAATAATTTTACAAAATAGGGGAATGCTGCGATCGGCGGACTTTGACCTACACACGCACGCACGCACGCAGTAGCCGGCAGTCACGAGACTCTAATCATGTATAATGAGCACTGCATTAATGGTGTCTCCGTAGCACACATGGGAAAGGCAGCGCTGTGCTACATAGCACTTTAAGAATGTCATCGCAGGTTCGAATCCAGCCTGAAGCACAGTCCGGCTGTTTCCGCGGTCTCACGATGTTTTACGCGACGGTGCCCTCTGTTCAGCGTCTTCCCGATCGCCCGCGACATGTTATGAAGCAGAGAACCTGAGTGTTTGTAACTGTTTGCGTCCTGTTTCTTGTGTTTTTTTTACTGAGGGCAATCATATGAATCATTGATATCCATTGCAACACCCAGAGGAGTAAAAAATAATTTTACAAAATAGGGGAATGCCGCGATCAGCGGACTTTGACCTACGCACGCACGCACGCAGTAGCCGGCAGTCACGAAACTCTAATCATGTATAATGAGCACTGCATTAATCAGCGTCTCCGTAGCACACATGGGAAAGGCAGCGCTGTGCTACATAGCACTTTAAGAATGGCATCGCCAGTTCGAATCCGGCCTGAAGGTCCGGCAGTTTCCGCGGACTCACGTTGTTTTACGCGACGGTGCCCTCTGCTCAGCGTCTTCCCGATCGCCCGCGACATCTTATGAAGCAGAGAACCTGAGTGTTTGTAACTGTTTGCGTCCTGTTTCTTGTCTTTTTTTACTGAGGGCAATCATATGAATCATTGATATTCATTGCAACACCCAGAGGAGTAAAAAATAATTTTACAAAATAGGGGAATGCCGCGATCAGCGGACTTTGACCTACGCACGCACGCAGTAGCCGGCAGTCACGAGACTCTAATCATGTATAATGAGCACTGCACTAATCAGCATCTCCGTAGCACATATGGGAAAGGCAGCGCTGTGCTACATAGCACTTTAAGAATGGCATTGCAGGTTCGAATAAGGCCTGAAGCACCGTCCGGCCATTTCCGCGGTCTCGCGTTGTTTTACGCGACGTGCCCTCTGCTCAGCGTCTTCCCGATCGCCGGCGACATCTTATGAAGCAGAGAACCTGAGTGTTTGTAACTGATTGCATTCCTGTTTCTTGTGTTTTTTTACTGAGGGCAATCATATGAATCATTGATATCCATTGCAACACCCAGGAGAGTAAAAAATAATTTTACAAAATAGGGGAATGCTGCGATCGGCGGACTTTGACCTACACACGCACGCACGCAAGCAGTAGCCGGCAGTCACGAGACTCTAATCATGTATAATGAGGACTGCATTAATCGGTGTCTCCGTAGCACACATGGGAAAGGCAGCGCTGTGCTACATAGCACTTTAAGAATGTCATCGCAGGTTCGAATCCGGCCTGAAGCACCGTCCGGCAGTTTCCGCGGACTCACGTTGTTTTACGCGACGGTGCCCTCTGCTCAGCGTCTTCCCGATCGCCCGCAACATCTTATGAAGTAGAGAACCTGAGTGTTTGTAACTGTTTGCGTCCTGTTTCTTGTGTTTTTTTACTGAGGGCAATCATATGAATCATTGATATCCATTGCAACACCCAGAGGAGTAAAAAATAATTTTACAAAATAGGGGAATGCCGCGATCAGCGGACTTTGACCTACGCACGCACGCACGCAGTAGCCGGCAGTCACGAGACTCTAATCATGTATAATGAGCACTGCATTAATCAGCGTCTCCGTAGCACACATGGGAAAGGCAGCGCTGTGCTACATAGCACTTTAAGAATGGCATCGCCGGTTCGAATCCGGCCTGAAGCACCGTCCGGCAGTTTCCGCGGACTCACGCTGTTTTACGCGACGGTGCCCTCTGCTCAGCGTCTTCCCGATCGCCGGCGACATCTTATGAAGCAGAGAACCTGAGTGTTTGTAACTGATTGCATTCCTGTTTCTTGTGTTTTTTTACTGAGGGCAATCATATGAATCATTGATATCCATTGCAACACCCAGGAGAGTAAAAAATAATTTTACAAAATAGGGGAATGCTGCGATCGGCGGACTTTGACCTACACACGCACGCACGCACGCAGTAGCCGGCAGTCACGAGACTCTAATTATGTATAATGAGCACTGCATTAATGGTGTCTCCGTAGCACACATGGGAAAGGCAGCGCTGTGCTACATAGCACTTTAAGAATGTCATCGCAGGTTCGAATCCAGCCTGAAGCACCGTCCGGCCATTTCCGCGGTCTCGCGTTGTTTTACGCGACGGTGCCCTCTGCTCAGCGTCTTCCCGATCGCCGGCGACATCTTATGAAGCAGAGAACCTGAGTGTTTGTAACTGATTGCATTCCTGTTTCTTGTGTTTTTTTACTGAGGGCAATCATATGAATCATTGATATCCATTGCAACACCCAGGAGAGTAAAAAATAATTTTACAAAATAGGGGAATGCTGCGATCGGCGGACTTTGACCTACACACGCACGCACGCACGCAGTAGCCGGCAGTCACGAGACTCTAATCATGTATAATGAGCACTGCATTAATGGTGTCTCCGTAGCACACATGGGAAAGGCAGCGCTGTGCTACATAGCACTTTAAGAATGTCATCGCAGGTTCGAATCCAGCCTGAAGCACAGTCCGGCTGTTTCCGCGGTCTCACGATGTTTTACGCGACGGTGCCCTCTGTTCAGCGTCTTCCCGATCGCCCGCGACATGTTATGAAGCAGAGAACCTGAGTGTTTGTAACTGTTTGCGTCCTGTTTCTTGTGTTTTTTTTACTGAGGGCAATCATATGAATCATTGATATCCATTGCAACACCCAGAGGAGTAAAAAATAATTTTACAAAATAGGGGAATGCCGCGATCAGCGGACTTTGACCTACGCACGCACGCACGCAGTAGCCGGCAGTCACGAAACTCTAATCATGTATAATGAGCACTGCATTAATCAGCGTCTCCGTAGCACACATGGGAAAGGCAGCGCTGTGCTACATAGCACTTTAAGAATGGCATCGCCAGTTCGAATCCGGCCTGAAGGTCCGGCAGTTTCCGCGGACTCACGTTGTTTTACGCGACGGTGCCCTCTGCTCAGCGTCTTCCCGATCGCCTGCGACATCTTATGAAGCAGAGAACCTGAGTGTTTGTAACTGTTTGCGTCCTGTTTCTTGTCTTTTTTTACTGAGGGCAATCATATGAATCATTGATATTCATTGCAACACCCAGAGGAGTAAAAAATAATTTTACAAAATAGGGGAATGCCGCGATCAGCGGACTTTGACCTACGCACGCACGCACGCAGTAGCCGGCAGTCACGAGACTCTAATCATGTATAATGAGCACTGCACTAATCAGCATCTCCGTAGCACATATGGGAAAGGCAGCGCTGTGCTACATAGCACTTTAAGAATGGCATTGCAGGTTCGAATAAGGCCTGAAGCACCGTCCGGCCATTTCCGCGGTCTCGCGTTGTTTTACGCGACGTGCCCTCTGCTCAGCGTCTTCCCGATCGCCGGCGACATCTTATGAAGCAGAGAACCTGAGTGTTTGTAACTGATTGCATTCCTGTTTCTTGTGTTTTTTTACTGAGGGCAATCATATGAATCATTGATATCCATTGCAACACCCAGGAGAGTAAAAAATAATTTTACAAAATAGGGGAATGCTGCGATCGGCGGACTTTGACCTACACACGCACGCACGCAAGCAGTAGCCGGCAGTCACGAGACTCTAATCATGTATAATGAGGACTGCATTAATCGGTGTCTCCGTAGCACACATGGGAAAGGCAGCGCTGTGCTACATAGCACTTTAAGAATGTCATCGCAGGTTCGAATCCGTCCTGAAGCACCGTCCGGCAGTTTCCGCGGACTCACGTTGTTTTACGCGACGGTGCCCTCTGCTCAGCGTCTTCCCGATCGCCCGCGACATCTTATGAAGTAGAGAACCTAAGTGTTTGTAACTGTTTGCGTCCTGTTTCTTGTGTTTTTTTACTGAGGGCAATCATATGAATCATTGATATCCATTGCAACACCCAGAGGAGTAAAAAATAATTTTACAAAATAGGGGAATGCCGCGATCGATCAGCGGACTTTGACCTACGCACGCACGCACGCAGTAGCCGGCAGTCACGAGACTCTAATCATGTATAATTCGCACTGCATTAATCAGCGTCTCCGTAGCACACATGGGAAAGGCAGCGCTGTGCTACATAGCACTTTAAGAATGGCATCGCCGGTTCGAATCCGGCCTGAAGCACCGTCCGGCAGTTTCCGCCGACTCCCGTTGTTTTACGCGACGGTGCCCTCTGCTCAGCGTCTTCCCGATCGCCGGCGACATCTTATGAAGCAGAGAACCTGAGTGTTTGTAACTGATTGCATTCCTGTTTCTTGTGTTTTTTTACTGAGGGCAATCATATGAATCATTGATATCCATTGCAACACCCAGGAGAGTAAAAAATAATTTTACAAAATAGGGGAATGCTGCGATCGGCGGACTTTGACCTACACACGCACGCACGCACGCAGTAGCCGGCAGTCACGAGACTCTAATCATGTATAATGAGCACTGCATTAATGGTGTCTCCGTAGCACACATGGGAAAGGCAGCGCTGTGCTACATAGCACTTTAAGAATGTCATCGCAGGTTCGAATCCAGCCTGAAGCACAGTCCGGCTCTTTCCGCGGTCTCACGATGTTTTACGCGACGGTGCCCTCTGCTCAGCGTCTTCCCGATCGCCCGCGACATCTTATGAAGCAGAGTTTGTAACTGTTTGCGTCCTGTTTCTTGTGCTTTTTTACTGAGGGCAATCATATGAATCATTGATATCCATTGCAACACCCAGAGGACTAAAAAATAATTTTACAAAATAGGGGAATGCTGCGATCGGCGGACTTTGACCTACGCACGCACGCACGCAGTCGCCGGCAGTCACGAGACTCTAATCATGTATAATGAGCACTGCATTAATCAGCGTCTCCGTAGCACACATGGGAAAGGCAGCGCTGTGCTACATAGCACTTTAAGAATGGCATCGCCAGTTCGAATCCGGCCTGAAGGTCCGGCAGTTTCCGCGGACTCATGTTGTTTTACGCGACGGTGCCCTCTGCTCAGCGTCTTCCCGATCGCCCGCGACATCTTATGAAGCAGAGAACCTGAGTGTTTGTAACTGTTTGCGTCCTGTTTCTTGTCTTTTTTTACTGAGGGCAATCATATGAATCATTGATATTCATTGCAACACCCAGAGGAGTAAAAAATAATTTTACAAAATAGGGGAATGCCGCGATCAGCGGACTTTGACCTACGCACGCACGCACACAGTAGCCGGCAGTCACGAGACTCTAATCATGTATAATGAGCACTGCACTAATCAGCATCTCCGTAGCACATATGGGAAAGGCAGCGCTGTGCTACATAGCACTTTAAGAATGGCATTGCAGGCTCAAATAAGGCCTGAAGCACCGTCCGGCCATTTCCGCGGTCTCGCGTTGTTTTACGCGACGTGCCCTCTGCTCAGCGTCTTCCCGATCGCCGGCGACATCTTATGAAGCAGAGAACCTGAGTGTTTGTAACTGATTGCATTCCTGTTTCTTGTGTTTTTTTACTGAGGGCAATCATATGAATCATTGATATCCATTGCAACACCCAGGAGAGTAAAAAATAATTTTACAAAATAGGGGAATGCTGCGATCGGCGGACTTTGACCTACACACGCACGCACGCAAGCAGTAGCCGGCAGTCACGAGACTCTAATCATGTATAATGAGGACTGCATTAATCGGTGTCTCCGTAGCACACATGGGAAAGGCAGCGCTGTGCTACATAGCACTTTAAGAATGTCATCGCAGGTTCGAATCCGGCCTGAAGCACCGTCCGGCAGTTTCCGCGGACTCACGTTGTTTTACGCGACGGTGCCCTCTGCTCAGCGTCTTCCCGATCGCCCGCGACATCTTATGAAGTAGAGAACCTGAGTGTTTGTAACTGTTTGCGTCCTGTTTCTTGTGTTTTTTTACTGAGGGCAATCATATGAATCATTGATATCCATTGCAACACCCAGAGGAGTAAAAAATAATTTTACAAAATAGGGGAATGCCGCGATCAGCGGACTTTGACCTACGCACGCACGCACGCAGTAGCCGGCAGTCACGAGACTCTAATCATGTATAATTCGCACTGCATTAATCAGCGTCTCCGTAGCACACATGGGAAAGGCAGCGCTGTGCTACATAGCACTTTAAGAATGGCATCGCCGGTTCGAATCCGGCCTGAAGCACCGTCCGGCAGTTTCCGCCGACTCACGTTGTTTTACGCGACGGTGCCCTCTGCTCAGCGTCTTCCCGATCGCCGGCGACATCTTATGAAGCAGAGAACCTGAGTGTTTGTAACTGATTGCATTCCTGTTTCTTGTGTTTTTTTACTGAGGGCAATCATATGAATCATTGATATCCATTGCAACACCCAGGAGAGTAAAAAATAATTTTACAAAATAGGGGAATGCTGCGATCGGCGGACTTTGACCTACACACGCACGCACGCAAGCAGTAGCCGGCAGTCACGAGACTCTAATCATGTATAATGAGGACTGCATTAATCGGTGTCTCCGTAGCACACATGGGAAAGGCAGCGCTGTGCTACATAGCACTTTAAGAATGTCATCGCAGGTTCGAATCCGGCCTGAAGCACCGTCCGGCAGTTTCCGCGGACTCACGTTGTTTTACGCGACGGTGCCCTCTGCTCAGCGTCTTCCCGATCGCCCGCGACATCTTATGAAGCAGAGAACCTGAGTGTTTGTAACTGTTTGCGTCCTGTTTCTTGTGTTTTTTTACTGAGGGCAATCATATGAATCATTGATATCCATTGCAACACCCAGAGGAGTAAAAAATAATTTTACAAAATAGGGGAATGCCGCGATCAGCGGACTTTGACCTACGCACGCACGCACGCAGTAGCCGGCAGTCACGAGACTCTAATCATGTATAATGAGCACTGCATTAATCAGCGTCTCCGTAGCACACATGGGAAAGGCAGCGCTGTGCTACATAGCACTTTAAGAATGGCATCGCCGGTTCGAATCCGGCCTGAAGCACCGTCCGGCAGTTTCCGCCGACTCACGTTGTTTTACGCGACGGTGCCCTCTGCTCAGCGTCTTCCCGATCGCCGGCGACATCTTATGAAGCAGAGAACCTGAGTGTTTGTAACTGATTGCATTCCTGTTTCTTGTGTTTTTTTACTGAGGGCAATCATATGAATCATTGATATCCATTGCAACACCCAGGAGAGTAAAAAATAATTTTACAAAATAGGGGAATGCTGCGATCGGCGGACTTTGACCTACACACGCACAAACGCACGCAGTAGCCGGCAGTCACGAGACTCTAATCATGTATAATGAGCACTGCATTAATGGTGTCTCCGTAGCACACATGGGAAAGGCAGCGCTGTGCTACATAGCACTTTAAGAATGTCATCGCAGGTTCGAATCCAGCCTGAAGCACCGTCCGGCCATTTCCGCGGTCTCGCGTTGTTTTACGCGACGGTGCCCTCTGCTCAGCGTCTTCCCGATCGCCGGCGACATCTTATGAAGCAGAGAACCTGAGTGTTTGTAACTGATTGCATTCCTGTTTCTTGTGTTTTTTTACTGAGGGCAATCATATGAATCATTGATATCCATTGCAACACCCAGGAGAGTAAAAAATAATTTTACAAAATAGGGGAATGCTGCGATCGGCGGACTTTGACCTACACACGCACGCACGCACGCAGTAGCCGGCAGTCACGAGACTCTAATCATGTATAATGAGCACTGCATTAATGGTGTCTCCGTAGCACACATGGGAAAGGCAGCGCTGTGCTACATAGCACTTTAAGAATGTCATCGCAGGTTCGAATCCAGCCTGAAGCACAGTCCGGCTGTTTCCGCGGTCTCACGATGTTTTACGCGACGGTGCCCTCTGTTCAGCGTCTTCCCGATCGCCCGCGACATGTTATGAAGCAGAGAACCTGAGTGTTTGTAACTGTTTGCGTCCTGTTTCTTGTGTTTTTTTACTGAGGGCAATCATATGAATCATTGATATCCATTGCAACACCCAGAGGAGTAAAAAATAATTTTACAAAATAGGGGAATGCCGCGATCAGCGGACTTTGACCTACGCACGCACGCACGCAGTAGCCGGCAGTCATGAAACTTTAATCATGTATAATGAGCACTGCATTAATCAGCGTCTCCGTAGCACACATGGGAAAGGCAGCGCTGTGCTACATAGCACTTTAAGAATGGCATCGCCAGTTCCAATCCGGCCTGAAGGTCCGGCAGTTTCCGCGGACTCACGTTGTTTTACGCGACGGTGCCCTCTGCTCAGCTTCTTCCCGATCGCCCGCGACATCTTATGAAGCAGAGAACCTGAGTGTTTGTAACTGTTTGCGTCCTGTTTCTTGTCTTTTTTTACTGAGGGCAATCATATGAATCATTGATATTCATTGCAACACCCAGAGGAGTAAAAAAAAATTTTACAAAATAGGGGAATGCCGCGATCAGCGGACTTTGACCTACGCACGCACGCACGCAGTAGCCGGCAGTCACGAGACTCTAATCATGTATAATGAGCACTGCACTAATCAGCATCTCCGTAGCACATATGGGAAAGGCAGCGCTGTGCTACATAGCACTTTAAGAATGGCATTGCAGGTTCGAATAAGGCCTGAAGCACCGTCCGGCCATTTCCGCGGTCTCGCGTTGTTTTACGCGACGTGCCCTCTGCTCAGCGTCTTCCCGATCGCCGGCGACATCTTATGAAGCAGAGAACCTGAGTGTTTGTAACTGATTGCATTCCTGTTTCTTGTGTTTTTTTACTGAGGGCAATCATATGAATCATTGATATCCATTGCAACACCCAGGAGAGTAAAAAATAATTTTACAAAATAGGGGAATGCTGCGATCGGCGGACTTTGACCTACACACGCACGCACGCAAGCAGTAGCCGGCAGTCACGAGACTCTAATCATGTATAATGAGGACTGCATTAATCGGTGTCTCCGTAGCACACATGGGAAAGGCAGCGCTGTGCTACATAGCACTTTAAGAATGTCATCGCAGGTTCGAATCCGGCCTGAAGCACCGTCCGGCAGTTTCCGCGGACTCACGTTGTTTTACGCGACGGTGCCCTCTGCTCAGCGTCTTCCCGATCGCCCGCGACATCTTATGAAGTAGAGAACCTGAGTGTTTGTAACTGTTTGCGTCCTGTTTCTTGTGTTTTTTTACTGAGGGCAATCATATGAATCATTGATATCCATTGCAACACCCAGAGGAGTAAAAAATAATTTTACAAAATAGGGGAATGCCGCGATCAGCGGACTTTGACCTACGCACGCACGCACGCAGTAGCCGGCAGTCACGAGACTCTAATCATGTATAATTCGCACTGCATTAATCAGCGTCTCCGTAGCACACATGGGAAAGGCAGCGCTGTGCTACATAGCACTTTAAGAATGGCATCGCCGGTTCGAATCCGGCCTGAAGCACCGTCCGGCAGTTTCCGCCGACTCCCGTTGTTTTACGCGACGGTGCCCTCTGCTCAGCGTCTTCCCGATCGCCGGCGACATCTTATGAAGCAGAGAACCTGAGTGTTTGTAACTGATTGCATTCCTGTTTCTTGTTTTTTTTTACTGAGGGCAATCATATGAATCATTGATATCCATTGCAACACCCAGGAGAGTAAAAAATAATTTTACAAAATAGGGGAATGCTGCGATCGGCGGACTTTGACCTACACACGCACGCACGCACGCAGTAGCCGGCAGTCACGAGACTCTAATCATGTATAATGAGCACTGCATTAATGGTGTCTCCGTAGCACACATGGGAAAGGCAGCGCTGTGCTACATAGCACTTTAAGAATGTCATCGCAGGTTCGAATCCAGCCTGAAGCACCGTCCGGCCATTTCCGCGGTCTCGCGTTGCTTTACGCGACGGTGCCCTCTGCTCAGCGTCTTCCCGATCGCCGGCGACATCTTATGAAGCAGAGAACCTGAGTGTTTGTAACTGATTGCATTCCTGTTTCTTGTGTTTTTTTACTGAGGGCAATCATATGAATCATTGATATCCATTGCAACACCCAGGAGAGTAAAAAATAATTTTACAAAATAGGGGAATGCTGCGATCGGCGGACTTTGACCTACACACGCACGCACGCACGCAGTAGCCGGCAGTCACTAGACTCTAATCATGTATAATGAGCACTGCATTAATGGTGTCTCCGTAGCACACATGGGAAAGGCAGCGCTGTGCTACATAGCACTTTAAGAATGTCATCGCAGGTTCGAATCCAGCCTGAAGCACAGTCCGGCTGTTTCCGCGGTCTCACGATGTTTTACGCGACGGTGCCCTCTGCTCAGCGTCTTCCCGATCGCCCGCGACATCTTATGAAGCAGAGTTTGTAACTGTTTGCGTCCTGTTTCTTGTGGTTTTTACTGAGGGCAATCATATGAATCATTGATATCCATTGCAACACCCAGAGGACTAAAAAATAATTTTACAAAATAGGGGAATGCTGTGATCGGCGGACTTTGACCTACGCACGCATGCACGCAGTCGCCGGCAGTCACGAGACTCTAATCATGTATAATGAGCACTGCATTAATCAGCGTCTCCGTAGCACACATGGGAAAGGCAGCGCTGTGCTACATAGCACTTTAAGAATGGCATCGCCAGTTCGAATCCGGCCTGAAGGTCCGGCAGTTTCCGCGGACTCACGTTGTTTTACGCGACGGTGCCCTCTGCTCAGCGTCTTCCCGATCGCCCGCGACATCTTATGAAGTAGAGAACCTGAGTGTTTGTAACTGTTTGCGTCCTGTTTCTTGTGTTTTTTTACTGAGGGCAATCATATGAATCATTGATATCCATTGCAACACCCAGAGGAGTAAAAAATAATTTTACAAAATAGGGGAATGCCGCGATCAGCGGACTTTGACCTACGCACGCACGCACGCAGTAGCCGGCAGTCACGAGACTCTAATCATGTATAATTCGCACTGCATTAATCAGCGTCTCCGTAGCACACATGGGAAAGGCAGCGCTGTGCTACATAGCACTTTAAGAATGGCATCGCCGGTTCGAATCCGGCCTGAAGCACCGTCCGGCAGTTTCCGCCGACTCACGTTGTTTTACGCGACGGTGCCCTCTGCTCAGCGTCTTCCCGATCGCCGGCGACATCTTATGAAGCAGAGAACCTGAGTGTTTGTAACTGATTGCATTCCTGTTTCTTGTGTTTTTTTACTGAGGGCAATCATATGAATCATTGATATCCATTGCAACACCCAGGAGAGTAAAAAATAATTTTACAAAATAGGGGAATGCTGCGATCGGCGGACTTTGACCTACACACGCACGCACGCAAGCAGTAGCCGGCAGTCACGAGACTCTAATCATGTATAATGAGGACTGCATTAATCGGTGTCTCCGTAGCACACATGGGAAAGGCAGCGCTGTGCTACATAGCACTTTAAGAATGTCATCGCAGGTTCGAATCCAGCCTGAAGCACCGTCCGGCCATTTCCGCGGTCTCGCGTTGTTTTACGCGACGGTGCCCTCTGCTCAGCGTCTTCCCGATCGCCGGCGACATCTTATGAAGCAGAGAACCTGAGTGTTTGTAACTGATTGCATTCCTGTTTCTTGTGTTTTTTTACTGAGGGCAATCATATGAATCATTGATATCCATTGCAACACCCAGGAGAGTAAAAAATAATTTTACAAAATAGGGGAATGCTGCGATCGGCGGACTTTGACCTACACACGCACGCACGCAAGCAGTAGCCGGCAGTCACGAGACTCTAATCATGTATAATGAGGACTGCATTAATCGGTGTCTCCGTAGCACACATGGGAAAGGCAGCGCTGTGCTACATAGCACTTTAAGAATGTCATCGCAGGTTCGAATCCGGCCTGAAGCACCGTCCGGCAGTTTCCGCGGACTCACGTTGTTTTACGCGACGGTGCCCTCTGCTCAGCGTCTTCCCGATCGCCCGCGACATCTTATGAAGTAGAGAACCTGAGTGTTTGTAACTGTTTGCGTCCTGTTTCTTGTGTTTTTTTACTGAGGGCAATCATATGAATCATTGATATCCATTGCAACACCCAGAGGAGTAAAAAATAATTTTACAAAATAGGTGAATGCCGCGATCACCGGACTTTGACCTACGCACGCACGCACGCAGTAGCCGGCAGTCACGAGACTCTAATCATGTATAATTCGCACTGCATTAATCAGCGTCTCCGTAGCACACATGGGAAAGGCAGCGCTGTGCTACATAGCACTTTAAGAATGGCATCGCCGGTTCGAATCCGGCCTGAAGCACCGTCCGGCAGTTTCCGCCGACTCACGTTGTTTTACGCGACGGTGCCCTCTGCTCAGCGTCTTCCCGATCGCCGGCGACATCTTATGAAGCAGAGAACCTGAGTGTTTGTAACTGATTGCATTCCTGTTTCTTGTGTTTTTTTACTGAGGGCAATCATATGAATCATTGATATCCATTGCAACACCCAGGAGAGTAAAAAATAATTTTACAAAATAGGGGAATGCTGCGATCGGCGGACTTTGACCTACACACGCACGCACGCACGCAGTAGCCGGCAGTCACGAGACTCTAATCATGTATAATGAGCACTGCATTAATGGTGTCTCCGTAGCACACATGGGAAAGGCAGCGCTGTGCTACATAGCACTTTAAGAATGTCATCGCAGGTTCGAATCCAGCCTGAAGCACCGTCCGGCCATTTCCGCGGTCTCGCGTTGTTTTACGCGACGGTGCCCTCTGCTCAGCGTCTTCCCGATCGCCGGCGACATCTTATGAAGCAGAGAACCTGAGTGTTTGTAACTGATTGCATTCCTGTTTCTTGTGTTTTTTTACTGAGGGCAATCATATGAATCATTGATATCCATTGCAACACCCAGAGGAGTAAAAAATTATTTTACAAAATAGGGGAATGCTGCGATCGGCGGACTTTGACCTACACACGCACGCACGCACGCAGTAGCCGGCAGTCACGAGACTCTAATCATGTATAATGAGCACTGCACTAATCAGCATCTCCGTAGCACATATGGGAAAGGCAGCGCTGTGCTACATAGCACTTTAAGAATGGCATTGCACGTTCGAATAAGGCCTGAAGCACCGTCCGGCCATTTCCGCGGTCTCGCGTTGTTTTACGCGACGTGCCCTCTGCTCAGCGTCTTCCCGATCGCCGGCGACATCTTATGAAGCAGAGAACCTGAGTGTTTGTAACTGATTGCATTCCTGTTTCTTGTGTTTTTTTACTGAGGGCAATCATATGAATCATTGATATCCATTGCAACACCCAGGAGAGTAAAAAATAATTTTACAAAATAGGGGAATGCCGCGATCAGCGGACGTTGACCTACGCACGCACGCACGCAGTAGCCGGCAGTCACGAAACTCTAATCATGTATAATGAGCACTGCATTAATCAGCGTCTCCGTAGCACACATGGGAAAGGCAGCGCTGTGCTACATAGCACTTTAAGAATGGCATCGCCGGTTCGAATCCGGCCTCAAGCAACGTCCGGCAGTTTCCGCTGACTCACGTTGTTTTACGCGACGGTGCCCTCTGCTCAGCGTCTTCCCGATCGCCCGCGACATGTTATGAAGCAGAGAACCTGAGTGTTTGTAACTGTTTGCGTCCTGTTTCTTGTGTTTTTTTACTGAGGGCAATCATATGAATCATTGATATCCATTGCAACACCCAGAGGAGTAAAAAATTATTTTACAAAATAGGGGAATGCCGCGATCAGCGGACTTTGACCTACGCACGCACGCATGCAGTAGCCGGCAGTCACGAGACTCTAATCATGTATAATGAGCACTACATTAATCAGCGTCTCCGTAGCACACATGGGAAAGGCAGCGCTGTGCTACATAGCACTTTAAGAATGGCATCGCCGGTTCGAATCCGGCCTGAAGCACCGTCCGGCAGTTTCTGCGGACTCACGTTGTTTTACGCGACGGTGCCCTCTGCTCAGCGTCTTCCCGATCGCCCGCGACATGTTATGAAGCAGAGAACCTGAGTGTTTGTAACTGTTTGCGTCCTGTTTCTTGTGTTTTTTTACTGAGGGCAATCATATGAATCATTGATATCCATTGCAAAACCCAGAGGAGTAAAAAATAATTTTACAAAATAGGGGAATGCCGCGATCAGCGGACTTTGACCTACGCACGCACGCACGCAGTAGCCGGCAGTCACGAAACTCTAATCATGTATAATGAGCACTGCATTAATCAGCGTCTCCGTAGCACACATGGGAAAGGCAGCGCTGTGCTACATAGCACTTTAAGAATGGCATCGCCAGTTCGAATCCGGCCTGAAGGTCCGGCAGTTTCCGCGGACTCACGTTGTTTTACGCGACGGTGCCCTCTGCTCAGCGTCTTCCCGATCGCCCGCGACATCTTATGAAGCAGAGAACCTGAGTGTTTGTAACTGTTTGCGTCCTGTTTCTTGTCTTTTTTTACTGAGGGCAATCATATGAATCATTGATATTCATTGCAACACCCAGAGGAGTAAAAAATAATTTTACAAAATAGGGGAATGCCGCGATCAGCGGACGTTGACCTACGCACGCACGCACGCAGTAGCCGGCAGTCACGAGACTCTAATCATGTATAATGAGCACTGCACTAATCAGCATCTCCGTAGCACATATGGGAAAGGCAGCGCTGTGCTACATAGCACTTTAAGAATGGCATTGCAGGTTCGAATAAGGCCTGAAGCACCGTCCGGCCATTTCCGCGGTCTCGCGTTGTTTTACGCGACGTGCCCTCTGCTCAGCGTCTTCCCGATCGCCGGCGAAAAATAATTTTACAAAATAGGGGAATGCTGCGATCGGCGGACTTTGACCTACACACGCACGCACGCAAGCAGTAGCCGGCAGTCACGAGACTCTAATCATGTATAATGAGGACTGCATTAATCGGTGTCTCCGTAGCACACATGGGAAAGGCAGCGCTGTGCTACATAGCACTTTAAGAATGTCATCGCAGGTTCGAATCCGGCCTGAAGCACCGTCCGGCAGTTTCCGCGGACTCACGTTGTTTTACGCGACGGTGCCCTCTGCTCAGCGTCTTCCCGATCGCCCGCGACATCTTATGAAGTAGATAACCTGAGTGTTTGTAACTGTTTGCGTCCTGTTTCTTGTGTTTTTTTACTGAGGGCAATCATATGAATCATTGATATCCATTGCAACACCCAGAGGAGTAAAAAATAATTTTACAAAATAGGGGAATGCCGCGATCAGCGGACTTTGACCTACGCACGCACGCACGCAGTAGCCAGCAGTCACGAAACTCTAATCATGTATAATGAGCACTGCATTAATCAGCGTCTCCGTAGCACACATGGGAAAGGCAGCGCTGTGCTACATAGCACTTTAAGAATGGCATCGCCAGTTCGAATCCGGCCTGAAGGTCCGGCAGTTTCCGCGGACTCACGTTGTTTTACGCGACGGTGCCCTCTGCTCAGCGTCTTCCCGATCGCCCGCGACATCTTATGAAGCAGAGAACCTGAGTGTTTGTAACTGTTTGCGTCCTGTTTCTTGTCTTTTTTCCCTGAGGGCAATCATATGAATCATTGATATTCATTGCAACACCCAGAGGAGTAAAAAATAATTTTACAAAATAGGGGAATGCCGCGATCAGCGGACGTTGACCTACGCACGCACGCACGCAGTAGCCGGCAGTCACGAGACTCTAATCATGTATAATGAGCACTGCACTAATCAGCATCTCCGTAGCACATATGGGAAAGGCAGCGCTGTGCTACATAGCACTTTAAGAATGGCATTGCAGGTTCGAATAAGGCCTGAAGCACCGTCCGGCCATTTCCGCGGTCTCGCGTTGTTTTACGCGACGTGCCCTCTGCTCAGCGTCTTCCCGATCGCCGGCGACATCTTATGAAGCAGAGAACCTGAGTGTTTGTAACTGATTGCATTCCTGTTTCTTGTGTTTTTTTACTGAGGGCAATCATATGAATCATTGATATCCATTGCAACACCCAGGAGAGTAAAAAATAATTTTACAAAATAGGGGAATGCTGCGATCGGCGGACTTTGACCTACACACGCACGCACGCAAGCAGTAGCCGGCAGTCACGAGACTCTAATCATGTATAATGAGGACTGCATTAATCGGTGTCTCCGTAGCACACATGGGAAAGGCAGCGCTGTGCTACATAGCACTTTAAGAATGTCATCGCAGGTTCGAATCCGGCCTGAAGCACCGTCCGGCAGTTTCCGCGGACTCACGTTGTTTTACGCGACGGTGCCCTCTGCTCAGCGTCTTCCCGATCGCCCGCGACATCTTATGAAGTAGAGAACCTGAGTGTTTGTAACTGTTTGCGTCCTGTTTCTTGTGTTTTTTTACTGAGGGCAATCATATGAATCATTGATATCCATTGCAACACCCAGAGGAGTAAAAAATAATTTTACAAAATAGGGGAATGCCACGATCAGCGGACTTTGACCTACGCACGCACGCACGCAGTAGCCGGCAGTCACGAGACTCTAATCATGTATAATTCGCACTGCATTAATCAGCGTCTCCGTAGCACACATGGGAAAGGCAGCGCTGTGCTACATAGTACTTTAAGAATGGCATCGCCGGTTCGAATCCGGCCTGAAGCACCGTCCGGCAGTTTCCGCCGACTCACGTTGTTTTACGCGACGGTGCCCTCTGCTCAGCGTCTTCCCGATCGCCGGCGACATCTTATGAAGCAGAGAACCTGAGTGTTTGTAACTGATTGCATTCCTGTTTCTTGTGTTTTTTTACTGAGGGCAATCATATGAATCATTGATATCCATTGCAACACCCAGGAGAGTAAAAAATAATTTTACAAAATAGGGGAATGCTGCGATCGGCGGACTTTGACCTACACAAGGCACGCACGCACGCAGTAGCCGGCAGTCACGAGACTCTAATCATGTATAATGAGCACTGCATTAATGGTGTCTCCGTACCACACATGGGAAAGGCAGCGCTGTGCTACATAGCACTTTAAGAATGTCATCGCAGGTTCGAATCCAGCCTGAAGCACCGTCCGGCCATTTCCGCGGTCTCGCGTTGTTTTACGCGACGGTGCCCTCTGCTCAGCGTCTTCCCGATCGCCGGCGACATCTTATGAAGCAGAGAACCTGAGTGTTTGTAACTGATTGCATTCCTGTTTCTTGTGTTTTTTTACTGAGGGCAATCATATGAATCATTGATATCCATTGCAACACCCAGAGGAGTAAAAAAATATTTTACAAAATAGGGGAATGCTGCGATCGGCGGACTTTGACCTACACACGCACGCACGCACGCAGTAGCCGGCAGTCACGAGACTCTAATCATGTATAATTCGCACTGCATTAATCAGCGTCTCCGTAGCACACATGGGAAAGGCAGCGCTGTGCTACATAGTACTTTAAGAATGGCATCGCCGGTTCGAATCCGGCCTGAAGCACCGTCCGGCAGTTTCCGCCGACTCACGTTGTTTTACGCGACGGTGCCCTCTGCTCAGCGTCTTCCCGATCGCCGGCGACATCTTATGAAGCAGAGAACCTGAGTGTTTGTAACTGATTGCATTCCTGTTTCTTGTGTTTTTTTACTGAGGGCAATCATATGAATCATTGATATCCATTGCAACACCCAGGAGAGTAAAAAATAATTTTACAAAATAGGGGAATGCTGCGATCGGCGGACTTTGACCTACACAAGGCACGCACGCACGCAGTAGCCGGCAGTCACGAGACTCTAATCATGTATAATGAGCACTGCATTAATGGTGTCTCCGTACCACACATGGGAAAGGCAGCGCTGTGCTACATAGCACTTTAAGAATGTCATCGCAGGTTCGAATCCAGCCTGAAGCACCGTCCGGCCATTTCCGCGGTCTCGCGTTGTTTTACGCGACGGTGCCCTCTGCTCAGCGTCTTCCCGATCGCCGGCGACATCTTATGAAGCAGAGAACCTGAGTGTTTGTAACTGATTGCATTCCTGTTTCTTGTGTTTTTTTACTGAGGGCAATCATATGAATCATTGATATCCATTGCAACACCCAGAGGAGTAAAAAAATATTTTACAAAATAGGGGAATGCTGCGATCGGCGGACTTTGACCTACACACGCACGCACGCACGCAGTAGCCGGCAGTCACGAGACTCTAATCATGTATAATGAGCACTGCACTAATCAGCATCTCCGTAGCACATATGGGAAAGGCAGCGCTGTGCTACATAGCACTTTAAGAATGGCATTGCACGTTCGAATAAGGCCTGAAGCACCGTCCGGCCATTTCCGCGGTCTCGCGTTGTTTTACGCGACGTGCCCTCTGCTCAGCGTCTTCCCGATCGCCGGCGACATCTTATGAAGCAGAGAACCTGAGTGTTTGTAACTGATTGCATTCCTGTTTCTTGTGTTTTTTTACTGAGGGCAATCATATGAATCATTGATATCCATTGCAACACCCAGAGGAGTAAAAAATTATTTTACAAAATAGGGGAATGCTGCGATCGGCGGACTTTGACCTACACACGCACGCACGCACGCAGTAGCCGGCAGTCACGAGACTCTAATCATGTATAATGAGCACTGCACTAATCAGCATCTCCGTAGCACATATGGGAAAGGCAGCGCTGTGCTACATAGCACTTTAAGAATGGCATTGCACGTTCGAATAAGGCCTGAAGCACCGTCCGGCCATTTCCGCGGTCTCGCGTTGTTTTACGCGACGTGCCCTCTGCTCAGCGTCTTCCCGATCGCCGGCGACATCTTATGAAGCAGAGAACCTGAGTGTTTGTAACTGATTGCATTCCAGTTTCTTGTGTTTTTTTACTGAGGGCAATCATATGAATCATTGATATCCATTGCAACACCCAGGAGAGTAAAAAATAATTTTACAAAATAGGGGAATGCTGCGATCGGCGGACTTTGACCTACACACGCACGCACGCACGCAGTAGCCGGCAGTCACGAGACTCTAATCATGTATAATGAGCACTGCATTAATGGTGTCTCCGTAGCACACATGGGAAAGGCAGCGCTGTGCTACATAGCACTTTAAGAATGTCATCGCAGGTTCGAATCCGGCCTGAAGCACCGTCCGGCAGTTTCCGCGGACTCATGTTGTTTTACGCGACGGTGTCCTCTGCTCAGCGTCTTCTCGATCGCCCGCGACATCTTATGAAGTAAAGAACCTGAGTGTTTGTAACTGTTTGCGTCCTGTTTCTTGTGTTTTTTTACTGAGGGCAATCATATGAATCATTGATATCCATTGCAACACCCAGAGGAGTAAAAAATAATTTTACAAAATAGGGGAATGCCGCGATCAGCGGACTTTGACCTACGCACGCACGCACGCAGTAGCCGGCAGTCACGAGACTCTAATCATGTATAATGAGCACTGCATTAATCAGCGTCTCCGTAGCACACATGGGAAAGGCAGCGCTGTGCTACATAGCTCTTTAAGAATGGCATCGCCTGTTCGAATCCGGCCTGAAGCACCGTCCGGCAGTTTCCGCGGACTCACGTTGTTTTACGCGACGGTGCCCTCTGCTCAGCGTCTTCCCGATCGCCGGCGACATCTTATGAAGCAGAGAACCTGAGTGTTTGTAACTGATTGCATTCCTGTTTCTTGTGTTTTTTTACTGAGGGCAATGATATGAATCATTGATATCCATTGCAACACTTAGGAGAGTAAAAAATAATTTTACCTAATAGGGGAATGCCGCGATCAGCGGACTTTGACCTACGCACGCACGCACGCAGTAGCCGGCAGTCACGAGACTCTAATCATGTATAATGAGCACTGCATTAATCAGCGTCTCCGTAGCACACATGGGAAAGGCAGCGCTGTGCTACATAGCACTTTAAGAATGGCATCGCCGGTTCGAATCCGGCCTGAAGCACCGTCCGGCAGTTTCCGCGGACTCACGTTGTTTTACGCGACGGTGCCCTCTGCTCAGCGTCTTCCCGATCGCCGGCGACATCTTATGAAGCAGAGAACCTGAGTGTTTGTAACTGATTGCATTCCTGTTTCTTGTGTTTTTTTACTGAGGGCAATCATATGAATCATTGATATCCATTGCAACACCCAGGAGAGTAAAAAATAATTTTACAAAATAGGGGAATGCCGCGATCAGCGGACTTTGACCTACGCACGCACGCACGCAGTAGCCGGCAGTCACGAGACTCTAATCATGTATAATTCGCACTGCATTAATCAGCGTCTCCGTAGCACACATGGGAAAGGCAGCGCTGTGCTACATAGCACTTTAAGAATGGCATCGCCGGTTCGAATCCGGCCTGAAGCACCGTCCGGCAGTTTCCGCCGACTCACGTTGTTTTACGCGACGGTGCCCTCTGCTCAGCGTCTTCCCGATCGCCGGCGACATCTTATGAAGCAGAGAACCTGAGTGTTTGTAACTGATTGCATTCCTGTTTCTTGTGTTTTTTTACTGAGGGCAATCATATGAATCATTGATATCCATTGCAACACCCAGGAGAGTAAAAAATAATTTTACAAAATAGGGGAATGCTGCGATCGGCGGACTTTGACCTACACACGCACGCACGCACGCAGTAGCCGGCAGTCACGAGACTCTAATCATGTATAATGAGCACTGCATTAATGGTGTCTCCGTAGCACACATGGGAAAGGCAGCGCTGTGCTACATAGCACTTTAAGAATGTCATCGCAGGTTCGAATCCAGCCTGAAGCACCGTCCGGCCATTTCCGCGGTCTCGCGTTGTTTTACGCGACGGTGCCCTCTGCTCAGCGTCTTCCCGATCGCCGGCGACATCTTATGAAGCAGAGAACCTGAGTGTTTGTAACTGATTGCATTCCTGTTTCTTGTGTTTTTTTACTGAGGGCAATCATATGAATCATTGATATCCATTGCAACACCCAGAGGAGTAAAAAAATATTTTACAAAATAGGGGAATGCTGCGATCGGCGGACTTTGACCTACACACGCACGCACGCACGCAGTAGCCGGCAGTCACGAGACTCTAATCATGTATAATGAGCACTGCACTAATCAGCATCTCCGTAGCACATATGGGAAAGGCAGCGCTGTGCTACATAGCACTTTAAGAATGGCATTGCACGTTCGAATAAGGCCTGAAGCACCGTCCGGCCATTTCCGCGGTCTCGCGTTGTTTTACGCGACGTGCCCTCTGCTCAGCGTCTTCCCGATCGCCGGCGACATCTTATGAAGCAGAGAACCTGAGTGTTTGTAACTGATTGCATTCCTGTTTCTTGTGTTTTTTTACTGAGGGCAATCATATGAATCATTGATATCCATTGCAACACCCAGAGGAGTAAAAAATAATTTTACAAAATAGGGGAATGCTGCGATCGGCGGACTTTGACCTACACACGCACGCACGCACGCAGTAGCCGGCAGTCACGAGACTCTAATCATGTATAATGAGCACTGCACTAATCAGCATCTCCGTAGCACATATGGGAAAGGCAGCGCTGTGCTACATAGCACTTTAAGAATGGCATTGCACGTTCGAATAAGGCCTGAAGCACCGTCCGGCCATTTCCGCGGTCTCGCGTTGTTTTACGCGACGTGCCCTCTGCTCAGCGTCTTCCCGATCGCCGGCGACATCTTATGAAGCAGAGAACCTGAGTGTTTGTAACTGATTGCATTCCTGTTTCTTGTGTTTTTTTACTGAGGGCAATCATATGAATCATTGATATCCATTGCAACACCCAGGAGAGTAAAAAATAATTTTACAAAATAGGGGAATGCTGCGATCGGCGGACTTTGACCTACACACGCACGCACGCACGCAGTAGCCGGCAGTCACGAGACTCTAATCATGTATAATGAGCACTGCATTAATGGTGTCTCCGTAGCACACATGGGAAAGGCAGCGCTGTGCTACATAGCACTTTAAGAATGTCATCGCAGGTTCGAATCCAGCCTGAAGCACAGTCCGGCTGTTTCCGCGGTCTCACGATGTTTTACGCGACGGTGCCCTCTGCTCAGCGTCTTCCCGATCGCCCGCGACATCTTATGAAGCAGAGTTTGTAACTGTTTGCGTCCTGTTTCTTGTGCTTTTTTACTGAGGGCAATCATATGAATCATTGATATCCATTGCAACACCCAGAGGACTAAAAAATAATTTTACAAAATAGGGGAATGCTGTGATCGGCGGACTTTGACCTACGCACGCATGCACGCAGTCGCCGGCAGTCACGAGACTCTAATCATGTATAATGAGCACTGCATTAATCAGCGTCTCCGTAGCACACATGGGAAAGGCAGCGCTGTGCTACATAGCACTTTAAGAATGGCATCGCCAGTTCGAATCCGGCCTGAAGGTCCGGCAGTTTCCGCGGACTCACGTTGTTTTACGCGACGGTGCCCTCTGCTCAGCGTCTTCCCGATCGCCCGCGACATCTTATGAAGCAGAGAACCTGAGTGTTTGTAACTGTTTGCGTCCTGTTTCTTGTCTTTTTTTACTGAGGGCAATCATATGAATCATTGATATTCATTGCAACACCCAGAGGAGTAAAAAATAATTTTACAAAATAGGGGAATGCCGCGATCAGCGGACTTTGACCTACGCACGCACGCACGCAGTAGCCGGCAGTCACGAGACTCTAATCATGTATAATGAGCACTGCATTAATCAGCGTCTCCGTAGCACACATGGGAAAGGCAGCGCTGTGCTACATAGCTCTTTAAGAATGGCATCGCCTGTTCGAATCCGGCCTGAAGCACCGTCCGGCAGTTTCCGCGGACTCACGTTGTTTTACGCGACGGTGCCCTCTGCTCAGCGTCTTCCCGATCGCCGGCGACATCTTATGAAGCAGAGAACCTGAGTGTTTGTAACTGATTGCATTCCTGTTTCTTGTGTTTTTTTACTGAGGGCAATGATATGAATAATCATTGATATCCATTGCAACACCCAGGAGAGTAAAAAATAATTTTACAAAATAGGGGAATGCTGCGATCGGCGGACTTTGACCTACACACGCACGCACGCACGCAGTAGCCGGCAGTCACGAGACTCTAATCATGTATAATGAGCACTGCATTAATGGTGTCTCCGTAGCACACATGGGAAAGGCAGCGCTGTGCTACATAGCACTTTAAGAATGTCATCGCAGGTTCGAATCCAGCCTGAAGCACCGTCCGGCCATTTCCGCGGTCTCGCGTTGTTTTACGCGACGGTGCCCTCTGCTCAGCGTCTTCCCGATCGCCGGCGACATCTTATGAAGCAGAGAACCTGAGTGTTTGTAACTGATTGCATTCCAGTTTCTTGTGTTTTTTTACTGAGGGCAATCATATGAATCATTGATATCCATTGCAACACCCAGGAGAGTAAAAAATAATTTTACAAAATAGGGGAATGCTGCGATCGGCGGACTTTGACCTACACACGCACGCACGCACGCAGTAGCCGGCAGTCACGAGACTCTAATCATGTATAATGAGCACTGCATTAATGGTGTCTCCGTAGCACACATGGGAAAGGCAGCGCTGTGCTACATAGCACTTTAAGAATGTCATCGCAGGTTCGAATCCGGCCTGAAGCACCGTCCGGCAGTTTCCGCGGACTCATGTTGTTTTACGCGACGGTGTCCTCTGCTCAGCGTCTTCTCGATCGCCCGCGACATCTTATGAAGTAAAGAACCTGAGTGTTTGTAACTGTTTGCGTCCTGTTTCTTGTGTTTTTTTACTGAGGGCAATCATATGAATCATTGATATCCATTGCAACACCCAGAGGAGTAAAAAATAATTTTACAAAATAGGGGAATGCCGCGATCAGCGGACTTTGACCTACGCACGCACGCACGCAGTAGCCGGCAGTCACGAGACTCTAATCATGTATAATGAGCACTGCATTAATCAGCGTCTCCGTAGCACACATGGGAAAGGCAGCGCTGTGCTACATAGCACTTTAAGAATGTCATCGCAGGTTCGAATCCGGCCTGAAGCACCGTCCGGCAGTTTCCGCGGACTCATGTTGTTTTACGCGACGGTGTCCTCTGCTCAGCGTCTTCTCGATCGCCCGCGACATCTTATGAAGTAAAGAACCTGAGTGTTTGTAACTGTTTGCGTCCTGTTTCTTGTCTTTTTTTACTGAGGGCAATCATATGAATCATTGATATTCATTGCAACACCCAGAGGAGTAAAAAATAATTTTACAAAATAGGGGAATGCCGCGATCAGCGGACTTTGACCTACGCACGCACGCACGCAGTAGCCGGCAGTCACGAGACTCTAATCATGTATAATGAGCACTGCATTAATCAGCGTCTCCGTAGCACACATGGGAAAGGCAGCGCTGTGCTACATAGCTCTTTAAGAATGGCATCGCCTGTTCGAATCCGGCCTGAAGCACCGTCCGGCAGTTTCCGCGGACTCACGTTGTTTTACGCGACGGTGCCCTCTGCTCAGCGTCTTCCCGATCGCCGGCGACATCTTATGAAGCAGAGAACCTGAGTGTTTGTAACTGATTGCATTCCTGTTTCTTGTGTTTTTTTACTGAGGGCAATGATATGAATCATTGATATCCATTGCAACACCCAGGAGAGTAAAAAATAATTTTACAAAATAGGGGAATGCCGCGATCGGCGGACTTTGACCTACACACGCACGCACGCACGCAGTAGCCGGCAGTCACGAGACTCTAATTATGTATAATGAGCACTGCATTAATGGTGTCTCCGTAGCACACATGGGAAAGGCAGCGCTGTGCTACATAGCACTTTAAGAATGTCATCGCAGGTTCGAATCCAGCCTGAAGCACCGTCCGGCCATTTCCGCGGTCTCGCGTTGTTTTACGCGACGGTGCCCTCTGCTCAGCGTCTTCCCGATCGCCGGCGACATCTTATGAAGCAGAGAACCTGAGTGTTTGTAACTGATTGCATTCCAGTTTCTTGTGTTTTTTTACTGAGGGCAATCATATGAATCATTGATATCCATTGCAACACCCAGGAGAGTAAAAAATAATTTTACAAAATAGGGGAATGCTGCGATCGGCGGACTTTGACCTACACACGCACGCACGCACGCAGTAGCCGGCAGTCACGAGACTCTAATCATGTATAATGAGCACTGCATTAATGGTGTCTCCGTAGCACACATGGGAAAGGCAGCGCTGTGCTACATAGCACTTTAAGAATGTCATCGCAGGTTCGAATCCGGCCTGAAGCACCGTCCGGCAGTTTCCGCGGACTCATGTTGTTTTACGCGACGGTGTCCTCTGCTCAGCGTCTTCTCGATCGCCCGCGACATCTTATGAAGTAAAGAACCTGAGTGTTTGTAACTGTTTGCGTCCTGTTTCTTGTGTTTTTTTACTGAGGGCAATCATATGAATCATTGATATCCATTGCAACACCCAGAGGAGTAAAAAATAATTTTACAAAATAGGGGAATGCCGCGATCAGCGGACTTTGACCTACGCACGCACGCACGCAGTAGCCGGCAGTCACGAGACTCTAATCATGTATAATGAGCACTGCATTAATCAGCGTCTCCGTAGCACACATGGGAAAGGCAGCGCTGTGCTACATAGCTCTTTAAGAATGGCATCGCCTGTTCGAATCCGGCCTGAAGCACCGTCCGGCAGTTTCCGCGGACTCACGTTGTTTTACGCGACGGTGCCCTCTGCTCAGCGTCTTCCCGATCGCCGGCGACATCTTATGAAGCAGAGAACCTGAGTGTTTGTAACTGATTGCATTCCTGTTTCTTGTGTTTTTTTACTGAGGGCAATGATATGAATCATTGATATCCATTGCAACACTTAGGAGAGTAAAAAATAATTTTACCTAATAGGGGAATGCCGCGATCAGCGGACTTTGACCTACGCACGCACGCACGCAGTAGCCGGCAGTCACGAGACTCTAATCATGTATAATGAGCACTGCATTAATCAGCGTCTCCGTAGCACACATGGGAAAGGCAGCGCTGTGCTACATAGCACTTTAAGAATGGCATCGCCGGTTCGAATCCGGCCTGAAGCACCGTCCGGCAGTTTCCGCGGACTCACGTTGTTTTACGCGACGGTGCCCTCTGCTCAGCGTCTTCCCGATCGCCGGCGACATCTTATGAAGCAGAGAACCTGAGTGTTTGTAACTGATTGCATTCCTGTTTCTTGTGTTTTTTTACTGAGGGCAATCATATGAATCATTGATATCCATTGCAACACCCAGGAGAGTAAAAAATAATTTTACAAAATAGGGGAATGCCGCGATCAGCGGACTTTGACCTACGCACGCACGCACGCAGTAGCCGGCAGTCACGAGACTCTAATCATGTATAATTCGCACTGCATTAATCAGCGTCTCCGTAGCACACATGGGAAAGGCAGCGCTGTGCTACATAGCACTTTAAGAATGGCATCGCCGGTTCGAATCCGGCCTGAAGCACCGTCCGGCAGTTTCCGCCGACTCACGTTGTTTTACGCGACGGTGCCCTCTGCTCAGCGTCTTCCCGATCGCCGGCGACATCTTATGAAGCAGAGAACCTGAGTGTTTGTAACTGATTGCATTCCTGTTTCTTGTGTTTTTTTACTGAGGGCAATCATATGAATCATTGATATCCATTGCAACACCCAGGAGAGTAAAAAATAATTTTACAAAATAGGGGAATGCTGCGATCGGCGGACTTTGACCTACACACGCACGCACGCACGCAGTAGCCGGCAGTCACGAGACTCTAATCATGTATAATGAGCACTGCATTAATGGTGTCTCCGTAGCACACATGGGAAAGGCAGCGCTGTGCTACATAGCACTTTAAGAATGTCATCGCAGGTTCGAATCCAGCCTGAAGCACCGTCCGGCCATTTCCGCGGTCTCGCGTTGTTTTACGCGACGGTGCCCTCTGCTCAGCGTCTTCCCGATCGCCGGCGACATCTTATGAAGCAGAGAACCTGAGTGTTTGTAACTGATTGCATTCCTGTTTCTTGTGTTTTTTTACTGAGGGCAATCATATGAATCATTGATATCCATTGCAACACCCAGAGGAGTAAAAAAATATTTTACAAAATAGGGGAATGCTGCGATCGGCGGACTTTGACCTACACACGCACGCACGCACGCAGTAGCCGGCAGTCACGAGACTCTAATCATGTATAATGAGCACTGCACTAATCAGCATCTCCGTAGCACATATGGGAAAGGCAGCGCTGTGCTACATAGCACTTTAAGAATGGCATTGCACGTTCGAATAAGGCCTGAAGCACCGTCCGGCCATTTCCGCGGTCTCGCGTTGTTTTACGCGACGTGCCCTCTGCTCAGCGTCTTCCCGATCGCCGGCGACATCTTATGAAGCAGAGAACCTGAGTGTTTGTAACTGATTGCATTCCTGTTTCTTGTGTTTTTTTACTGAGGGCAATCATATGAATCATTGATATCCATTGCAACACCCAGAGGAGTAAAAAATAATTTTACAAAATAGGGGAATGCTGCGATCGGCGGACTTTGACCTACACACGCACGCACGCACGCAGTAGCCGGCAGTCACGAGACTCTAATCATGTATAATGAGCACTGCACTAATCAGCATCTCCGTAGCACATATGGGAAAGGCAGCGCTGTGCTACATAGCACTTTAAGAATGGCATTGCACGTTCGAATAAGGCCTGAAGCACCGTCCGGCCATTTCCGCGGTCTCGCGTTGTTTTACGCGACGTGCCCTCTGCTCAGCGTCTTCCCGATCGCCGGCGACATCTTATGAAGCAGAGAACCTGAGTGTTTGTAACTGATTGCATTCCTGTTTCTTGTGTTTTTTTACTGAGGGCAATCATATGAATCATTGATATCCATTGCAACACCCAGGAGAGTAAAAAATAATTTTACAAAATAGGGGAATGCTGCGATCGGCGGACTTTGACCTACACACGCACGCACGCACGCAGTAGCCGGCAGTCACGAGACTCTAATCATGTATAATGAGCACTGCATTAATGGTGTCTCCGTAGCACACATGGGAAAGGCAGCGCTGTGCTACATAGCACTTTAAGAATGTCATCGCAGGTTCGAATCCAGCCTGAAGCACCGTCCGGCCATTTCCGCGGTCTCGCGTTGTTTTACGCGACGGTGCCCTCTGCTCAGCGTCTTCCCGATCGCCGGCGACATCTTATGAAGCAGAGAACCTGAGTGTTTGTAACTGATTGCATTCCTGTTTCTTGTGTTTTTTTACTGAGGGCAATCATATGAATCATTGATATCCATTGCAACACCCAGAGGAGTAAAAAAATATTTTACAAAATAGGGGAATGCTGCGATCGGCGGACTTTGACCTACACACGCACGCACGCACGCAGTAGCCGGCAGTCACGAGACTCTAATCATGTATAATGAGCACTGCACTAATCAGCATCTCCGTAGCACATATGGGAAAGGCAGCGCTGTGCTACATAGCACTTTAAGAATGGCATTGCACGTTCGAATAAGGCCTGAAGCACCGTCCGGCCATTTCCGCGGTCTCGCGTTGTTTTACGCGACGTGCCCTCTGCTCAGCGTCTTCCCGATCGCCGGCGACATCTTATGAAGCAGAGAACCTGAGTGTTTGTAACTGATTGCATTCCTGTTTCTTGTGTTTTTTTACTGAGGGCAATCATATGAATCATTGATATCCATTGCAACACCCAGAGGAGTAAAAAATAATTTTACAAAATAGGGGAATGCTGCGATCGGCGGACTTTGACCTACACACGCACGCACGCACGCAGTAGCCGGCAGTCACGAGACTCTAATCATGTATAATGAGCACTGCACTAATCAGCATCTCCGTAGCACATATGGGAAAGGCAGCGCTGTGCTACATAGCACTTTAAGAATGGCATTGCACGTTCGAATAAGGCCTGAAGCACCGTCCGGCCATTTCCGCGGTCTCGCGTTGTTTTACGCGACGTGCCCTCTGCTCAGCGTCTTCCCGATCGCCGGCGACATCTTATGAAGCAGAGAACCTGAGTGTTTGTAACTGATTGCATTCCTGTTTCTTGTGTTTTTTTACTGAGGGCAATCATATGAATCATTGATATCCATTGCAACACCCAGGAGAGTAAAAAATAATTTTACAAAATAGGGGAATGCTGCGATCGGCGGACTTTGACCTACACACGCACGCACGCACGCAGTAGCCGGCAGTCACGAGACTCTAATCATGTATAATGAGCACTGCATTAATGGTGTCTCCGTAGCACACATGGGAAAGGCAGCGCTGTGCTACATAGCACTTTAAGAATGTCATCGCAGGTTCGAATCCAGCCTGAAGCACAGTCCGGCTGTTTCCGCGGTCTCACGATGTTTTACGCGACGGTGCCCTCTGCTCAGCGTCTTCCCGATCGCCCGCGACATCTTATGAAGCAGAGTTTGTAACTGTTTGCGTCCTGTTTCTTGTGGTTTTTACTGAGGGCAATCATATGAATCATTGATATCCATTGCAACACCCAGAGGACTAAAAAATAATTTTACAAAATAGGGGAATGCTGTGATCGGCGGACTTTGACCTACGCACGCATGCACGCAGTCGCCGGCAGTCACGAGACTCTAATCATGTATAATGAGCACTGCATTAATCAGCGTCTCCGTAGCACACATGGGAAAGGCAGCGCTGTGCTACATAGCACTTTAAGAATGGCATCGCCAGTTCGAATCCGGCCTGAAGGTCCGGCAGTTTCCGCGGACTCACGTTGTTTTACGCGACGGTGCCCTCTGCTCAGCGTCTTCCCGATCGCCCGCGACATCTTATGAAGTAGAGAACCTGAGTGTTTGTAACTGTTTGCGTCCTGTTTCTTGTGTTTTTTTACTGAGGGCAATCATATGAATCATTGATATCCATTGCAACACCCAGAGGAGTAAAAAATAATTTTACAAAATAGGTGAATGCCGCGATCACCGGACTTTGACCTACGCACGCACGCACGCAGTAGCCGGCAGTCACGAGACTCTAATCATGTATAATTCGCACTGCATTAATCAGCGTCTCCGTAGCACACATGGGAAAGGCAGCGCTGTGCTACATAGCACTTTAAGAATGGCATCGCCGGTTCGAATCCGGCCTGAAGCACCGTCCGGCAGTTTCCGCCGACTCACGTTGTTTTACGCGACGGTGCCCTCTGCTCAGCGTCTTCCCGATCGCCGGCGACATCTTATGAAGCAGAGAACCTGAGTGTTTGTAACTGATTGCATTCCTGTTTCTTGTGTTTTTTTACTGAGGGCAATCATATGAATCATTGATATCCATTGCAACACCCAGGAGAGTAAAAAATAATTTTACAAAATAGGGGAATGCTGCGATCGGCGGACTTTGACCTACACACGCACGCACGCACGCAGTAGCCGGCAGTCACGAGACTCTAATCATGTATAATGAGCACTGCATTAATGGTGTCTCCGTAGCACACATGGGAAAGGCAGCGCTGTGCTACATAGCACTTTAAGAATGTCATCGCAGGTTCGAATCCAGCCTGAAGCACCGTCCGGCCATTTCCGCGGTCTCGCGTTGTTTTACGCGACGGTGCCCTCTGCTCAGCGTCTTCCCGATCGCCGGCGACATCTTATGAAGCAGAGAACCTGAGTGTTTGTAACTGATTGCATTCCTGTTTCTTGTGTTTTTTTACTGAGGGCAATCATATGAATCATTGATATCCATTGCAACACCCAGAGGAGTAAAAAATTATTTTACAAAATAGGGGAATGCTGCGATCGGCGGACTTTGACCTACACACGCACGCACGCACGCAGTAGCCGGCAGTCACGAGACTCTAATCATGTATAATGAGCACTGCACTAATCAGCATCTCCGTAGCACATATGGGAAAGGCAGCGCTGTGCTACATAGCACTTTAAGAATGGCATTGCACGTTCGAATAAGGCCTGAAGCACCGTCCGGCCATTTCCGCGGTCTCGCGTTGTTTTACGCGACGGTGCCCTCTGCTCAGCGTCTTCCCGATCGCCGGCGACATCTTATGAAGCAGAGAACCTGAGTGTTTGTAACTGATTGCATTCCTGTTTCTTGTGTTTTTTTACTGAGGGCAATCATATGAATCATTGATATCCATTGCAACACCCAGAGGAGTAAAAAAATATTTTACAAAATAGGGGAATGCTGCGATCGGCGGACTTTGACCTACACACGCACGCACGCACGCAGTAGCCGGCAGTCACGAGACTCTAATCATGTATAATGAGCACTGCACTAATCAGCATCTCCGTAGCACATATGGGAAAGGCAGCGCTGTGCTACATAGCACTTTAAGAATGGCATTGCACGTTCGAATAAGGCCTGAAGCACCGTCCGGCCATTTCCGCGGTCTCGCGTTGTTTTACGCGACGTGCCCTCTGCTCAGCGTCTTCCCGATCGCCGGCGACATCTTATGAAGCAGAGAACCTGAGTGTTTGTAACTGATTGCATTCCTGTTTCTTGTGTTTTTTTACTGAGGGCAATCATATGAATCATTGATATCCATTGCAACACCCAGAGGAGTAAAAAATAATTTTACAAAATAGGGGAATGCTGCGATCGGCGGACTTTGACCTACACACGCACGCACGCACGCAGTAGCCGGCAGTCACGAGACTCTAATCATGTATAATGAGCACTGCACTAATCAGCATCTCCGTAGCACATATGGGAAAGGCAGCGCTGTGCTACATAGCACTTTAAGAATGGCATTGCACGTTCGAATAAGGCCTGAAGCACCGTCCGGCCATTTCCGCGGTCTCGCGTTGTTTTACGCGACGTGCCCTCTGCTCAGCGTCTTCCCGATCGCCGGCGACATCTTATGAAGCAGAGAACCTGAGTGTTTGTAACTGATTGCATTCCTGTTTCTTGTGTTTTTTTACTGAGGGCAATCATATGAATCATTGATATCCATTGCAACACCCAGGAGAGTAAAAAATAATTTTACAAAATAGGGGAATGCTGCGATCGGCGGACTTTGACCTACACACGCACGCACGCACGCAGTAGCCGGCAGTCACGAGACTCTAATCATGTATAATGAGCACTGCATTAATGGTGTCTCCGTAGCACACATGGGAAAGGCAGCGCTGTGCTACATAGCACTTTAAGAATGTCATCGCAGGTTCGAATCCAGCCTGAAGCACAGTCCGGCTGTTTCCGCGGTCTCACGATGTTTTACGCGACGGTGCCCTCTGCTCAGCGTCTTCCCGATCGCCCGCGACATCTTATGAAGCAGAGTTTGTAACTGTTTGCGTCCTGTTTCTTGTGCTTTTTTACTGAGGGCAATCATATGAATCATTGATATCCATTGCAACACCCAGAGGACTAAAAAATAATTTTACAAAATAGGGGAATGCTGTGATCGGCGGACTTTGACCTACGCACGCATGCACGCAGTCGCCGGCAGTCACGAGACTCTAATCATGTATAATGAGCACTGCATTAATCAGCGTCTCCGTAGCACACATGGGAAAGGCAGCGCTGTGCTACATAGCACTTTAAGAATGGCATCGCCAGTTCGAATCCGGCCTGAAGGTCCGGCAGTTTCCGCGGACTCACGTTGTTTTACGCGACGGTGCCCTCTGCTCAGCGTCTTCCCGATCGCCCGCGACATCTTATGAAGCAGAGAACCTGAGTGTTTGTAACTGTTTGCGTCCTGTTTCTTGTCTTTTTTTACTGAGGGCAATCATATGAATCATTGATATTCATTGCAACACCCAGAGGAGTAAAAAATAATTTTACAAAATAGGGGAATGCCGCGATCAGCGGACTTTGACCTACGCACGCACGCACGCAGTAGCCGGCAGTCACGAGACTCTAATCATGTATAATGAGCACTGCATTAATCAGCGTCTCCGTAGCACACATGGGAAAGGCAGCGCTGTGCTACATAGCTCTTTAAGAATGGCATCGCCTGTTCGAATCCGGCCTGAAGCACCGTCCGGCAGTTTCCGCGGACTCACGTTGTTTTACGCGACGGTGCCCTCTGCTCAGCGTCTTCCCGATCGCCGGCGACATCTTATGAAGCAGAGAACCTGAGTGTTTGTAACTGATTGCATTCCTGTTTCTTGTGTTTTTTTACTGAGGGCAATGATATGAATCATTGATATCCATTGCAACACCCAGGAGAGTAAAAAATAATTTTACAAAATAGGGGAATGCTGCGATCGGCGGACTTTGACCTACACACGCACGCACGCACGCAGTAGCCGGCAGTCACGAGACTCTAATTATGTATAATGAGCACTGCATTAATGGTGTCTCCGTAGCACACATGGGAAAGGCAGCGCTGTGCTACATAGCACTTTAAGAATGTCATCGCAGGTTCGAATCCAGCCTGAAGCACCGTCCGGCCATTTCCGCGGTCTCGCGTTGTTTTACGCGACGGTGCCCTCTGCTCAGCGTCTTCCCGATCGCCGGCGACATCTTATGAAGCAGAGAACCTGAGTGTTTGTAACTGATTGCATTCCAGTTTCTTGTGTTTTTTTACTGAGGGCAATCATATGAATCATTGATATCCATTGCAACACCCAGGAGAGTAAAAAATAATTTTACAAAATAGGGGAATGCTGCGATCGGCGGACTTTGACCTACACACGCACGCACGCACGCAGTAGCCGGCAGTCACGAGACTCTAATCATGTATAATGAGCACTGCATTAATGGTGTCTCCGTAGCACACATGGGAAAGGCAGCGCTGTGCTACATAGCACTTTAAGAATGTCATCGCAGGTTCGAATCCGGCCTGAAGCACCGTCCGGCAGTTTCCGCGGACTCATGTTGTTTTACGCGACGGTGTCCTCTGCTCAGCGTCTTCTCGATCGCCCGCGACATCTTATGAAGTAAAGAACCTGAGTGTTTGTAACTGTTTGCGTCCTGTTTCTTGTGTTTTTTTACTGAGGGCAATCATATGAATCATTGATATCCATTGCAACACCCAGAGGAGTAAAAAATAATTTTACAAAATAGGGGAATGCCGCGATCAGCGGACTTTGACCTACGCACGCACGCACGCAGTAGCCGGCAGTCACGAGACTCTAATCATGTATAATGAGCACTGCATTAATCAGCGTCTCCGTAGCACACATGGGAAAGGCAGCGCTGTGCTACATAGCTCTTTAAGAATGGCATCGCCTGTTCGAATCCGGCCTGAAGCACCGTCCGGCAGTTTCCGCGGACTCACGTTGTTTTACGCGACGGTGCCCTCTGCTCAGCGTCTTCCCGATCGCCGGCGACATCTTATGAAGCAGAGAACCTGAGTGTTTGTAACTGATTGCATTCCTGTTTCTTGTGTTTTTTTACTGAGGGCAATGATATGAATCATTGATATCCATTGCAACACTTAGGAGAGTAAAAAATAATTTTACCTAATAGGGGAATGCCGCGATCAGCGGACTTTGACCTACGCACGCACGCACGCAGTAGCCGGCAGTCACGAGACTCTAATCATGTATAATGAGCACTGCATTAATCAGCGTCTCCGTAGCACACATGGGAAAGGCAGCGCTGTGCTACATAGCACTTTAAGAATGGCATCGCCGGTTCGAATCCGGCCTGAAGCACCGTCCGGCAGTTTCCGCGGACTCACGTTGTTTTACGCGACGGTGCCCTCTGCTCAGCGTCTTCCCGATCGCCGGCGACATCTTATGAAGCAGAGAACCTGAGTGTTTGTAACTGATTGCATTCCTGTTTCTTGTGTTTTTTTACTGAGGGCAATCATATGAATCATTGATATCCATTGCAACACCCAGGAGAGTAAAAAATAATTTTACAAAATAGGGGAATGCCGCGATCAGCGGACTTTGACCTACGCACGCACGCACGCAGTAGCCGGCAGTCACGAGACTCTAATCATGTATAATTCGCACTGCATTAATCAGCGTCTCCGTAGCACACATGGGAAAGGCAGCGCTGTGCTACATAGCACTTTAAGAATGGCATCGCCGGTTCGAATCCGGCCTGAAGCACCGTCCGGCAGTTTCCGCCGACTCACGTTGTTTTACGCGACGGTGCCCTCTGCTCAGCGTCTTCCCGATCGCCGGCGACATCTTATGAAGCAGAGAACCTGAGTGTTTGTAACTGATTGCATTCCTGTTTCTTGTGTTTTTTTACTGAGGGCAATCATATGAATCATTGATATCCATTGCAACACCCAGGAGAGTAAAAAATAATTTTACAAAATAGGGGAATGCTGCGATCGGCGGACTTTGACCTACACACGCACGCACGCACGCAGTAGCCGGCAGTCACGAGACTCTAATCATGTATAATGAGCACTGCATTAATGGTGTCTCCGTAGCACACATGGGAAAGGCAGCGCTGTGCTACATAGCACTTTAAGAATGTCATCGCAGGTTCGAATCCAGCCTGAAGCACCGTCCGGCCATTTCCGCGGTCTCGCGTTGTTTTACGCGACGGTGCCCTCTGCTCAGCGTCTTCCCGATCGCCGGCGACATCTTATGAAGCAGAGAACCTGAGTGTTTGTAACTGATTGCATTCCTGTTTCTTGTGTTTTTTTACTGAGGGCAATCATATGAATCATTGATATCCATTGCAACACCCAGAGGAGTAAAAAAATATTTTACAAAATAGGGGAATGCTGCGATCGGCGGACTTTGACCTACACACGCACGCACGCACGCAGTAGCCGGCAGTCACGAGACTCTAATCATGTATAATGAGCACTGCACTAATCAGCATCTCCGTAGCACATATGGGAAAGGCAGCGCTGTGCTACATAGCACTTTAAGAATGGCATTGCACGTTCGAATAAGGCCTGAAGCACCGTCCGGCCATTTCCGCGGTCTCGCGTTGTTTTACGCGACGTGCCCTCTGCTCAGCGTCTTCCCGATCGCCGGCGACATCTTATGAAGCAGAGAACCTGAGTGTTTGTAACTGATTGCATTCCTGTTTCTTGTGTTTTTTTACTGAGGGCAATCATATGAATCATTGATATCCATTGCAACACCCAGAGGAGTAAAAAATAATTTTACAAAATAGGGGAATGCTGCGATCGGCGGACTTTGACCTACACACGCACGCACGCACGCAGTAGCCGGCAGTCACGAGACTCTAATCATGTATAATGAGCACTGCACTAATCAGCATCTCCGTAGCACATATGGGAAAGGCAGCGCTGTGCTACATAGCACTTTAAGAATGGCATTGCACGTTCGAATAAGGCCTGAAGCACCGTCCGGCCATTTCCGCGGTCTCGCGTTGTTTTACGCGACGTGCCCTCTGCTCAGCGTCTTCCCGATCGCCGGCGACATCTTATGAAGCAGAGAACCTGAGTGTTTGTAACTGATTGCATTCCTGTTTCTTGTGTTTTTTTACTGAGGGCAATCATATGAATCATTGATATCCATTGCAACACCCAGGAGAGTAAAAAATAATTTTACAAAATAGGGGAATGCTGCGATCGGCGGACTTTGACCTACACACGCACGCACGCACGCAGTAGCCGGCAGTCACGAGACTCTAATCATGTATAATGAGCACTGCATTAATGGTGTCTCCGTAGCACACATGGGAAAGGCAGCGCTGTGCTACATAGCACTTTAAGAATGTCATCGCAGGTTCGAATCCAGCCTGAAGCACAGTCCGGCTGTTTCCGCGGTCTCACGATGTTTTACGCGACGGTGCCCTCTGCTCAGCGTCTTCCCGATCGCCCGCGACATCTTATGAAGCAGAGTTTGTAACTGTTTGCGTCCTGTTTCTTGTGCTTTTTTACTGAGGGCAATCATATGAATCATTGATATCCATTGCAACACCCAGAGGACTAAAAAATAATTTTACAAAATAGGGGAATGCTGTGATCGGCGGACTTTGACCTACGCACGCATGCACGCAGTCGCCGGCAGTCACGAGACTCTAATCATGTATAATGAGCACTGCATTAATCAGCGTCTCCGTAGCACACATGGGAAAGGCAGCGCTGTGCTACATAGCACTTTAAGAATGGCATCGCCAGTTCGAATCCGGCCTGAAGGTCCGGCAGTTTCCGCGGACTCACGTTGTTTTACGCGACGGTGCCCTCTGCTCAGCGTCTTCCCGATCGCCCGCGACATCTTATGAAGCAGAGAACCTGAGTGTTTGTAACTGTTTGCGTCCTGTTTCTTGTCTTTTTTTACTGAGGGCAATCATATGAATCATTGATATTCATTGCAACACCCAGAGGAGTAAAAAATAATTTTACAAAATAGGGGAATGCCGCGATCAGCGGACTTTGACCTACGCACGCACGCACGCAGTAGCCGGCAGTCACGAGACTCTAATCATGTATAATGAGCACTGCATTAATCAGCGTCTCCGTAGCACACATGGGAAAGGCAGCGCTGTGCTACATAGCTCTTTAAGAATGGCATCGCCTGTTCGAATCCGGCCTGAAGCACCGTCCGGCAGTTTCCGCGGACTCACGTTGTTTTACGCGACGGTGCCCTCTGCTCAGCGTCTTCCCGATCGCCGGCGACATCTTATGAAGCAGAGAACCTGAGTGTTTGTAACTGATTGCATTCCTGTTTCTTGTGTTTTTTTACTGAGGGCAATGATATGAATCATTGATATCCATTGCAACACCCAGGAGAGTAAAAAATAATTTTACAAAATAGGGGAATGCTGCGATCGGCGGACTTTGACCTACACACGCACGCACGCACGCAGTAGCCGGCAGTCACGAGACTCTAATTATGTATAATGAGCACTGCATTAATGGTGTCTCCGTAGCACACATGGGAAAGGCAGCGCTGTGCTACATAGCACTTTAAGAATGTCATCGCAGGTTCGAATCCAGCCTGAAGCACCGTCCGGCCATTTCCGCGGTCTCGCGTTGTTTTACGCGACGGTGCCCTCTGCTCAGCGTCTTCCCGATCGCCGGCGACATCTTATGAAGCAGAGAACCTGAGTGTTTGTAACTGATTGCATTCCTGTTTCTTGTGTTTTTTTACTGAGGGCAATCATATGAATCATTGATATCCATTGCAACACCCAGGAGAGTAAAAAATAATTTTACAAAATAGGGGAATGCTGCGATCGGCGGACTTTGACCTACACACGCACGCACGCAAGCAGTAGCCGGCAGTCACGAGACTCTAATCATGTATAATGAGGACTGCATTAATCGGTGTCTCCGTAGCACACATGGGAAAGGCAGCGCTGTGCTACATAGCACTTTAAGAATGTCATCGCAGGTTCGAATCCAGCCTGAAGCACAGTCCGGCTGTTTCCGCGGTCTCACGATGTTTTACGCGACGGTGCCCTCTGCTCAGCGTCTTCCCGATCGCCGGCGACATCTTATGAAGCAGAGAACCTGAGTGTTTGTAACTGATTGCATTCCTGTTTCTTGTGTTTTTTTACTGAGGGCAATCATATGAATCATTGATATCCATTGCAACACCCAGGAGAGTAAAAAATAATTTTACAAAATAGGGGAATGCTGCGATCGGCGGACTTTGACCTACACACGCACGCACGCAAGCAGTAGCCGGCAGTCACGAGACTCTAATCATGTATAATGAGGACTGCATTAATCGGTGTCTCCGTAGCACACATGGGAAAGGCAGCGCTGTGCTACATAGCACTTTAAGAATGTCATCGCAGGTTCGAATCCGGCCTGAAGCACCGTCCGGCAGTTTCCGCGGACTCACGTTGTTTTACGCGACGGTGCCCTCTGCTCAGGTCTTCCCGATCGCCCGCGACATCTTATGAAGTAGAGAACCTGAGTGTTTGTAACTGTTTGCGTCCTGTTTCTTGTGTTTTTTTACTGAGGGCAATCATATGAATCATTGATATCCATTGCAACACCCAGAGGAGTAAAAAATAATTTTACAAAATAGGGGAATGCCGCGATCAGCGGACTTTGACCTACGCACGCACGCACGCAGTAGCCGGCAGTCACGAGACTCTAATCATGTATAATTCGCACTGCATTAATCAGCGTCTCCGTAGCACACATGGGAAAGGCAGCGCTGTGCTACATAGCACTTTAAGAATGGCATCGCCGGTTCGAATCCGGCCTGAAGCACCGTCCGGCAGTTTCCGCCGACTCACGTTGTTTTATGCGACGGTGCCCTCTGCTCAGCGTCTTCCCGATCGCCGGCGACATCTTATGAAGCAGAGAACCTGAGTGTTTGTAACTGATTGCATTCCTGTTTCTTGTGTTTTTTTACTGAGGGCAATCATATGAATCATTGATATCCATTGCAACACCCAGAGGAGTAAAAAATAATTTTACAAAATAGGGGAATGCTTCGATCGGCGGACTTTGACCTACACACGCACGCACGCAGGCAGTAGCCGGCAGTCACGAGACTCTAATCATGTATAATGAGCACTGCACTAATCAGCATCTCCGTAGCACATATGGGAAAGGCAGCGCTGTGCTACATAGCACTTTAAGAATGGCATTGCACGTTCGAATAAGGCCTGAAGCACCGTCCGGCCATTTCCGCGGTCTCGCGTTGTTTTACGCGACGTGCCCTCTGCTCAGCGTCTTCCCGATCGCCGGCGACATCTTATGAAGCAGAGAACCTGAGTGTTTGTAACTGATTGCATTCCTGTTTCTTGTGTTTTTTTACTGAGGGCAATCATATGAATCATTGATATCCATTGCAACACCCAGGAGAGTAAAAAATAATTTTACAAAATAGGGGAATGCTGCGATCGGCGGACTTTGACCTACACACGCACGCACGCACGCAGTAGCCGGCAGTCACGAGACTCTAATCATGTATAATGAGCACTGCATTAATGGTGTCTCCGTAGCACACATGGGAAAGGCAGCGCTGTGCTACATAGCACTTTAAGAATGTCATCGCAGGTTCGAATCCGGCCTGAAGCACCGTCCGGCAGTTTCCGCGGACTCATGTTGTTTTACGCGACGGTGTCCTCTGCTCAGCGTCTTCTCGATCGCCCGCGACATCTTATGAAGTAGAGAACCTGAGTGTTTGTAACTGTTTGCGTCCTGTTTCTTGTGTTTTTTTACTGAGGGCAATCATATGAATCATTGATATCCATTGCAACACCCAGAGGAGTAAAAAATAATTTTACAAAATAGGGGAATGCCGCGATCAGCGGACTTTGACCTACGCACGCACGCACGCAGTAGCCGGCAGTCACGAGACTCTAATCATGTATAATGAGCACTGCATTAATCAGCGTCTCCGTAGCACACATGGGAAAGGCAGCGCTGTGCTACATAGCTCTTTAAGAATGGCATCGCCTGTTCGAATCCGGCCTGAAGCACCGTCCGGCAGTTTCCGCGGACTCACGTTGTTTTACGCGACGGTGCCCTCTGCTCAGCGTCTTCCCGATCGACGGCGACATCTTATGAAGCAGAGAACCTGAGTGTTTGTAACTGATTGCATTCCTGTTTCTTGTTTTTTTTTACTGAGGGCAATGATATGAATCATTGATATCCATTGCAACACCCAGGAGAGTAAAAAATAATTTTACCTAATAGGGGAATGCCGCGATCAGCGGACTTTGACCTACGCACGCACGCACGCAGTAGCCGGCAGTCACGAGACTCTAATCATGTATAATGAGCACTGCATTAATCAGCGTCTCCGTAGCACACATGGGAAAGGCAGCGCTGTGCTACATAGCACTTTAAGAATGGCATCGCCGGTTCTCGAATCCGGCCTGAAGGTCCGGCAGTTTCCGCGGACTCACGTTGTTTTACGCGACGGTGCCCTCTGCTCAGCGTCTTCCCGATCGCCCGCGACATGTTATGAAGCAGAGAACCTGAGTGTTTGTAACTGTTTGCGTCCTGTTTCTTGTGTTTTTTTACTGAGGGCAATCATATGAATCATTGATATCCATTGCAACACCCAGAGGAGTAAAAAATAATTTTACAAAATAGGGGAATGCCGCGATCAGCGGACTTTGACCTACGCACGCACGCACGCAGTAGCCGGCAGTCACGAAACTCTAATCATGTATAATGAGCACTGCATTAATCAGCGTCTCCGTAGCACACATGGGAAAGGCAGCGCTGTGCTACATAGCACTTTAAGAATGGCATCGCCAGTTCGAATCCGGCCTGAAGGTCCGGCAGTTTCCGCGGACTCACGTTGTTTTACGCGACGGTGCCCTCTGCTCAGCGTCTTCCCGATCGCCCGCGACATCTTATGAAGCAGAGAACCTGAGTGTTTGTAACTGTTTGCGTCCTGTTTCTTGTCTTTTTTTACTGAGGGCAATCATATGAATCATTGATATTCATTGCAACACCCAGAGGAGTAAAAAATAATTTTACAAAATAGGGGAATGCCGCGATCAGCGGACGTTGACCTACGCACGCACGCACGCAGTAGCCGGCAGTCACGAGACTCTAATCATGTATAATGAGCACTGCACTAATCAGCATCTCCGTAGCACATATGGGAAAGGCAGCGCTGTGCTACTTAGCACTTTAAGAATGGCATTGCAGGTTCGAATAAGGCCTGAAGCACCGTCCGGCCATTTCCGCGGTCTCGCGTTGTTTTACGCGACGTGCCCTCTGCTCAGCGTCTTCCCGATCGCCGGCGAAAAATAATTTTACAAAATAGGGGAATGCTGCGATCGGCGGACTTTGACCTACACACGCACGCACGCAAGCAGTAGCCGGCAGTCACGAGACTCTAATCATGTATAATGAGGACTGCATTAATCGGTGTCTCCGTAGCACACATGGGAAAGGCAGCGCTGTGCTACATAGCACTTTAAGAATGTCATCGCAGGTTCGAATCCGGCCTGAAGCACCGTCCGGCAGTTTCCGCGGACTCACGTTGTTTTACGCGACGGTGCCCTCTGCTCAGCGTCTTCCCGATCGCCCGCGACATCTTATGAAGTAGAGAACCTGAGTGTTTGTAACTGTTTGCGTCCTGTTTCTTGTGTTTTTTTACTGGGGGCAATCATATGAATCATTGATATCCATTGCAACACCCAGAGGAGTAAAAAATAATTTTACAAAATAGGGGAATGCCGCGATCAGCGGACTTTGACCTACGCTCGCACGCACGCAGTAGCCGGCAGTCACGAAACTCTAATCATGTATAATGAGCACTGCATTAATCAGCGTCTCCGTAGCACACATGGGAAAGGCAGCGCTGTGCTACATAGCACTTTAAGAATGGCATCGCCAGTTCGAATCCGGCCTGAAGGTCCGGCAGTTTCCGCGGACTCACGTTGTTTTACGCGACGGTGCCCTCTGCTCAGCGTCTTCCCGATCGCCCGCGACATCTTATGAAGCAGAGAACCTGAGTGTTTGTAACTGTTTGCGTCCTGTTTCTTGTCTTTTTTTACTGAGGGCAATCATATGAATCATTGATATCCATTGCAACACCCAGGAGAGTAAAAAATAATTTTACAAAATAGGGGAATGCTGCGATCGGCGGACTTTGACCTACACACGCACGCACGCACGCAGTAGCCGGCAGTCACGAGACTCTAATTATGTATAATGAGCACTGCATTAATGGTGTCTCCGTAGCACACATGGGAAAGGCAGCGCTGTGCTACATAGCACTTTAAGAATGTCATCGCAGGTTCGAATCCAGCCTGAAGCACCGTCCGGCCATTTCCGCGGTCTCGCGTTGTTTTACGCGACGGTGCCCTCTGCTCAGCGTCTTCCCGATCGCCGGCGACATCTTATGAAGCAGAGAACCTGAGTGTTTGTAACTGATTGCATTCCTGTTTCTTGTGTTTTTTTACTGAGGGCAATCATATGAATCATTGATATCCATTGCAACACCCAGGAGAGTAAAAAATAATTTTACAAAATAGGGGAATGCTGCGATCGGCGGACTTTGACCTACACACGCACGCACGCAAGCAGTAGCCGGCAGTCACGAGACTCTAATCATGTATAATGAGGACTGCATTAATCGGTGTCTCCGTAGCACACATGGGAAAGGCAGCGCTGTGCTACATAGCACTTTAAGAATGTCATCGCAGGTTCGAATCCAGCCTGAAGCACAGTCCGGCTGTTTCCGCGGTCTCACGATGTTTTACGCGACGGTGCCCTCTGCTCAGCGTCTTCCCGATCGCCCGCGACATCTTATGAAGCAGAGTTTGTAACTGTTTGCGTCCTGTTTCTTGTGCTTTTTTACTGAGGGCAATCATATGAATCATTGATATCCATTGCAACACCCAGAGGACTAAAAAATAATTTTACAAAATAGGGGAATGCTGTGATCGGCGGACTTTGACCTACGCACGCATGCACGCAGTCGCCGGCAGTCACGAGACTCTAATCATGTATAATGAGCACTGCATTAATCAGCGTCTCCGTAGCACACATGGGAAAGGCAGCGCTGTGCTACATAGCACTTTAAGAATGGCATCGCCAGTTCGAATCCGGCCTGAAGGTCCGGCAGTTTCCGCGGACTCACGTTGTTTTACGCGACGGTGCCCTCTGCTCAGCGTCTTCCCGATCGCCCGCGACATCTTATGAAGCAGAGAACCTGAGTGTTTGTAACTGTTTGCGTCCTGTTTCTTGTCTTTTTTTACTGAGGGCAATCATATGAATCATTGATATTCATTGCAACACCCAGAGGAGTAAAAAATAATTTTACAAAATAGGGGAATGCCGCGATCAGCGGACTTTGACCTACGCACGCACGCACGCACGCAGTAGCCGGCAGTCACGAGACTCTAATCATGTATAATGAGCACTGCACTAATCAGCATCTCCGTAGCACATATGGGAAAGGCAGCGCTGTGCTACATAGCACTTTAAGAATGGCATTGCAGGTTCGAATAAGGCCTGAAGCACCGTCCGGCCATTTCCGCGGTCTCGCGTTGTTTTACGCGACGTGCCCTCTGCTCAGCGTCTTCCCGATCGCCGGCGACATCTTATGAAGCAGAGAACCTGAGTGTTTGTAACTGATTGCATTCCTGTTTCTTGTGTTTTTTTACTGAGGGCAATCATATGAATCATTGATATCCATTGCAACACCCAGGAGAGTAAAAAATAATTTTACAAAATAGGGGAATGCTGCGATCGGCGGACTTTGACCTACACACGCACGCACGCAAGCAGTAGCCGGCAGTCACGAGACTCTAATCATCTATAATGAGGACTGCATTAATCGGTGTCTCCGTAGCACACATGGGAAAGGCAGCGCTGTGCTACATAGCACTTTAAGAATGTCATCGCAGGTTCGAATCCGGCCTGAAGCACCGTCCGGCAGTTTCCGCGGACTCACGTTGTTTTACGCGACGGTGCCCTCTGCTCAGCGTCTTCCCGATCGCCCGCGACATCTTATGAAGTAGAGAACCTGAGTGTTTGTAACTGTTTGCGTCCTGTTTCTTGTGTTTTTTTACTGAGGGCAATCATATGAATCATTGATATCCATTGCAACACCCAGAGGAGTAAAAAATAATTTTACAAAATAGGGGAATGCCGCGATCAGCGGACTTTGACCTACGCACGCACGCACGCAGTAGCCGGCAGTCACGAGACTCTAATCATGTATAATTCGCACTGCATTAATCAGCGTCTCCGTAGCACACATGGGAAAGGCAGCGCTGTGCTACATAGTACTTTAAGAATGGCATCGCCGGTTCGAATCCGGCCTGAAGCACCGTCCGGCAGTTTCCGCCGACTCACGTTGTTTTACGCGACGGTGCCCTCTGCTCAGCGTCTTCCCGATCGCCGGCGACATCTTATGAAGCAGAGAACCTGAGTGTTTGTAACTGATTGCATTCCTGTTTCTTGTGTTTTTTTACTGAGGGCAATCATATGAATCATTGATATCCATTGCAACACCCAGGAGAGTAAAAAATAATTTTACAAAATAGGGGAATGCTGCGATCGGCGGACTTTGACCTACACACGCACGCACGCACGCAGTAGCCGGCAGTCACGAGACTCTAATCATGTATAATGAGCGCTGCATTAATGGTGTCTCCGTAGCACACATGGGAAAGGCAGCGCTGTGCTACATAGCACTTTAAGAATGTCATCGCAGGTTCGAATCCAGCCTGAAGCACCGTCCGGCCATTTCCGCGGTCTCGCGTTGTTTTACGCGACGGTGCCCTCTGCTCAGCGTCTTCCCGATCGCCGGCGACATCTTATGAAGCAGAGAACCTGAGTGTTTGTAACTGATTGCATTCCTGTTTCTTGTGTTTTTTTACTGAGGGCAATCATATGAATCATTGATATCCATTGCAACACCCAGGAGAGTAAAAAATAATTTTACAAAATAGGGGAATGCTGCGATCGGCGGACTTTGACCTACAGACGCACGCACGCAAGCAGTAGCCGGCAGTCACGAGACTCTAATCATGTATAATGAGGACTGCATTAATCGGTGTCTCCGTAGCACACATGGGAAAGGCAGCGCTGTGCTACATAGCACTTTAAGAATGTCATCGCAGGTTCGAATCCGGCCTGAAGCACCGTCCGGCAGTTTCCGCGGACTCACGTTGTTTTACGCGACGGTGCCCTCTGCTCAGCGTCTTCCCGATCGCCCGCGACATCTTATGAAGTAGAGAACCTGAGTGTTTGTAACTGTTTGCGTCCTGTTTCTTGTGTTTTTTTACTGAGGGCAATCATATGAATCATTGATATCCATTGCAACACCCAGGAGAGTAAAAAATAATTTTACAAAATAGGGGAATGCTGCGATCGGCGGACTTTGACCTACACACGCACGCACGCACGCAGTAGCCGGCAGTCACGAGACTCTAATCATGTATAATGAGCACTGCATTAATGGTGTCTCCGTAGCACACATGGGAAAGGCAGCGCTGTGCTACATAGCACTTTAAGAATGTCATCGCAGGTTCGAATCCAGCCTGAAGCACCGTCCGGCCATTTCCGCGGTCTCGCGTTGTTTTACGCGACGGTGCCCTCTGCTCAGCGTCTTCCCGATCGCCGGCGACATCTCATGAAGCAGAGAACCTGAGTGTTTGTAACTGATTGCATTCCTGTTTCTTGTGTTTTTTTACTGAGGGCAATCATATGAATCATTGATATCCATTGCAACACCCAGGAGAGTAAAAAATAATTTTACAAAATAGGGGAATGCTGCGATCGGCGGACTTTGACCTACACACGCACGCACGCAAGCAGTAGCCGGCAGTCACGAGACTCTAATCATGTATAATGAGGACTGCATTAATCGGTGTCTCCGTAGCACACATGGGAAAGGCAGCGCTGTGCTACATAGCACTTTAAGAATGTCATCGCAGGTTCGAATCCGGCCTGAAGCACCGTCCGGCAGTTTCCGCGGACTCACGTTGTTTTACGCGACGGTGCCCTCTGCTCAGCGTCTTCCCGATCGCCGGCGACATCTTATGAAGCAGAGAACCTGAGTGTTTGTAACTGATTGCATTCCTGTTTCTTGTGTTTTTTTACTGAGGGCAATCATATGAATCATTGATATCCATTGCAACACCCAGGAGAGTAAAAAATAATTTTACAAAATAGGGGAATGCTGCGATCAGCGGACTTTGACCTACACACGCACGCACGCACGCAGTAGCCGGCAGTCACGAGACTCTAATCATGTATAATGAGCACTGCATTAATGGTGTCTCCGTAGCACACATGGGAAAGGCAGCGCTGTGCTACATAGCACTTTAAGAATGTCATCGCAGGTTCGAATCCAGCCTGAAGCACAGTCCGGCTGTTTCCGCGGTCTCACGATGTTTTACGCGACGGTGCCCTCTGTTCAGCGTCTTCCCGATCGCCCGCGACATGTTATGAAGCAGAGAACCTGAGTGTTTGTAACTGTTTGCGTCCTGTTTCTTGTGTTTTTTTACTGAGGGCAATCATATGAATCATTGATATCCATTGTAACACCCAGAGGAGTAAAAAATAATTTTACAAAATAGGGGAATGCCGCGATCAGCGGACTTTGACCTATGCACGCACGCACGCAGTAGCCGGCAGTCACGAAACTCTAATCATGTATAATGAGCACTGCATTAATCAGCGTCTCCGTAGCACACATGGGAAAGGCAGCGCTGTGCTACATAGCACTTTAAGAATGGCATCGCCAGTTCGAATCCGGCCTGAAGGTCCGGCAGTTTCCGCGGACTCACGTTGTTTTACGCGACGGTGCCCTCTGCTCAGCGTCTTCCCGATTGCCCGCGACATCTTATGAAGCAGAGAACCTGAGTGTTTGTAACTGTTTGCGTCCTGTTTCTTGTCTTTTTTTACTGAGGGCAATCATATGAATCATTGATATTCATTGCAACACCCAGAGGAGTAAAAAATAATTTTACAAAATAGGGGAATGCCGCGATCAGCGGACTTTGACCTACGCACGCACGCACGCAGTAGCCGGCAGTCACGAGACTCTAATCATGTATAATGAGCACTACATTAATCAGCGTCTCCGTAGCACACATGGGAAAGGCAGCGCTGTGCTACATAGCACTTTAAGAATGGCATCGCCGGTTCGAATCCGGCCTGAAGCACCGTCCGGCAGTTTCTGCGGACTCACGTTGTTTTACGCGACGGTGCCCTCTGCTCAGCGTCTTCCCGATCGCCCGCGACATGTTATGAAGCAGAGAACCTGAGTGTTTGTAACTGTTTGCGTCCTGTTTCTTGTGTTTTTTTACTGAGGGCAATCATATGAATCATTGATATCCATTGCAACACCCAGAGGAGTAAAAAATAATTTTACAAAATAGGGGAATGCCGCGATCAGCGGACTTTGACCTACGCACGCACGCACGCAGTAGCCGGCAGTCACGAAACTCTAATCATGTATAATGAGCACTGCATTAATCAGCGTCTCCGTAGCACACATGGGAAAGGCAGCGCTGTGCTACATAGCACTTTAAGAATGGCATCGCCAGTTCGAATCCGGCCTGAAGGTCCGGCAGTTTCCGCGGACTCACGTTGTTTTACGCGACGGTGCCCTCTGCTCAGCGTCTTCCCGATCGCCCGCGACATGTTATGAAGCAGAGAACCTGAGTGTTTGTAACTGTTTGCGTCCTGTTTCTTGTGTTTTTTTACTGAGGGCAATCATATGAATCATTGATATCCATTGCAACACCCAGAGGAGTAAAAAATTATTTTACAAAATAGGGGAATGCCGCGATCAGCGGACTTTGACCTACGCACGCACGCATGCAGTAGCCGGCAGTCACGAGACTCTAATCATGTATAATGAGCACTACATTAATCAGCGTCTCCGTAGCACACATGGGAAAGGCAGCGCTGTGCTACATAGCACTTTAAGAATGGCATCGCCGGTTCGAATCCGGCCTGAAGCACCGTCCAGCAGTTTCTGCGGACTCATGTTGTTTTACGCGACGGTGCCCTCTGCTCAGCGTCTTCCCGATCGCCCGCGACATCTTATGAAGCAGAGTTTGTAACTGTTTGCGTCCTGTTTCTTGTGCTTTTTTACTGAGGGCAATCATATGAATCATTGATATCCATTGCAACACCCAGAGGACTAAAAAATAATTTTACAAAATAGGGGAATGCTGTGATCGGCGGACTTTGACCTACGCACGCATGCACGCAGTCGCCGGCAGTCACGAGACTCTAATCATGTATAATGAGCACTGCATTAATCAGCGTCTCCGTAGCACACATGGGAAAGGCAGCGCTGTGCTACATAGCACTTTAAGAATGGCATCGCCAGTTCGAATCCGGCCTGAAGGTCCGGCAGTTTCCGCGGACTCACGTTGTTTTACGCGACGGTGCCCTCTGCTCAGCGTCTTCCCGATCGCCCGCGACATCTTATGAAGCAGAGAACCTGAGTGTTTGTAACTGTTTGCGTCCTGTTTCTTGTCTTTTTTTACTGAGGGCAATCATATGAATCATTGATATTCATTGCAACACCCAGAGGAGTAAAAAATAATTTTACAAAATAGGGGAATGCCGCGATCAGCGGACTTTGACCTACGCACGCACGCACGCAGTAGCCGGCAGTCACGAGACTCTAATCATGTATAATGAGCACTGCACTAATCAGCATCTCCGTAGCACATATGGGAAAGGCAGCGCTGTGCTACATAGCACTTTAAGAATGGCATTGCAGGTTCGAATAAGGCCTGAAGCACCGTCCGGCCATTTCCGCGGTCTCGCGTTGTTTTACGCGACGTGCCCTCTGCTCAGCGTCTTCCCGATCGCCGGCGACATCTTATGAAGCAGAGAACCTGAGTGTTTGTAACTGATTGCATTCCTGTTTCTTGTGTTTTTTTACTGAGGGCAATCATATGAATCATTGATATCCATTGCAACACCCAGGAGAGTAAAAAATAATTTTACAAAATAGGGGAATGCTGCGATCGGCGGACTTTGACCTACACACGCACGCACGCAAGCAGTAGCCGGCAGTCACGAGACTCTAATCATCTATAATGAGGACTGCATTAATCGGTGTCTCCGTAGCACACATGGGAAAGGCAGCGCTGTGCTACATAGCACTTTAAGAATGTCATCGCAGGTTCGAATCCGGCCTGAAGCACCGTCCGGCAGTTTCCGCGGACTCACGTTGTTTTACGCGACGGTGCCCTCTGCTCAGCGTCTTCCCGATCGCCCGCGACATCTTATGAAGTAGAGAACCTGAGTGTTTGTAACTGTTTGCGTCCTGTTTCTTGTCTTTTTTTACTGAGGGCAATCATATGAATCATTGATATTCATTGCAACACCCAGAGGAGTAAAAAATAATTTTACAAAATAGGGGAATGCCGCGATCAGCGGACTTTGACCTACGCACGCACGCAAGCAGTAGCCGGCAGTCACGAGACTCTAATCATGTATAATGAGCACTGCATTAATCAGCGTCTCCGTAGCACACATGGGAAAGGCAGCGCTGTGCTACATAGCACTTTAAGAATGGCATCGCTGGTTCGAATCCGGCCTGAAGGTTCGGCAGTTTCCGCGGACTCACGTTGTTTTACGCGACGGTGCCCTCTGCTCAGCGTCTTCCCGATCGCCCGCGACATCTTATGAAGCAGAGAACCTGAGTGTTTGTAACTGTTTGCGTCCTGTTTCTTGTCTTTTTTTACTGAGGGCAATCATATGAATCATTGATATTCATTGCAACACCCAGAGGAGTAAAAAATAATTTTACAAAATAGGGGAATGCCGCGATCAGCGGACGTTGACCTACGCACGCACGCACGCAGTAGCCGGCAGTCACGAAACTCTAATCATGTATAATGAGCACTGCATTAATCAGCGTCTCCGTAGCACACATGGGAAAGGCAGCGCTGTGCTACATAGCACTTTAAGAATGGCATCGCCGGTTCGAATCCGGCCTCAAGCAACGTCCAGCAGTTTCCGCTGACTCACGTTGTTTTACGCGACGGTGCCCTCTGCTCAGCGTCTTCCCGATCGCCCGCGACATGTTATGAAGCAGAGAACCTGAGTGTTTGTAACTGTTTGCGTCCTGTTTCTTGTCTTTTTTTACTGAGGGCAATCATATGAATCATTGATATTCATTGCAACACCCAGAGGAGTAAAAAATAATTTTACAAAATAGGGGAATGCCGCGATCAGCGGACGTTGACCTACGCACGCACGCACGCAGTAGCCGGCAGTCACGAAACTCTAATCATGTATAATGAGCACTGCATTAATCAGCGTCTCCGTAGCACACATGGGAAAGGCAGCGCTGTGCTACATAGCACTTTAAGAATGGCATCGCCGGTTCGAATCCGGCCTCAAGCAACGTCCGGCAGTTTCCGCTGACTCACGTTGTTTTACGCGACGGTGCCCTCTGCTCAGCGTCTTCCCGATCGCCCGCGACATGTTATGAAGCAGAGAACCTGAGTGTTTGTAACTGTTTGCGTCCTGTTTCTTGTGTTTTTTTACTGAGGGCAATCATATGAATCATTGATATCCATTGCAACACCCAGAGGAGTAAAAAATAATTTTACAAAATAGGGGAATGCCGCGATCAGCGGACTTTGACCTACGCACGCACGCACGCAGTAGCCGGCAGTCACGAGACTCTAATCATGTATAATTCGCACTGCATTAATCAGCGTCTCCGTAGCACACATGGGAAAGGCAGCGCTGTGCTACATAGCACTTTAAGAATGGCATCGCCCGTTCGAATCCGGCCTGAAGCACCGTCCGGCAGTTTCCGCCGACTCACGTTGTTTTACGCGACGGTGCCCTCTGCTCAGCGTCTTCCCGATCGCCGGCGACATCTTATGAAGCAGAGAACCTGAGTGTTTGTAACTGATTGCATTCCTGTTTCTTGTGTTTTTTTACTGAGGGCAATCATATGAATCATTGATATCCATTGCAACACCCAGAGGAGTAAAAAAATATTTTACAAAATAGGGGAATGCTGCGATCGGCGGACTTTGACCTACACACGCACGCACGCAAGCAGTAGCCGGCAGTCACGAGACTCTAATCATGTATAATGAGGACTGCATTAATCGGTGTCTCCGTAGCACACATGGGAAAGGCAGCGCTGTGCTACATAGCACTTTAAGAATGTCATCGCAGGTTCGAATCCGGCCTGAAGCACCGTCCGGCAGTTTCCGCGGACTCACGTTGTTTTACGCGACGGTGCCCTCTGCTCAGCGTCTTCCCGATCGCCCGCGACATCTTATGAAGTAGAGAACCTGAGTGTTTGTAACTGTTTGCGTCCTGTTTCTTGTGTTTTTTTACTGAGGGCAATCATATGAATCATTGATATCCATTGCAACACCCAGAGGAGTAAAAAATAATTTTACAAAATAGGGGAATGCCGCGATCAGCGGACTTTGACCTACGCACGCACGCACGCAGTAGCCGGCAGTCACGAGACTCTAATCATGTATAATTCGCACTGCATTAATCAGCGTCTCCGTAGCACACATGGGAAAGGCAGCGCTGTGCTACATAGCACTTTAAGAATGGCATCGCCGGTTCGAATCCGGCCTGAAGCACCGTCCGGCAGTTTCCGCCGACTCACGTTGTTTTACGCGACGGTGCCCTCTGCTCAGCGTCTTCCCGATCGCCGGCGACATCTTATGAAGCAGAGAACCTGAGTGTTTGTAACTGATTGCATTCCTGTTTCTTGTGTTTTTTTACTGAGGGCAATCATATGAATCATTGATATCCATTGCAACACCCAGAGGAGTAAAAAAATATTTTACAAAATAGGGGAATGCTGCGATCGGCGGACTTTGACCTACACACGCACGCACGCACGCAGTAGCCGGCAGTCACGAGACTCTAATCATGTATAATGAGCACTGCACTAATCAGCATCTCCGTAGCACATATGGGAAAGGCAGCGCTGTGCTACATAGCACTTTAAGAATGGCATTGCACGTTCGAATAAGGCCTGAAGCACCGTCCGGCCATTTCCGCGGTCTCGCGTTGTTTTACGCGACGTGCCCTCTGCTCAGCGTCTTCCCGATCGCCGGCGACATCTTATGAAGCAGAGAACCTGAGTGTTTGTAACTGATTGCATTCCTGTTTCTTGTGTTTTTTTACTGAGGGCAATCATATGAATCATTGATATCCATTGCAACACCCAGGAGAGTAAAAAATAATTTTACAAAATAGGGGAATGCTGCGATCGGCGGACTTTGACCTACACACGCACGCACGCAAGCAGTAGCCGGCAGTCACGAGACTCTAATCATGTATAAAGAGGACTGCATTAATCGGTGTCTCCGTAGCACACATGGGAAAGGCAGCGCTGTGCTACATAGCACTTTAAGAATGGCATCGCCGGTTCGAATCCGGCCTGAAGCACCGTCCGGCAGTTTCCGCCGACTCACGTTGTTTTACGCGACGGTGCCCTCTGCTCAGCGTCTTCCCGATCGCCGGCGACATCTTATGAAGCAGAGAACCTGAGTGTTTGTAACTGATTGCATTCCTGTTTCTTGTGTTTTTTTACTGAGGGCAATCATATGAATCATTGATATCCATTGCAACACCCAGGAGAGTAAAAAATAATTTTACAAAATAGGGGAATGCTGCGATCGGCGGACTTTGACCTACACACGCACGCACGCACGCAGTAGCCGGCAGTCACGAGACTCTAATCATGTATAATGAGCACTGCATTAATGGTGTCTCCGTAGCACACATGGGAAAGGCAGCGCTGTGCTACATAGCACTTTAAGAATGTCATCGCAGGTTCGAATCCAGCCTGAAGCACCGTCCGGCCATTTCCGCGGTCTCGCGTTGTTTTACGCGACGGTGCCCTCTGCTCAGCGTCTTCCCGATCGCCGGCGACATCTTATGAAGCAGAGAACCTGAGTGTTTGTAACTGATTGCATTCCTGTTTCTTGTGTTTTTTTACTGAGGGCAATCATATGAATCATTGATATCCATTGCAACACCCAGAGGAGTAAAAAAATATTTTACAAAATAGGGGAATGCTGCGATCGGCGGACTTTGACCTACACACGCACGCACGCACGCAGTAGCCGGCAGTCACGAGACTCTAATCATGTATAATGAGCACTGCACTAATCAGCATCTCCGTAGCACATATGGGAAAGGCAGCGCTGTGCTACATAGCACTTTAAGAATGGCATCGCCGGTTCGAATCCGGCCTGAAGCACCGTCCGGCAGTTTCCGCCGACTCACGTTGTTTTACGCGACGGTGCCCTCTGCTCAGCGTCTTCCCGATCGCCGGCGACATCTTATGAAGCAGAGAACCTGAGTGTTTGTAACTGATTGCATTCCTGTTTCTTGTGTTTTTTTACTGAGGGCAATCATATGAATCATTGATATCCATTTCAACACCCAGGAGAGTAAAAAATAATTTTACAAAATAGGGGAATGCTGCGATCGGCGGACTTTGACCTACACACGCACGCACGCACGCAGTAGCCGGCAGTCACGAGACTCTAATCATGTATAATGAGCACTGCATTAATGGTGTCTCCGTAGCACACATGGGAAAGGCAGCGCTGTGCTACATAGCACTTTAAGAATGTCATCGCAGGTTCGAATCCAGCCTGAAGCACCGTCCGGCCATTTCCGCGGTCTCGCGTTGTTTTACGCGACGGTGCCCTCTGCTCAGCGTCTTCCCGATCGCCGGCGACATCTTATGAAGCAGAGAACCTGAGTGTTTGTAACTGATTGCATTCCTGTTTCTTGTGTTTTTTTACTGAGGGCAATCATATGAATCATTGATATCCATTGCAACACCCAGAGGAGTAAAAAATTATTTTACAAAATAGGGGAATGCTGCGATCGGCGGACTTTGACCTACACACGCACGCACGCACGCAGTAGCCGGCAGTCACGAGACTCTAATCATGTATAATGAGCACTGCACTATTCAGCATCTCCGTAGCACATATGGGAAAGGCAGCGCTGTGCTACATAGCACTTTAAGAATGGCATTGCACGTTCGAATAAGGCCTGAAGCACCGTCCGGCCATTTCCGCGGTCTCGCGTTGTTTTACGCGACGTGCCCTCTGCTCAGCGTCTTCCCGATCGCCGGCGACATCTTATGAAGCAGAGAACCTGAGTGTTTGTAACTGATTGCATTCCTGTTTCTTGTGTTTTTTTACTGAGGGCAATCATATGAATCATTGATATCCATTGCAACACCCAGAGGAGTAAAAAATTATTTTACAAAATAGGGGAATGCTGCGATCGGCGGACTTTGACCTACACACGCACGCACGCACGCAGTAGCCGGCAGTCACGAGACTCTAATCATGTATAATGAGCACTGCACTAATCAGCATCTCCGTAGCACATATGGGAAAGGCAGCGCTGTGCTACATAGCACTTTAAGAATGGCATTGCACGTTCGAATAAGGCCTGAAGCACCGTCCGGCCATTTCCGCGGTCTCGCGTTGTTTTACGCGACGTGCCCTCTGCTCAGCGTCTTCCCGATCGCTGGCGACATCTTATGAAGCAGAGAACCTGAGTGTTTGTAACTGATTGCATTCCTGTTTCTTGTGTTTTTTTACTGAGGGCAATCATATGAATCATTGATATCCATTGCAACACCCAGGAGAGTAAAAAATAATTTTACAAAATAGGGGAATGCTGCGATCGGCGGACTTTGACCTACACACGCACGCACGCACGCAGTAGCCGGCAGTCACGAGACTCTAATCATGTATAATGAGCACTGCATTAATGGTGTCTCCGTAGCACACATGGGAAAGGCAGCGCTGTGCTACATAGCACTTTAAGAATGTCATCGCAGGTTCGAATCCAGCCTGAAGCACAGTCCGGCTGTTTCCGCGGTCTCACGATGTTTTACGCGACGGTGCCCTCTGTTCAGCGTCTTCCCGATCGCCCGCGACATGTTATGAAGCAGAGAACCTGAGTGTTTGTAACTGTTTGCGTCCTGTTTCTTGTGTTTTTTTACTGAGGGCAATCATATGAATCATTGATATCCATTGCAACACCCAGAGGAGTAAAAAATAATTTTACAAAATAGGGGAATGCCGCGATCAGCGGACTTTGACCAACGCACGCACGCACGCAGTAGCCGGCAGTCACGAAACTCTAATCATGTATAATGAGCACTGCATTAATCAGCGTCTCCGTAGCACACATGGGAAAGGCAGCGCTGTGCTACATAGCACTTTAAGAATGGCATCGCCAGTTCGAATCCGGCCTGAAGGTCCGGCAGTTTCCGCGGACTCACGTTGTTTTACGCGACGGTGCCCTCTGCTCAGCGTCTTCCCGATCGCCCGCGACATCTTATGAAGCAGAGAACCTGAGTGTTTGTAACTGTTTGCGTCCTGTTTCTTGTCTTTTTTTACTGAGGGCAATCATATGAATCATTGATATTCATTGCAACACCCAGAGGAGTAAAAAATAATTTTACAAAATAGGGGAATGCCGCGATCAGCGGACTTTGACCTACGCACGCACGCACGCAGTAGCCGGCAGTCACGAGACTCTAATCATGTATAATGAGCACTGCACTAATCAGCATCTCCGTAGCACATATGGGAAAGGCAGCGCTGTGCTACATAGCACTTTAAGAATGGCATTGCAGGTTCGAATAAGGCCTGAAGCACCGTCCGGCCATTTCCGCGGTCTCGCGTTGTTTTACGCGACGTGCCCTCTGCTCAGCGTCTTCCCGATCGCCGGCGACATCTTATGAAGCAGAGAACCTGAGTGTTTGTAACTGATTGCATTCCTGTTTCTTGTGTTTTTTTACTGAGGGCAATCATATGAATAATCATTGATATCCATTGCAACACCCAGAGGAGTAAAAAAATATTTTACAAAATAGGGGAATGCTGCGATCGGCGGACTTTGACCTACACACGCACGCACGCACGCAGTAGCCGGCAGTCACGAGACTCTAATCATGTATAATTCGCACTGCATTAATCAGCGTCTCCGTAGCACACATGGGAAAGGCAGCGCTGTGCTACATAGCACTTTAAGAATGGCATCGCCGGTTCGAATCCGGCCTGAAGCACCGTCCGGCAGTTTCCGCCGACTCACGTTGTTTTACGCGACGGTGCCCTCTGCTCAGCGTCTTCCCGATCGCCGGCGACATCTTATGAAGCAGAGAACCTGAGTGTTTGTAACTGATTGCATTCCTGTTTCTTGTGTTTTTTTACTGAGGGCAATCATATGAATCATTGATATCCATTGCAACACCCAGGAGAGTAAAAAATAATTTTACAAAATAGGGGAATGCTGCGATCGGCGGACTTTGACCTACACACGCACGCACGCACGCAGTAGCCGGCAGTCACGAGACTCTAATCATGTATAATGAGCACTGCATTAATGGTGTCTCCGTAGCACACATGGGAAAGGCAGCGCTGTGCTACATAGCACTTTAAGAATGTCATCGCAGGTTCGAATCCAGCCTGAAGCACCGTCCGGCCATTTCCGCGGTCTCGCGTTGTTTTACGCGACGGTGCCCTCTGCTCAGCGTCTTCCCGATCGCCGGCGACATCTTATGAAGCAGAGAACCTGAGTGTTTGTAACTGATTGCATTCCTGTTTCTTGTGTTTTTTTACTGAGGGCAATCATATGAATCATTGATATCCATTGCAACACCCAGGAGAGTAAAAAATAATTTTACAAAATAGGGGAATGCTGCGATCGGCGGACTTTGACCTACACACGCACGCACGCAAGCAGTAGCCGGCAGTCACGAGACTCTAATCATGTATAATGAGGACTGCATTAATCGGTGTCTCCGTAGCACACATGGGAAAGGCAGCGCTGTGCTACATAGCACTTTAAGAATGGCATCGCCGGTTCGAATCCAGCCTGAAGCACCGTCCGGCCATTTCCGCGGTCTCGCGTTGTTTTACGCGACGGTGCCCTCTGCTCAGCGTCTTCCCGATCGCCGGCGACATCTTATGAAGCAGAGAACCTGAGTGTTTGTAACTGATTGCATTCCTGTTTCTTGTGTTTTTTTACTGAGGGCAATCATATGAATCATTGATATCCATTGCAACACCCAGAGGAGTAAAAAATAATTTTACAAAATAGGGGAATGCCGCGATCAGCGGACTTTGACCTACGCACGCACGCACGCAGTAGCCGGCAGTCACGAGACTCTAATCATGTATAATTCGCACTGCATTAATCAGCGTCTCCGTAGCACACATGGGAAAGGCAGCGCTGTGCTACATAGCACTTTAAGAATGGCATCGCCGGTTCGAATCCGGCCTGAAGCACCGTCCGGCAGTTTCCGCCGACTCACGTTGTTTTACGCGACGGTGCCCTCTGCTCAGCGTCTTCCCGATCGCCGGCGACATCTTATGAAGCAGAGTTTGTAACTGTTTGCGTCCTGTTTCTTGTGCTTTTTTACTGAGGGCAATCATATGAATCATTGATATCCATTGCAACACCCAGGAGAGTAAAAAATAATTTTACAAAATAGGGGAATGCTGCGATCGGCGGACTTTGACCTACACACGCACGCACGCACGCAGTAGCCGGCAGTCACGAGACTCTAATTATGTATAATGAGCACTGCATTAATGGTGTCTCCGTAGCACACATGGGAAAGGCAGCGCTGTGCTACATAGCACTTTAAGAATGTCATCGCAGGTTCGAATCCAGCCTGAAGCACCGTCCGGCCATTTCCGCGGTCTCGCGTTGTTTTACGCGACGGTGCCCTCTGCTCAGCGTCTTCCCGATCGCCGGCGACATCTTATGAAGCAGAGAACCTGAGTGTTTGTAACTGATTGCATTCCTGTTTCTTGTGTTTTTTTACTGAGGGCAATCATATGAATCATTGATATCCATTGCAACACCCAGGAGAGTAAAAAATAATTTTACAAAATAGGGGAATGCTGCGATCGGCGGACTTTGACCTACACACGCACGCACGCAAGCAGTAGCCGGCAGTCACGAGACTCTAATCATGTATAATGAGGACTGCATTAATCGGTGTCTCCGTAGCACACATGGGAAAGGCAGCGCTGTGCTACATAGCACTTTAAGAATGTCATCGCAGGTTCGAATCCAGCCTGAAGCACAGTCCGGCTGTTTCCGCGGTCTCACGATGTTTTACGCGACGGTGCCCTCTGCTCAGCGTCTTCCCGATCGCCCGCGACATCTTATGAAGCAGAGTTTGTAACTGTTTGCGTCCTGTTTCTTGTGCTTTTTTACTGAGGGCAATCATATGAATCATTGATATCCATTGCAACACCCAGAGGAGTAAAAAATAATTTTACAAAATAGGGGAATGCCGCGATCAGCGGACTTTGACCTACGCACGCACGCACGCAGTAGCCGGCAGTCACGAGACTCTAATCATGTATAATGAGCACTGCACTAATCAGCATCTCCGTAGCACATATGGGAAAGGCAGCGCTGTGCTACATAGCACTTTAAGAATGGCATTGCAGGTTCGAATAAGGCCTGAAGCACCGTCCGGCCATTTCCGCGGTCTCGCGTTGTTTTACGCGACGTGCCCTCTGCTCAGCGTCTTCCCGATCGCCGGCGACATCTTATGAAGCAGAGAACCTGAGTGTTTGTAACTGATTGCATTCCTGTTTCTTGTGTTTTTTTACTGAGGGCAATCATATGAATCATTGATATCCATTGCAACACCCAGGAGAGTAAAAAATAATTTTACAAAATAGGGGAATGCTGCGATCGGCGGACTTTGACCTACACACGCACGCACGCACGCAGTAGCCGGCAGTCACGAGACTCTAATCATGTATAATGAGCACTGCATTAATGGTGTCTCCGTAGCACACATGGGAAAGGCAGCGCTGTGCTACATAGCACTTTAAGAATGTCATCGCAGGTTCGAATCCAGCCTGAAGCACCGTCCGGCCATTTCCGCGGTCTCGCGTTGTTTTACGCGACGGTGCCCTCTGCTCAGCGTCTTCCCGATCGCCGGCGACATCTTATGAAGCAGAGAACCTGAGTGTTTGTAACTGATTGCATTCCTGTTTCTTGTGTTTTTTTACTGAGGGCAATCATATGAATCATTGATATCCATTGCAACACCCAGGAGAGTAAAAAATAATTTTACAAAATAGGGGAATGCTGCGATCGGCGGACTTTGACCTACACACGCACGCACGCAAGCAGTAGCCGGCAGTCACGAGACTCTAATCATGTATAATGAGGACTGCATTAATCGGTGTCTCCGTAGCACACATGGGAAAGGCAGCGCTGTGCTACATAGCACTTTAAGAATGGCATCGCCGGTTCGAATCCAGCCTGAAGCACCGTCCGGCCATTTCCGCGGTCTCGCGTTGTTTTACGCGACGGTGCCCTCTGCTCAGCGTCTTCCCGATCGCCGGCGACATCTTATGAAGCAGAGAACCTGAGTGTTTGTAACTGATTGCATTCCTGTTTCTTGTGTTTTTTTACTGAGGGCAATCATATGAATCATTGATATCCATTGCAACACCCAGAGGAGTAAAAAATAATTTTACAAAATAGGGGAATGCCGCGATCAGCGGACTTTGACCTACGCACGCACGCACGCAGTAGCCGGCAGTCACGAGACTCTAATCATGTATAATTCGCACTGCATTAATCAGCGTCTCCGTAGCACACATGGGAAAGGCAGCGCTGTGCTACATAGCACTTTAAGAATGGCATCGCCGGTTCGAATCCGGCCTGAAGCACCGTCCGGCAGTTTCCGCCGACTCACGTTGTTTTACGCGACGGTGCCCTCTGCTCAGCGTCTTCCCGATCGCCGGCGACATCTTATGAAGCAGAGTTTGTAACTGTTTGCGTCCTGTTTCTTGTGCTTTTTTACTGAGGGCAATCATATGAATCATTGATATCCATTGCAACACCCAGGAGAGTAAAAAATAATTTTACAAAATAGGGGAATGCTGCGATCGGCGGACTTTGACCTACACACGCACGCACGCACGCAGTAGCCGGCAGTCACGAGACTCTAATTATGTATAATGAGCACTGCATTAATGGTGTCTCCGTAGCACACATGGGAAAGGCAGCGCTGTGCTACATAGCACTTTAAGAATGTCATCGCAGGTTCGAATCCAGCCTGAAGCACCGTCCGGCCATTTCCGCGGTCTCGCGTTGTTTTACGCGACGGTGCCCTCTGCTCAGCGTCTTCCCGATCGCCGGCGACATCTTATGAAGCAGAGAACCTGAGTGTTTGTAACTGATTGCATTCCTGTTTCTTGTGTTTTTTTACTGAGGGCAATCATATGAATCATTGATATCCATTGCAACACCCAGAGGAGTAAAAAAATATTTTACAAAATAGGGGAATGCTGCGATCGGCGGACTTTGACCTACACACGCACGCACGCACGCAGTAGCCGGCAGTCACGAGACTCTAATCATGTATAATGAGCACTGCACTAATCAGCATCTCCGTAGCACATATGGGAAAGGCAGCGCTGTGCTACATAGCACTTTAAGAATGGCATTGCACGTTCGAATAAGGCCTGAAGCACCGTCCGGCCATTTCCGCGGTCTCGCGTTGTTTTACGCGACGTGCCCTCTGCTCAGCGTCTTCCCGATCGCCGGCGACATCTTATGAAGCAGAGAACCTGAGTGTTTGTAACTGATTGCATTCCTGTTTCTTGTGTTTTTTTACTGAGGGCAATCATATGAATCATTGATATCCATTGCAACACCCAGAGGAGTAAAAAATTATTTTACAAAATAGGGGAATGCTGCGATCGGCGGACTTTGACCTACACACGCACGCACGCACGCAGTAGCCGGCAGTCACGAGACTCTAATTATGTATAATGAGCACTGCATTAATGGTGTCTCCGTAGCACACATGGGAAAGGCAGCGCTGTGCTACATAGCACTTTAAGAATGTCATCGCAGGTTCGAATCCAGCCTGAAGCACCGTCCGGCCATTTCCGCGGTCTCGCGTTGTTTTACGCGACGGTGCCCTCTGCTCAGCGTCTTCCCGATCGCCGGCGACATCTTATGAAGCAGAGAACCTGAGTGTTTGTAACTGATTGCATTCCTGTTTCTTGTGTTTTTTTACTGAGGGCAATCATATGAATCATTGATATCCATTGCAACACCCAGGAGAGTAAAAAATAATTTTACAAAATAGGGGAATGCTGCGATCGGCGGACTTTGACCTACACACGCACGCACGCAAGCAGTAGCCGGCAGTCACGAGACTCTAATCATGTATAATGAGGACTGCATTAATCGGTGTCTCCGTAGCACACATGGGAAAGGCAGCGCTGTGCTACATAGCACTTTAAGAATGTCATCGCAGGTTCGAATCCAGCCTGAAGCACAGTCCGGCTGTTTCCGCGGTCTCACGATGTTTTACGCGACGGTGCCCTCTGCTCAGCGTCTTCCCGATCGCCCGCGACATCTTATGAAGCAGAGTTTGTAACTGTTTGCGTCCTGTTTCTTGTGCTTTTTTACTGAGGGCAATCATATGAATCATTGATATCCATTGCAACACCCAGAGGAGTAAAAAATAATTTTACAAAATAGGGGAATGCCGCGATCAGCGGACTTTGACCTACGCACGCACGCACGCAGTAGCCGGCAGTCACGAGACTCTAATCATGTATAATGAGCACTGCACTAATCAGCATCTCCGTAGCACATATGGGAAAGGCAGCGCTGTGCTACATAGCACTTTAAGAATGGCATTGCAGGTTCGAATAAGGCCTGAAGCACCGTCCGGCCATTTCCGCGGTCTCGCGTTGTTTTACGCGACGTGCCCTCTGCTCAGCGTCTTCCCGATCGCCGGCGACATCTTATGAAGCAGAGAACCTGAGTGTTTGTAACTGATTGCATTCCTGTTTCTTGTGTTTTTTTACTGAGGGCAATCATATGAATCATTGATATCCATTGCAACACCCAGGAGAGTAAAAAATAATTTTACAAAATAGGGGAATGCTGCGATCGGCGGACTTTGACCTACACACGCACGCACGCACGCAGTAGCCGGCAGTCACGAGACTCTAATCATGTATAATGAGCACTGCATTAATGGTGTCTCCGTAGCACACATGGGAAAGGCAGCGCTGTGCTACATAGCACTTTAAGAATGTCATCGCAGGTTCGAATCCAGCCTGAAGCACCGTCCGGCCATTTCCGCGGTCTCGCGTTGTTTTACGCGACGGTGCCCTCTGCTCAGCGTCTTCCCGATCGCCGGCGACATCTTATGAAGCAGAGAACCTGAGTGTTTGTAACTGATTGCATTCCTGTTTCTTGTGTTTTTTTACTGAGGGCAATCATATGAATCATTGATATCCATTGCAACACCCAGGAGAGTAAAAAATAATTTTACAAAATAGGGGAATGCTGCGATCGGCGGACTTTGACCTACACACGCACGCACGCAAGCAGTAGCCGGCAGTCACGAGACTCTAATCATGTATAATGAGGACTGCATTAATCGGTGTCTCCGTAGCACACATGGGAAAGGCAGCGCTGTGCTACATAGCACTTTAAGAATGGCATCGCCGGTTCGAATCCAGCCTGAAGCACCGTCCGGCCATTTCCGCGGTCTCGCGTTGTTTTACGCGACGGTGCCCTCTGCTCAGCGTCTTCCCGATCGCCGGCGACATCTTATGAAGCAGAGAACCTGAGTGTTTGTAACTGATTGCATTCCTGTTTCTTGTGTTTTTTTACTGAGGGCAATCATATGAATCATTGATATCCATTGCAACACCCAGAGGAGTAAAAAATAATTTTACAAAATAGGGGAATGCCGCGATCAGCGGACTTTGACCTACGCACGCACGCACGCAGTAGCCGGCAGTCACGAGACTCTAATCATGTATAATTCGCACTGCATTAATCAGCGTCTCCGTAGCACACATGGGAAAGGCAGCGCTGTGCTACATAGCACTTTAAGAATGGCATCGCCGGTTCGAATCCGGCCTGAAGCACCGTCCGGCAGTTTCCGCCGACTCACGTTGTTTTACGCGACGGTGCCCTCTGCTCAGCGTCTTCCCGATCGCCGGCGACATCTTATGAAGCAGAGTTTGTAACTGTTTGCGTCCTGTTTCTTGTGCTTTTTTACTGAGGGCAATCATATGAATCATTGATATCCATTGCAACACCCAGGAGAGTAAAAAATAATTTTACAAAATAGGGGAATGCTGCGATCGGCGGACTTTGACCTACACACGCACGCACGCACGCAGTAGCCGGCAGTCACGAGACTCTAATTATGTATAATGAGCACTGCATTAATGGTGTCTCCGTAGCACACATGGGAAAGGCAGCGCTGTGCTACATAGCACTTTAAGAATGTCATCGCAGGTTCGAATCCAGCCTGAAGCACCGTCCGGCCATTTCCGCGGTCTCGCGTTGTTTTACGCGACGGTGCCCTCTGCTCAGCGTCTTCCCGATCGCCGGCGACATCTTATGAAGCAGAGAACCTGAGTGTTTGTAACTGATTGCATTCCTGTTTCTTGTGTTTTTTTACTGAGGGCAATCATATGAATCATTGATATCCATTGCAACACCCAGAGGAGTAAAAAAATATTTTACAAAATAGGGGAATGCTGCGATCGGCGGACTTTGACCTACACACGCACGCACGCACGCAGTAGCCGGCAGTCACGAGACTCTAATCATGTATAATGAGCACTGCACTAATCAGCATCTCCGTAGCACATATGGGAAAGGCAGCGCTGTGCTACATAGCACTTTAAGAATGGCATTGCACGTTCGAATAAGGCCTGAAGCACCGTCCGGCCATTTCCGCGGTCTCGCGTTGTTTTACGCGACGTGCCCTCTGCTCAGCGTCTTCCCGATCGCCGGCGACATCTTATGAAGCAGAGAACCTGAGTGTTTGTAACTGATTGCATTCCTGTTTCTTGTGTTTTTTTACTGAGGGCAATCATATGAATCATTGATATCCATTGCAACACCCAGAGGAGTAAAAAATTATTTTACAAAATAGGGGAATGCTGCGATCGGCGGACTTTGACCTACACACGCACGCACGCACGCAGTAGCCGGCAGTCACGAGACTCTAATTATGTATAATGAGCACTGCATTAATGGTGTCTCCGTAGCACACATGGGAAAGGCAGCGCTGTGCTACATAGCACTTTAAGAATGTCATCGCAGGTTCGAATCCAGCCTGAAGCACCGTCCGGCCATTTCCGCGGTCTCGCGTTGTTTTACGCGACGGTGCCCTCTGCTCAGCGTCTTCCCGATCGCCGGCGACATCTTATGAAGCAGAGAACCTGAGTGTTTGTAACTGATTGCATTCCTGTTTCTTGTGTTTTTTTACTGAGGGCAATCATATGAATCATTGATATCCATTGCAACACCCAGGAGAGTAAAAAATAATTTTACAAAATAGGGGAATGCTGCGATCGGCGGACTTTGACCTACACACGCACGCACGCAAGCAGTAGCCGGCAGTCACGAGACTCTAATCATGTATAATGAGGACTGCATTAATCGGTGTCTCCGTAGCACACATGGGAAAGGCAGCGCTGTGCTACATAGCACTTTAAGAATGTCATCGCAGGTTCGAATCCAGCCTGAAGCACAGTCCGGCTGTTTCCGCGGTCTCACGATGTTTTACGCGACGGTGCCCTCTGCTCAGCGTCTTCCCGATCGCCCGCGACATCTTATGAAGCAGAGTTTGTAACTGTTTGCGTCCTGTTTCTTGTGCTTTTTTACTGAGGGCAATCATATGAATCATTGATATCCATTGCAACACCCAGAGGAGTAAAAAATAATTTTACAAAATAGGGGAATGCCGCGATCAGCGGACTTTGACCTACGCACGCACGCACGCAGTAGCCGGCAGTCACGAGACTCTAATCATGTATAATGAGCACTGCACTAATCAGCATCTCCGTAGCACATATGGGAAAGGCAGCGCTGTGCTACATAGCACTTTAAGAATGGCATTGCAGGTTCGAATAAGGCCTGAAGCACCGTCCGGCCATTTCCGCGGTCTCGCGTTGTTTTACGCGACGTGCCCTCTGCTCAGCGTCTTCCCGATCGCCGGCGACATCTTATGAAGCAGAGAACCTGAGTGTTTGTAACTGATTGCATTCCTGTTTCTTGTGTTTTTTTACTGAGGGCAATCATATGAATCATTGATATCCATTGCAACACCCAGGAGAGTAAAAAATAATTTTACAAAATAGGGGAATGCTGCGATCGGCGGACTTTGACCTACACACGCACGCACGCAAGCAGTAGCCGGCAGTCACGAGACTCTAATCATGTATAATGAGGACTGCATTAATCGGTGTCTCCGTAGCACACATGGGAAAGGCAGCGCTGTGCTACATAGCACTTTAAGAATGTCATCGCAGGTTCGAATCCGGCCTGAAGCACCGTCCGGCAGTTTCCGCGGACTCACGTTGTTTTACGCGACGGTGCCCTCTGCTCAGCGTCTTCCCGATCGCCCGCGACATCTTATGAAGTAGAGAACCTGAGTGTTTGTAACTGTTTGCGTCCTGTTTCTTGTGTTTTTTTACTGAGGGCAATCATATGAATCATTGATATCCATTGCAACACCCAGAGGAGTAAAAAATAATTTTACAAAATAGGGGAATGCCGCGATCAGCGGACTTTGACCTACGCACGCACGCACGCAGTAGCCGGCAGTCACGAGACTCTAATCATGTATAATTCGCACTGCATTAATCAGCGTCTCCGTAGCACACATGGGAAAGGCAGCGCTGTGCTACATAGCACTTTAAGAATGGCATCGCCGGTTCGAATCCGGCTTGAAGCACCGTCCGGCAGTTTCCGCCGACTCACGTTGTTTTACGCGACGGTGCCCTCTGCTCAGCGTCTTCCCGATCGCCGGCGACATCTTATGAAGCAGAGAACCTGAGTGTTTGTAACTGATTGCATTCCTGTTTCTTGTGTTTTTTTACTGAGGGCAATCATATGAATCATTGATATCCATTGCAACACCCAGGAGAGTAAAAAATAATTTTACAAAATAGGGGAATGCTGCGATTGGCGGACTTTGACCTACACACGCACGCACGCAGTAGCCGGCAGTCACGAGACTCTAATCATGTATAATGAGCACTGCATTAATGGTGTCTCCGTAGCACACATGGGAAAGGCAGCGCTGTGCTACATAGCACTTTAAGAATGTCATCGCAGGTTCGAATCCAGCCTGAAGCACCGTCCGGCCATTTCCGCGGTCTCGTGTTGTTTTACGCGACGGTGCCCTCTGCTCAGCGTCTTCCCGATCGCCGGCGACATCTTATGAAGCAGAGAACCTGAGTGTTTGTAACTGATTGCATTCCTGTTTCTTGTGTTTTTTTACTGAGGGCAATCATATGAATCATTGATATCCATTGCAACACCCAGAGGAGTAAAAAAATATTTTACAAAATAGGGGAATGCTGCGATCGGCGGACTTTGACCTACACACGCACGCACGCAAGCAGTAGCCGGCAGTCACGAGACTCTAATCATGTATAATGAGGACTGCATTAATCGGTGTCTCCGTAGCACACATGGGAAAGGCAGCGCTGTGCTACATAGCACTTTAAGAATGTCATCGCAGGTTCGAATCCGGCCTGAAGCACCGTCCGGCAGTTTCCGCGGACTCACGTTGTTTTACGCGACGGTGCCCTCTGCTCAGCGTCTTCCCGATCGCCCGCGACATCTTATGAAGTAGAGAACCTGAGTGTTTGTAACTGTTTGCGTCCTGTTTCTTGTGTTTTTTTACTGAGGGCAATCATATGAATCATTGATATCCATTGCAACACCCAGAGGAGTAAAAAATAATTTTACAAAATAGGGGAATGCCGCGATCAGCGGACTTTGACCTACGCACGCACGCACGCAGTAGCCGGCAGTCACGAGACTCTAATCATGTATAATTCGCACTGCATTAATCAGCGTCTCCGTAGCACACATGGGAAAGGCAGCGCTGTGCTACATAGCACTTTAAGAATGGCATCGCCGGTTCGAATCCGGCCTGAAGCACCGTCCGGCCATTTCCGCGGTCTCGCGTTGTTTTACGCGACGTGCCCTCTGCTCAGCGTCTTCCCGATCGCCGGCGACATCTTATGAAGCAGAGAACCTGAGTGTTTGTAACTGATTGCATTCCTGTTTCTTGTGTTTTTTTACTGAGGGCAATCATATGAATCATTGATATCCATTGCAACACCCAGGAGAGTAAAAAATAATTTTACAAAATAGGGGAATGCTGCGATCGGCGGACTTTGACCTACACACGCACGCACGCACGCAGTAGCCGGCAGTCACGAGACTCTAATCATGTATAATGAGCACTGCATTAATGGTGTCTCCGTAGCACACATGGGAAAGGCAGCGCTGTGCTACATAGCACTTTAAGAATGTCATCGCAGGTTCGAATCCAGCCTGAAGCACAGTCCGGCTGTTTCCGCGGTCTCACGATGTTTTACGCGACGGTGCCCTCTGTTCAGCGTCTTCCCGATCGCCCGCGACATGTTATGAAGCAGAGAACCTGAGTGTTTGTAACTGTTTGCGTCCTGTTTCTTGTGTTTTTTTACTGAGGGCAATCATATGAATCATTGATATCCATTGCAACACCCAGAGGAGTAAAAAATAATTTTACAAAATAGGGGAATGCCGCGATCAGCGGACTTTGACCTACGCACGCACGCACGCAGTAGCCGGCAGTCACGAAACTCTAATCATGTATAATGAGCACTGCATTAATCAGCGTCTCCGTAGCACACATGGGAAAGGCAGCGCTGTGCTACATAGCACTTTAAGAATGGCATCGCCAGTTCGAATCCGGCCTGAAGGTCCGGCAGTTTCCGCGGACTCACGTTGTTTTACGCCGACGGTGCCCTCTGCTCAGCGTCTTCCCGATCGCCCGCGACATCTTATGAAGCAGAGAACCTGAGTGTTTGTAACTGTTTGCGTCCTGTTTCTTGTCTTTTTTTACTGAGGGCAATCATATGAATCATTGATATTCATTGCAACACCCAGAGGAGTAAAAAATAATTTTACAAAATAGGGGAATGCCGCGATCAGCGGACGTTGACCTACGCACGCACGCAAGCAGTAGCCGGCAGTCACGAGACTCTAATCATGTATAATGAGCACTGCATTAATCAGCGTCTCCGTAGCACACATGGGAAAGGCAGCGCTGTGCTACATAGCACTTTAAGAATGGCATCGCTGGTTCGAATCCGGCCTGAAGGTTCGGCAGTTTCCGCGGACTCACGTTGTTTTACGCGACGGTGCCCTCTGCTCAGCGTCTTCCCGATCGCCCGCGACATCTTATGAAGCAGAGAACCTGAGTGTTTGTAACTGTTTGCGTCCTGTTTCTTGTCTTTTTTTACTGAGGGCAATCATATGAATCATTGATATTCATTGCAACACCCAGAGGAGTAAAAAATAATTTTACAAAATAGGGGAATGCCGCGATCAGCGGACTTTGACCTATGCACGCACGCATGCAGTAGCCGGCAGTCACGAGACTCTAATCATGTATAATGAGCACTACATTAATCAGCGTCTCCGTAGCACACATGGGAAAGGCAGCGCTGTGCTACATAGCACTTTAAGAATGGCATCGCCAGTTCGAATCCGGCCTGAAGGTCCGGCAGTTTCCGCGGACTCACGTTGTTTTACGCGACGGTGCCCTCTGCTCAGCGTCTTCCCGATCGCCCGCGACATCTTATGAAGCAGAGAACCTGAGTGTTTGTAACTGTTTGCGTCCTGTTTCTTGTCTTTTTTTACTGAGGGCAATCATATGAATCATTGATATTCATTGCAACACCCAGAGGAGTAAAAAATAATTTTACAAAATAGGGGAATGCCGCGATCAGCGGACGTTGACCTACGCACGCACGCACGCAGTAGCCGGCAGTCACGAGACTCTAATCATGTATAATGAGCACTGCACTAATCAGCATCTCCGTAGCACATATGGGAAAGGCAGCGCTGTGCTACATAGCACTTTAAGAATGGCATTGCAGGTTCGAATAAGGCCTGAAGCACCGTCCGGCCATTTCCGCGGTCTCGCGTTGTTTTACGCGACGTGCCCTCTGCTCAGCGTCTTCCCGATCGCCGGCGAAAAATAATTTTACAAAATAGGGGAATGCTGCGATCGGCGGACTTTGACCTACACACGCACGCACGCAAGCAGTAGCCGGCAGTCACGAGACTCTAATCATGTATAATGAGGACTGCATTAATCGGTGTCTCCGTAGCACACATGGGAAAGGCAGCGCTGTGCTACATAGCACTTTAAGAATGTCATCGCAGGTTCGAATCCGGCCTGAAGCACCGTCCGGCAGTTTCCGCGGACTCACGTTGTTTTACGCGACGGTGCCCTCTGCTCAGCGTCTTCCCGATCGCCCGCGACATCTTATGAAGTAGAGAACCTGAGTGTTTGTAACTGTTTGCGTCCTGTTTCTTGTGTTTTTTTACTGGGGGCAATCATATGAATCATTGATATCCATTGCAACACCCAGAGGAGTAAAAAATAATTTTACAAAATAGGGGAATGCCGCGATCAGCGGACTTTGACCTACGCTCGCACGCACGCAGTAGCCGGCAGTCACGAAACTCTAATCATGTATAATGAGCACTGCATTAATCAGCGTCTCCGTAGCACACATGGGAAAGGCAGCGCTGTGCTACATAGCACTTTAAGAATGGCATCGCCAGTTCGAATCCGGCCTGAAGGTCCGGCAGTTTCCGCGGACTCACGTTGTTTTACGCGACGGTGCCCTCTGCTCAGCGTCTTCCCGATCGCCCGCGACATCTTATGAAGTAGAGAACCTGAGTGTTTGTAACTGTTTGCGTCCTGTTTCTTGTGTTTTTTTACTGAGGGCAATCATATGAATCATTGATATCCATTGCAACACCCAGAGGAGTAAAAAATAATTTTACAAAATAGGGGAATGCCGCGATCAGCGGACTTTGACCTACGCACGCACGCACGCAGTAGCCGGCAGTCACGAGACTCTAATCATGTATAATGAGCACTGCACTAATCAGCATCTCCGTAGCACATATGGGAAAGGCAGCGCTGTGCTACATAGCACTTTAAGAATGGCATTGCAGGTTCGAATAAGGCCTGAAGCACCGTCCGGCCATTTCCGCGGTCTCGCGTTGTTTTACGCGACGTGCCCTCTGCTCAGCGTCTTCCCGATCGCCGGCGACATCTTATGAAGCAGAGAACCTGAGTGTTTGTAACTGATTGCATTCCTGTTTCTTGTGTTTTTTTACTGAGGGCAATCATATGAATCATTGATATCCATTGCAACACCCAGGAGAGTAAAAAATAATTTTACAAAATAGGGGAATGCTGCGATCGGCGGACTTTGACCTACACACGCACGCACGCAAGCAGTAGCCGGCAGTCACGAGACTCTAATCATGTATAATGAGGACTGCATTAATCGGTGTCTCCGTAGCACACATGGGAAAGGCAGCGCTGTGCTACATAGCACTTTAAGAATGTCATCGCAGGTTCGAATCCGGCCTGAAGCACCGTCCGGCAGTTTCCGCGGACTCACGTTGTTTTACGCGACGGTGCCCTCTGCTCAGCGTCTTCCCGATCGCCCGCGACATCTTATGAAGTAGAGAACCTGAGTGTTTGTAACTGTTTGCGTCCTGTTTCTTGTGTTTTTTTACTGAGGGCAATCATATGAATCATTGATATCCATTGCAACACCCAGAGGAGTAAAAAATAATTTTACAAAATAGGGGAATGCCGCGATCAGCGGACTTTGACCTACGCACGCACGCACGCAGTAGCCGGCAGTCACGAGACTCTAATCATGTATAATTCGCACTGCATTAATCAGCGTCTCCGTAGCACACATGGGAAAGGCAGCGCTGTGCTACATAGCACTTTAAGAATGGCATCGCCGGTTCGAATCCGGCTTGAAGCACCGTCCGGCAGTTTCCGCCGACTCACGTTGTTTTACGCGACGGTGCCCTCTGCTCAGCGTCTTCCCGATCGCCGGCGACATCTTATGAAGCAGAGAACCTGAGTGTTTGTAACTGATTGCATTCCTGTTTCTTGTGTTTTTTTACTGAGGGCAATCATATGAATCATTGATATCCATTGCAACACCCAGGAGAGTAAAAAATAATTTTACAAAATAGGGGAATGCTGCGATTGGCGGACTTTGACCTACACACGCACGCACGCACGCAGTAGCCGGCAGTCACGAGACTCTAATCATGTATAATGAGCACTGCATTAATGGTGTCTCCGTAGCACACATGGGAAAGGCAGCGCTGTGCTACATAGCACTTTAAGAATGTCATCGCAGGTTCGAATCCAGCCTGAAGCACCGTCCGGCCATTTCCGCGGTCTCGCGTTGTTTTACGCGACGGTGCCCTCTGCTCAGCGTCTTCCCGATCGCCGGCGACATCTTATGAAGCAGAGAACCTGAGTGTTTGTAACTGATTGCATTCCTGTTTCTTGTGTTTTTTTACTGAGGGCAATCATATGAATCATTGATATCCATTGCAACACCCAGAGGAGTAAAAAATAATTTTACAAAATAGGGGAATGCCGCGATCAGCGGACTTTGACCTACGCACGCACGCACGCAGTAGCCGGCAGTCACGAGACTCTAATCATGTATAATGAGCACTGCATTAATGGTGTCTCCGTAGCACACATGGGAAAGGCAGCGCTGTGCTATATAGCACTTTAAGAATGTCATCGCAGGTTCGAATCCGGCCTGAAGCACCGTCCGGCAGTTTCCGCGGACTCATGTTGTTTTACGCGACGGTGTCCTCTGCTCAGCGTCTTCTCGATCGCCCGCGACATCTTATGAAGTAGAGAACCTGAGTGTTTGTAACTGTTTGCGTCCTGTTTCTTGTGTTTTTTTACTGAGGGCAATCATATGAATCATTGATATCCATTGCAACACCCAGAGGAGTAAAAAATAATTTTACAAAATAGGGGAATGCCGTGATCAGCGGACTTTGACCTACGCACGCACGCACGCAGTAGCCGGCAGTCACGAGACTCTAATCATGTATAATGAGCACTGCATTAATCAGCGTCTCCGTAGCACACATGGGAAAGGCAGCGCTGTGCTACATAGCTCTTTAAGAATGGCATCGCCTGTTCGAATCCGGCCTGAAGCACCGTCCGGCAGTTTCCGCGGACTCACGTTGTTTTACGCGACGGTGCCCTCTGCTCAGCGTCTTCCCGATCGCCGGCGACATCTTATGAAGCAGAGAACCTGAGTGTTTGTAACTGATTGCATTCCTGTTTCTTGTGTTTTTTTACTGAGGGCAATGATATGAATCATTGATATCCATTGCAACACCCAGGAGAGTAAAAAATAATTTTACCTAATAGGGGAATGCCGCGATCAGCGGACTTTGACCTACGCACGCACGCACGCAGTAGCCGGCAGTCACGAGACTCTAATCATGTATAATGAGGACTGCATTAATCGGTGTCTCCGTAGCACACATGGGAAAGGCAGCGCTGTGCTACATAGCACTTTAAGAATGTCATCGCAGGTTCGAATCCGGCCTGAAGCACCGTCCGGCAGTTTCCGCGGACTCACGTTGTTTTACGCGACGGTGCCCTCTGCTCAGCGTCTTCCCGATCGCCCGCGACATCTTATGAAGTAGAGAACCTGAGTGTTTGTAACTGTTTGCGTCCTGTTTCTTGTGTTTTTTTACTGAGGGCAATCATATGAATCATTGATATCCATTGCAACACCCAGAGGAGTAAAAAATAATTTTACAAAATAGGGGAATGCCGCGATCAGCGGACTTTGACCTACGCACGCACGCACGCAGTAGCCGGCAGTCACGAGACTCTAATCATGTATAATTCGCACTGCATTAATCAGCGTCTCCGTAGCACACATGGGAAAGGCAGCGCTGTGCTACATAGCACTTTAAGAATGGCATCGCCGGTTCGAATCCGGCCTGAAGCACCGTCCGGCCATTTCCGCGGTCTCGCGTTGTTTTACGCGACGTGCCCTCTGCTCAGCGTCTTCCCGATCGCCGGCGACATCTTATGAAGCAGAGAACCTGAGTGTTTGTAACTGATTGCATTCCTGTTTCTTGTGTTTTTTTACTGAGGGCAATCATATGAATCATTGATATCCATTGCAACACCCAGGAGAGTAAAAAATAATTTTACAAAATAGGGGAATGCTGCGATCGGCGGACTTTGACCTACACACGCACGCACGCACGCAGTAGCCGGCAGTCACGAGACTCTAATCATGTATAATGAGCACTGCATTAATGGTGTCTCCGTAGCACACATGGGAAAGGCAGCGCTGTGCTACATAGCACTTTAAGAATGTCATCGCAGGTTCGAATCCAGCCTGAAGCACAGTCCGGCTGTTTCCGCGGTCTCACGATGTTTTACGCGACGGTGCCCTCTGTTCAGCGTCTTCCCGATCGCCCGCGACATGTTATGAAGCAGAGAACCTGAGTGTTTGTAACTGTTTGCGTCCTGTTTCTTGTGTTTTTTTACTGAGGGCAATCATATGAATCATTGATATCCATTGCAACACCCAGAGGAGTAAAAAATAATTTTACAAAATAGGGGAATGCCGCGATCAGCGGACTTTGACCTACGCACGCACGCACGCAGTAGCCGGCAGTCACGAAACTCTAATCATGTATAATGAGCACTGCATTAATCAGCGTCTCCGTAGCACACATGGGAAAGGCAGCGCTGTGCTACATAGCACTTTAAGAATGGCATCGCCAGTTCGAATCCGGCCTGAAGGTCCGGCAGTTTCCGCGGACTCACGTTGTTTTACGCCGACGGTGCCCTCTGCTCAGCGTCTTCCCGATCGCCCGCGACATCTTATGAAGCAGAGAACCTGAGTGTTTGTAACTGTTTGCGTCCTGTTTCTTGTCTTTTTTTACTGAGGGCAATCATATGAATCATTGATATTCATTGCAACACCCAGAGGAGTAAAAAATAATTTTACAAAATAGGGGAATGCCGCGATCAGCGGACTTTGACCTATGCACGCACGCATGCAGTAGCCGGCAGTCACGAGACTCTAATCATGTATAATGAGCACTACATTAATCAGCGTCTCCGTAGCACACATGGGAAAGGCAGCGCTGTGCTACATAGCACTTTAAGAATGGCATCGCCAGTTCGAATCCGGCCTGAAGGTCCGGCAGTTTCCGCGGACTCACGTTGTTTTACGCGACGGTGCCCTCTGCTCAGCGTCTTCCCGATCGCCCGCGACATCTTATGAAGCAGAGAACCTGAGTGTTTGTAACTGTTTGCGTCCTGTTTCTTGTCTTTTTTTACTGAGGGCAATCATATGAATCATTGATATTCATTGCAACACCCAGAGGAGTAAAAAATAATTTTACAAAATAGGGGAATGCCGCGATCAGCGGACGTTGACCTACGCACGCACGCACGCAGTAGCCGGCAGTCACGAGACTCTAATCATGTATAATGAGCACTGCACTAATCAGCATCTCCGTAGCACATATGGGAAAGGCAGCGCTGTGCTACATAGCACTTTAAGAATGGCATTGCAGGTTCGAATAAGGCCTGAAGCACCGTCCGGCCATTTCCGCGGTCTCGCGTTGTTTTACGCGACGTGCCCTCTGCTCAGCGTCTTCCCGATCGCCGGCGAAAAATAATTTTACAAAATAGGGGAATGCTGCGATCGGCGGACTTTGACCTACACACGCACGCACGCAAGCAGTAGCCGGCAGTCACGAGACTCTAATCATGTATAATGAGGACTGCATTAATCGGTGTCTCCGTAGCACACATGGGAAAGGCAGCGCTGTGCTACATAGCACTTTAAGAATGTCATCGCAGGTTCGAATCCGGCCTGAAGCACCGTCCGGCAGTTTCCGCGGACTCACGTTGTTTTACGCGACGGTGCCCTCTGCTCAGCGTCTTCCCGATCGCCCGCGACATCTTATGAAGTAGAGAACCTGAGTGTTTGTAACTGTTTGCGTCCTGTTTCTTGTGTTTTTTTACTGGGGGCAATCATATGAATCATTGATATCCATTGCAACACCCAGAGGAGTAAAAAATAATTTTACAAAATAGGGGAATGCCGCGATCAGCGGACTTTGACCTACGCTCGCACGCACGCAGTAGCCGGCAGTCACGAAACTCTAATCATGTATAATGAGCACTGCATTAATCAGCGTCTCCGTAGCACACATGGGAAAGGCAGCGCTGTGCTACATAGCACTTTAAGAATGGCATCGCCAGTTCGAATCCGGCCTGAAGGTCCGGCAGTTTCCGCGGACTCACGTTGTTTTACGCGACGGTGCCCTCTGCTCAGCGTCTTCCCGATCGCCCGCGACATCTTATGAAGTAGAGAACCTGAGTGTTTGTAACTGTTTGCGTCCTGTTTCTTGTGTTTTTTTACTGAGGGCAATCATATGAATCATTGATATCCATTGCAACACCCAGAGGAGTAAAAAATAATTTTACAAAATAGGGGAATGCCGCGATCAGCGGACTTTGACCTACGCACGCACGCACGCAGTAGCCGGCAGTCACGAGACTCTAATCATGTATAATGAGCACTGCACTAATCAGCATCTCCGTAGCACATATGGGAAAGGCAGCGCTGTGCTACATAGCACTTTAAGAATGGCATTGCAGGTTCGAATAAGGCCTGAAGCACCGTCCGGCCATTTCCGCGGTCTCGCGTTGTTTTACGCGACGTGCCCTCTGCTCAGCGTCTTCCCGATCGCCGGCGACATCTTATGAAGCAGAGAACCTGAGTGTTTGTAACTGATTGCATTCCTGTTTCTTGTGTTTTTTTACTGAGGGCAATCATATGAATCATTGATATCCATTGCAACACCCAGGAGAGTAAAAAATAATTTTACAAAATAGGGGAATGCTGCGATCGGCGGACTTTGACCTACACACGCACGCACGCAAGCAGTAGCCGGCAGTCACGAGACTCTAATCATGTATAATGAGGACTGCATTAATCGGTGTCTCCGTAGCACACATGGGAAAGGCAGCGCTGTGCTACATAGCACTTTAAGAATGTCATCGCAGGTTCGAATCCGGCCTGAAGCACCGTCCGGCAGTTTCCGCGGACTCACGTTGTTTTACGCGACGGTGCCCTCTGCTCAGCGTCTTCCCGATCGCCCGCGACATCTTATGAAGTAGAGAACCTGAGTGTTTGTAACTGTTTGCGTCCTGTTTCTTGTGTTTTTTTACTGAGGGCAATCATATGAATCATTGATATCCATTGCAACACCCAGAGGAGTAAAAAATAATTTTACAAAATAGGGGAATGCCGCGATCAGCGGACTTTGACCTACGCACGCACGCACGCAGTAGCCGGCAGTCACGAGACTCTAATCATGTATAATTCGCACTGCATTAATCAGCGTCTCCGTAGCACACATGGGAAAGGCAGCGCTGTGCTACATAGCACTTTAAGAATGGCATCGCCGGTTCGAATCCGGCTTGAAGCACCGTCCGGCAGTTTCCGCCGACTCACGTTGTTTTACGCGACGGTGCCCTCTGCTCAGCGTCTTCCCGATCGCCGGCGACATCTTATGAAGCAGAGAACCTGAGTGTTTGTAACTGATTGCATTCCTGTTTCTTGTGTTTTTTTACTGAGGGCAATCATATGAATCATTGATATCCATTGCAACACCCAGGAGAGTAAAAAATAATTTTACAAAATAGGGGAATGCTGCGATTGGCGGACTTTGACCTACACACGCACGCACGCACGCAGTAGCCGGCAGTCACGAGACTCTAATCATGTATAATGAGCACTGCATTAATGGTGTCTCCGTAGCACACATGGGAAAGGCAGCGCTGTGCTACATAGCACTTTAAGAATGTCATCGCAGGTTCGAATCCAGCCTGAAGCACCGTCCGGCCATTTCCGCGGTCTCGCGTTGTTTTACGCGACGGTGCCCTCTGCTCAGCGTCTTCCCGATCGCCGGCGACATCTTATGAAGCAGAGAACCTGAGTGTTTGTAACTGATTGCATTCCTGTTTCTTGTGTTTTTTTACTGAGGGCAATCATATGAATCATTGATATCCATTGCAACACCCAGAGGAGTAAAAAATAATTTTACAAAATAGGGGAATGCCGCGATCAGCGGACTTTGACCTACGCACGCACGCACGCAGTAGCCGGCAGTCACGAGACTCTAATCATGTATAATGAGCACTGCATTAATGGTGTCTCCGTAGCACACATGGGAAAGGCAGCGCTGTGCTATATAGCACTTTAAGAATGTCATCGCAGGTTCGAATCCGGCCTGAAGCACCGTCCGGCAGTTTCCGCGGACTCATGTTGTTTTACGCGACGGTGTCCTCTGCTCAGCGTCTTCTCGATCGCCCGCGACATCTTATGAAGTAGAGAACCTGAGTGTTTGTAACTGTTTGCGTCCTGTTTCTTGTGTTTTTTTACTGAGGGCAATCATATGAATCATTGATATCCATTGCAACACCCAGAGGAGTAAAAAATAATTTTACAAAATAGGGGAATGCCGTGATCAGCGGACTTTGACCTACGCACGCACGCACGCAGTAGCCGGCAGTCACGAGACTCTAATCATGTATAATGAGCACTGCATTAATCAGCGTCTCCGTAGCACACATGGGAAAGGCAGCGCTGTGCTACATAGCTCTTTAAGAATGGCATCGCCTGTTCGAATCCGGCCTGAAGCACCGTCCGGCAGTTTCCGCGGACTCACGTTGTTTTACGCGACGGTGCCCTCTGCTCAGCGTCTTCCCGATCGCCGGCGACATCTTATGAAGCAGAGAACCTGAGTGTTTGTAACTGATTGCATTCCTGTTTCTTGTGTTTTTTTACTGAGGGCAATGATATGAATCATTGATATCCATTGCAACACCCAGGAGAGTAAAAAATAATTTTACCTAATAGGGGAATGCCGCGATCAGCGGACTTTGACCTACGCACGCACGCACGCAGTAGCCGGCAGTCACGAGACTCTAATCATGTATAATGAGCACTGCATTAATCAGCGTCTCCGTAGCACACATGGGAAAGGCAGCGCTGTGCTACATAGCACTTTAAGAATGGCATCGCCGGTTCGAATCCGGCCTGAAGCACCGTCCGGCAGTTTCCGCGGACTCACGTTGTTTTACGCGACGGTGCCCTCTGCTCAGCGTCTTCCCGATCGCCGGCGACATCTTATGAAGCAGAGAACCTGAGTGTTTGTAACTGATTGCATTCCTGTTTCTTGTGTTTTTTTACTGAGGGCAATCATATGAATCATTGATATCCATTGCAACACCCAGAGGAGTAAAAAATAATTTTACAAAATAGGGGAATGCCGTGATCAGCGGACTTTGACCTACGCACGCACGCACGCAGTAGCCGGCAGTCACGAGACTCTAATCATGTATAATGAGCACTGCATTAATCAGCGTCTCCGTAGCACACATGGGAAAGGCAGCGCTGTGCTACATAGCTCTTTAAGAATGGCATCGCCTGTTCGAATCCGGCCTGAAGCACCGTCCGGCAGTTTCCGCGGACTCACGTTGTTTTACGCGACGGTGCCCTCTGCTCAGCGTCTTCCCGATCGCCGGCGACATCTTATGAAGCAGAGAACCTGAGTGTTTGTAACTGATTGCATTCCTGTTTCTTGTGTTTTTTTACTGAGGGCAATGATATGAATCATTGATATCCATTGCAACACCCAGGAGAGTAAAAAATAATTTTACCTAATAGGGGAATGCCGCGATCAGCGGACTTTGACCTACGCACGCACGCACGCAGTAGCCGGCAGTCACGAGACTCTAATCATGTATAATGAGGACTGCATTAATCGGTGTCTCCGTAGCACACATGGGAAAGGCAGCGCTGTGCTACATAGCACTTTAAGAATGTCATCGCAGGTTCGAATCCGGCCTGAAGCACCGTCCGGCAGTTTCCGCGGACTCACGTTGTTTTACGCGACGGTGCCCTCTGCTCAGCGTCTTCCCGATCGCCCGCGACATCTTATGAAGTAGAGAACCTGAGTGTTTGTAACTGTTTGCGTCCTGTTTCTTGTGTTTTTTTACTGAGGGCAATCATATGAATCATTGATATCCATTGCAACACCCAGAGGAGTAAAAAATAATTTTACAAAATAGGGGAATGCCGCGATCAGCGGACTTTGACCTACGCACGCACGCACGCAGTAGCCGGCAGTCACGAGACTCTAATCATGTATAATTCGCACTGCATTAATCAGCGTCTCCGTAGCACACATGGGAAAGGCAGCGCTGTGCTACATAGCACTTTAAGAATGGCATCGCCGGTTCGAATCCGGCCTGAAGCACCGTCCGGCCATTTCCGCGGTCTCGCGTTGTTTTACGCGACGTGCCCTCTGCTCAGCGTCTTCCCGATCGCCGGCGACATCTTATGAAGCAGAGAACCTGAGTGTTTGTAACTGATTGCATTCCTGTTTCTTGTGTTTTTTTACTGAGGGCAATCATATGAATCATTGATATCCATTGCAACACCCAGGAGAGTAAAAAATAATTTTACAAAATAGGGGAATGCTGCGATCGGCGGACTTTGACCTACACACGCACGCACGCACGCAGTAGCCGGCAGTCACGAGACTCTAATCATGTATAATGAGCACTGCATTAATGGTGTCTCCGTAGCACACATGGGAAAGGCAGCGCTGTGCTACATAGCACTTTAAGAATGTCATCGCAGGTTCGAATCCAGCCTGAAGCACAGTCCGGCTGTTTCCGCGGTCTCACGATGTTTTACGCGACGGTGCCCTCTGTTCAGCGTCTTCCCGATCGCCCGCGACATGTTATGAAGCAGAGAACCTGAGTGTTTGTAACTGTTTGCGTCCTGTTTCTTGTGTTTTTTTACTGAGGGCAATCATATGAATCATTGATATCCATTGCAACACCCAGAGGAGTAAAAAATAATTTTACAAAATAGGGGAATGCCGCGATCAGCGGACTTTGACCTACGCACGCACGCACGCAGTAGCCGGCAGTCACGAAACTCTAATCATGTATAATGAGCACTGCATTAATCAGCGTCTCCGTAGCACACATGGGAAAGGCAGCGCTGTGCTACATAGCACTTTAAGAATGGCATCGCCAGTTCGAATCCGGCCTGAAGGTCCGGCAGTTTCCGCGGACTCACGTTGTTTTACGCCGACGGTGCCCTCTGCTCAGCGTCTTCCCGATCGCCCGCGACATCTTATGAAGCAGAGAACCTGAGTGTTTGTAACTGTTTGCGTCCTGTTTCTTGTCTTTTTTTACTGAGGGCAATCATATGAATCATTGATATTCATTGCAACACCCAGAGGAGTAAAAAATAATTTTACAAAATAGGGGAATGCCGCGATCAGCGGACTTTGACCTATGCACGCACGCATGCAGTAGCCGGCAGTCACGAGACTCTAATCATGTATAATGAGCACTACATTAATCAGCGTCTCCGTAGCACACATGGGAAAGGCAGCGCTGTGCTACATAGCACTTTAAGAATGGCATCGCCAGTTCGAATCCGGCCTGAAGGTCCGGCAGTTTCCGCGGACTCACGTTGTTTTACGCGACGGTGCCCTCTGCTCAGCGTCTTCCCGATCGCCCGCGACATCTTATGAAGCAGAGAACCTGAGTGTTTGTAACTGTTTGCGTCCTGTTTCTTGTCTTTTTTTACTGAGGGCAATCATATGAATCATTGATATTCATTGCAACACCCAGAGGAGTAAAAAATAATTTTACAAAATAGGGGAATGCCGCGATCAGCGGACGTTGACCTACGCACGCACGCACGCAGTAGCCGGCAGTCACGAGACTCTAATCATGTATAATGAGCACTGCACTAATCAGCATCTCCGTAGCACATATGGGAAAGGCAGCGCTGTGCTACATAGCACTTTAAGAATGGCATTGCAGGTTCGAATAAGGCCTGAAGCACCGTCCGGCCATTTCCGCGGTCTCGCGTTGTTTTACGCGACGTGCCCTCTGCTCAGCGTCTTCCCGATCGCCGGCGAAAAATAATTTTACAAAATAGGGGAATGCTGCGATCGGCGGACTTTGACCTACACACGCACGCACGCAAGCAGTAGCCGGCAGTCACGAGACTCTAATCATGTATAATGAGGACTGCATTAATCGGTGTCTCCGTAGCACACATGGGAAAGGCAGCGCTGTGCTACATAGCACTTTAAGAATGTCATCGCAGGTTCGAATCCGGCCTGAAGCACCGTCCGGCAGTTTCCGCGGACTCACGTTGTTTTACGCGACGGTGCCCTCTGCTCAGCGTCTTCCCGATCGCCCGCGACATCTTATGAAGTAGAGAACCTGAGTGTTTGTAACTGTTTGCGTCCTGTTTCTTGTGTTTTTTTACTGGGGGCAATCATATGAATCATTGATATCCATTGCAACACCCAGAGGAGTAAAAAATAATTTTACAAAATAGGGGAATGCCGCGATCAGCGGACTTTGACCTACGCTCGCACGCACGCAGTAGCCGGCAGTCACGAAACTCTAATCATGTATAATGAGCACTGCATTAATCAGCGTCTCCGTAGCACACATGGGAAAGGCAGCGCTGTGCTACATAGCACTTTAAGAATGGCATCGCCAGTTCGAATCCGGCCTGAAGGTCCGGCAGTTTCCGCGGACTCACGTTGTTTTACGCGACGGTGCCCTCTGCTCAGCGTCTTCCCGATCGCCCGCGACATCTTATGAAGTAGAGAACCTGAGTGTTTGTAACTGTTTGCGTCCTGTTTCTTGTGTTTTTTTACTGAGGGCAATCATATGAATCATTGATATCCATTGCAACACCCAGAGGAGTAAAAAATAATTTTACAAAATAGGGGAATGCCGCGATCAGCGGACTTTGACCTACGCACGCACGCACGCAGTAGCCGGCAGTCACGAGACTCTAATCATGTATAATGAGCACTGCACTAATCAGCATCTCCGTAGCACATATGGGAAAGGCAGCGCTGTGCTACATAGCACTTTAAGAATGGCATTGCAGGTTCGAATAAGGCCTGAAGCACCGTCCGGCCATTTCCGCGGTCTCGCGTTGTTTTACGCGACGTGCCCTCTGCTCAGCGTCTTCCCGATCGCCGGCGACATCTTATGAAGCAGAGAACCTGAGTGTTTGTAACTGATTGCATTCCTGTTTCTTGTGTTTTTTTACTGAGGGCAATCATATGAATCATTGATATCCATTGCAACACCCAGGAGAGTAAAAAATAATTTTACAAAATAGGGGAATGCTGCGATCGGCGGACTTTGACCTACACACGCACGCACGCAAGCAGTAGCCGGCAGTCACGAGACTCTAATCATGTATAATGAGGACTGCATTAATCGGTGTCTCCGTAGCACACATGGGAAAGGCAGCGCTGTGCTACATAGCACTTTAAGAATGTCATCGCAGGTTCGAATCCGGCCTGAAGCACCGTCCGGCAGTTTCCGCGGACTCACGTTGTTTTACGCGACGGTGCCCTCTGCTCAGCGTCTTCCCGATCGCCCGCGACATCTTATGAAGTAGAGAACCTGAGTGTTTGTAACTGTTTGCGTCCTGTTTCTTGTGTTTTTTTACTGAGGGCAATCATATGAATCATTGATATCCATTGCAACACCCAGAGGAGTAAAAAATAATTTTACAAAATAGGGGAATGCCGCGATCAGCGGACTTTGACCTACGCACGCACGCACGCAGTAGCCGGCAGTCACGAGACTCTAATCATGTATAATTCGCACTGCATTAATCAGCGTCTCCGTAGCACACATGGGAAAGGCAGCGCTGTGCTACATAGCACTTTAAGAATGGCATCGCCGGTTCGAATCCGGCTTGAAGCACCGTCCGGCAGTTTCCGCCGACTCACGTTGTTTTACGCGACGGTGCCCTCTGCTCAGCGTCTTCCCGATCGCCGGCGACATCTTATGAAGCAGAGAACCTGAGTGTTTGTAACTGATTGCATTCCTGTTTCTTGTGTTTTTTTACTGAGGGCAATCATATGAATCATTGATATCCATTGCAACACCCAGGAGAGTAAAAAATAATTTTACAAAATAGGGGAATGCTGCGATTGGCGGACTTTGACCTACACACGCACGCACGCACGCAGTAGCCGGCAGTCACGAGACTCTAATCATGTATAATGAGCACTGCATTAATGGTGTCTCCGTAGCACACATGGGAAAGGCAGCGCTGTGCTACATAGCACTTTAAGAATGTCATCGCAGGTTCGAATCCAGCCTGAAGCACCGTCCGGCCATTTCCGCGGTCTCGCGTTGTTTTACGCGACGGTGCCCTCTGCTCAGCGTCTTCCCGATCGCCGGCGACATCTTATGAAGCAGAGAACCTGAGTGTTTGTAACTGATTGCATTCCTGTTTCTTGTGTTTTTTTACTGAGGGCAATCATATGAATCATTGATATCCATTGCAACACCCAGAGGAGTAAAAAATAATTTTACAAAATAGGGGAATGCCGCGATCAGCGGACTTTGACCTACGCACGCACGCACGCAGTAGCCGGCAGTCACGAGACTCTAATCATGTATAATGAGCACTGCATTAATGGTGTCTCCGTAGCACACATGGGAAAGGCAGCGCTGTGCTATATAGCACTTTAAGAATGTCATCGCAGGTTCGAATCCGGCCTGAAGCACCGTCCGGCAGTTTCCGCGGACTCATGTTGTTTTACGCGACGGTGTCCTCTGCTCAGCGTCTTCTCGATCGCCCGCGACATCTTATGAAGTAGAGAACCTGAGTGTTTGTAACTGTTTGCGTCCTGTTTCTTGTGTTTTTTTACTGAGGGCAATCATATGAATCATTGATATCCATTGCAACACCCAGAGGAGTAAAAAATAATTTTACAAAATAGGGGAATGCCGTGATCAGCGGACTTTGACCTACGCACGCACGCACGCAGTAGCCGGCAGTCACGAGACTCTAATCATGTATAATGAGCACTGCATTAATCAGCGTCTCCGTAGCACACATGGGAAAGGCAGCGCTGTGCTACATAGCTCTTTAAGAATGGCATCGCCTGTTCGAATCCGGCCTGAAGCACCGTCCGGCAGTTTCCGCGGACTCACGTTGTTTTACGCGACGGTGCCCTCTGCTCAGCGTCTTCCCGATCGCCGGCGACATCTTATGAAGCAGAGAACCTGAGTGTTTGTAACTGATTGCATTCCTGTTTCTTGTGTTTTTTTACTGAGGGCAATGATATGAATCATTGATATCCATTGCAACACCCAGGAGAGTAAAAAATAATTTTACCTAATAGGGGAATGCCGCGATCAGCGGACTTTGACCTACGCACGCACGCACGCAGTAGCCGGCAGTCACGAGACTCTAATCATGTATAATGAGCACTGCATTAATCAGCGTCTCCGTAGCACACATGGGAAAGGCAGCGCTGTGCTACATAGCACTTTAAGAATGGCATCGCCGGTTCGAATCCGGCCTGAAGCACCGTCCGGCAGTTTCCGCGGACTCACGTTGTTTTACGCGACGGTGCCCTCTGCTCAGCGTCTTCCCGATCGCCGGCGACATCTTATGAAGCAGAGAACCTGAGTGTTTGTAACTGATTGCATTCCTGTTTCTTGTGTTTTTTTACTGAGGGCAATGATATGAATCATTGATATCCATTGCAACACCCAGGAGAGTAAAAAATAATTTTACCTAATAGGGGAATGCCGCGATCAGCGGACTTTGACCTACGCACGCACGCACGCAGTAGCCGGCAGTCACGAGACTCTAATCATGTATAATGAGCACTGCATTAATCAGCGTCTCCGTAGCACACATGGGAAAGGCAGCGCTGTGCTACATAGCACTTTAAGAATGGCATCGCCGGTTCGAATCCGGCCTGAAGCACCGTCCGGCAGTTTCCGCGGACTCACGTTGTTTTACGCGACGGTGCCCTCTGCTCAGCGTCTTCCCGATCGCCGGCGACATCTTATGAAGCAGAGAACCTGAGTGTTTGTAACTGATTGCATTCCTGTTTCTTGTGTTTTTTTACTGAGGGCAATCATATGAATCATTGATATCCATTGCAACACCCAGGAGAGTAAAAAATAATTTTACAAAATAGGGGAATGCTGCGATCGGCGGACTTTGACCTACACACGCACGCACGCACGCAGTAGCCGGCAGTCACGAGACTCTAATCATGTATAATGAGCACTGCATTAATGGTGTCTCCGTAGCACACATGGGAAAGGCAGCGCTGTGCTACATAGCACTTTAAGAATGTCATCGCAGGTTCGAATCCAGCCTGAAGCACCGTCCGGCCATTTCCGCGGTCTCGCGTTGTTTTACGCGACGGTGCCCTCTGCTCAGCGTCTTCCCGATCGCCGGCGACATCTTATGAAGCAGAGAACCTGAGTGTTTGTAACTGATTGCATTCCTGTTTCTTGTGTTTTTTTACTGAGGGCAATCATATGAATCATTGATATCCATTGCAACACCCAGAGGAGTAAAAAAATATTTTACAAAATAGGGGAATGCTGCGATCGGCGGACTTTGACCTACACACGCACGCACGCACGCAGTAGCCGGCAGTCACGAGACTCTAATCATGTATAATTCGCACTGCATTAATCAGCGTCTCCGTAGCACACATGGGAAAGGCAGCGCTGTGCTACATAGCACTTTAAGAATGGCATCGCCGGTTCGAATCCGGCCTGAAGCACCGTCCGGCAGTTTCCGCCGACTCACGTTGTTTTACGCGACGGTGCCCTCTGCTCAGCGTCTTCCCGATCGCCGGCGACATCTTATGAAGCAGAGAACCTGAGTGTTTGTAACTGATTGCATTCCTGTTTCTTGTGTTTTTTTACTGAGGGCAATCATATGAATCATTGATATCCATTGCAACACCCAGGAGAGTAAAAAATAATTTTACAAAATAGGGGAATGCTGCGATCGGCGGACTTTGACCTACACACGCACGCACGCACGCAGTAGCCGGCAGTCACGAGACTCTAATCATGTATAATGAGCACTGCATTAATGGTGTCTCCGTAGCACACATGGGAAAGGCAGCGCTGTGCTACATAGCACTTTAAGAATGTCATCGCAGGTTCGAATCCAGCCTGAAGCACAGTCCGGCTGTTTCCGCGGTCTCACGATGTTTTACGCGACGGTGCCCTCTGTTCAGCGTCTTCCCGATCGCCCGCGACATGTTATGAAGCAGAGAACCTGAGTGTTTGTAACTGTTTGCGTCCTGTTTCTTGTGTTTTTTTACTGAGGGCAATCATATGAATCATTGATATCCATTGCAACACCCAGAGGAGTAAAAAATAATTTTACAAAATAGGGGAATGCCGCGATCAGCGGACTTTGACCTACGCACGCACGCACGCAGTAGCCGGCAGTCACGAAACTCTAATCATGTATAATGAGCACTGCATTAATCAGCGTCTCCGTAGCACACATGGGAAAGGCAGCGCTGTGCTACATAGCACTTTAAGAATGGCATCGCCAGTTCGATTCCGGCCTGAAGGTCCGGCAGTTTCCGCGGACTCACGTTGTTTTACGCGACGGTGCCCTCTGCTCAGCGTCTTCCCGATCGCCCGCGACATCTTATGAAGCAGAGAACCTGAGTGTTTGTAACTGTTTGCGTCCTGTTTCTTGTCTTTTTTTACTGAGGGCAATCATATGAATCATTGATATTCATTGCAACACCCAGAGGAGTAAAAAATAATTTTACAAAATAGGGGAATGCCGCGATCAGCGGACTTTGACCTACGCACGCACGCACGCAGTAGCCGGCAGTCACGAGACTCTAATCATGTATAATGAGCACTGCACTAATCAGCATCTCCGTAGCACATATGGGAAAGGCAGCGCTGTGCTACATAGCACTTTAAGAATGGCATTGCAGGTTCGAATAAGGCCTGAAGCACCGTCCGGCCATTTCCGCGGTCTCGCGTTGTTTTACGCGACGTGCCCTCTGCTCAGCGTCTTCCCGATCGCCGGCGACATCTTATGAAGCAGAGAACCTGAGTGTTTGTAACTGATTGCATTCCTGTTTCTTGTGTTTTTTTACTGAGGGCAATCATATGAATCATTGATATCCATTGCAACACCCAGAGGAGTAAAAAAATATTTTACAAAATAGGGGAATGCTGCGATCGGCGGACTTTGACCTACACACGCACGCACGCACGCAGTAGCCGGCAGTCACGAGACTCTAATCATGTATAATGAGCACTGCACTATTCAGCATCTCCGTAGCACATATGGGAAAGGCAGCGCTGTGCTACATAGCACTTTAAGAATGGCATTGCACGTTCGAATAAGGCCTGAAGCACCGTCCGGCCATTTCCGCGGTCTCGCGTTGTTTTACGCGACGTGCCCTCTGCTCAGCGTCTTCCCGATCGCCGGCGACATCTTATGAAGCAGAGAACCTGAGTGTTTGTAACTGATTGCATTCCTGTTTCTTGTGTTTTTTTACTGAGGGCAATCATATGAATCATTGATATCCATTGCAACACCCAGAGGAGTAAAAAATTATTTTACAAAATAGGGGAATGCTGCGATCGGCGGACTTTGACCTACACACGCACGCACGCACGCAGTAGCCGGCAGTCACGAGACTCTAATCATGTATAATGAGCACTGCACTAATCAGCATCTCCGTAGCACATATGGGAAAGGCAGCGCTGTGCTACATAGCACTTTAAGAATGGCATTGCACGTTCGAATAAGGCCTGAAGCACCGTCCGGCCATTTCCGCGGTCTCGCGTTGTTTTACGCGACGTGCCCTCTGCTCAGCGTCTTCCCGATCGCCGGCGACATCTTATGAAGCAGAGAACCTGAGTGTTTGTAACTGATTGCATTCCTGTTTCTTGTGTTTTTTTACTGAGGGCAATCATATGAATCATTGATATCCATTGCAACACCCAGGAGAGTAAAAAATAATTTTACAAAATAGGGGAATGCTGCGATCGGCGGACTTTGACCTACACACGCACGCACGCACGCAGTAGCCGGCAGTCACGAGACTCTAATCATGTATAATGAGCACTGCATTAATGGTGTCTCCGTAGCACACATGGGAAAGGCAGCGCTGTGCTACATAGCACTTTAAGAATGTCATCGCAGGTTCGAATCCAGCCTGAAGCACAGTCCGGCTGTTTCCGCGGTCTCACGATGTTTTACGCGACGGTGCCCTCTGTTCAGCGTCTTCCCGATCGCCCGCGACATGTTATGAAGCAGAGAACCTGAGTGTTTGTAACTGTTTGCGTCCTGTTTCTTGTGTTTTTTTACTGAGGGCAATCATATGAATCATTGATATCCATTGCAACACCCAGAGGAGTAAAAAATAATTTTACAAAATAGGGGAATGCCGCGATCAGCGGACTTTGACCTACGCACGCACGCACGCAGTAGCCGGCAGTCACGAAACTCTAATCATGTATAATGAGCACTGCATTAATCAGCGTCTCCGTAGCACACATGGGAAAGGCAGCGCTGTGCTACATAGCACTTTAAGAATGGCATCGCCAGTTCGATTCCGGCCTGAAGGTCCGGCAGTTTCCGCGGACTCACGTTGTTTTACGCGACGGTGCCCTCTGCTCAGCGTCTTCCCGATCGCCCGCGACATCTTATGAAGCAGAGAACCTGAGTGTTTGTAACTGTTTGCGTCCTGTTTCTTGTCTTTTTTTACTGAGGGCAATCATATGAATCATTGATATTCATTGCAACACCCAGAGGAGTAAAAAATAATTTTACAAAATAGGGGAATGCCGCGATCAGCGGACTTTGACCTACGCACGCACGCACGCAGTAGCCGGCAGTCACGAGACTCTAATCATGTATAATGAGCACTGCACTAATCAGCATCTCCGTAGCACATATGGGAAAGGCAGCGCTGTGCTACATAGCACTTTAAGAATGGCATTGCAGGTTCGAATAAGGCCTGAAGCACCGTCCGGCCATTTCCGCGGTCTCGCGTTGTTTTACGCGACGTGCCCTCTGCTCAGCGTCTTCCCGATCGCCGGCGACATCTTATGAAGCAGAGAACCTGAGTGTTTGTAACTGATTGCATTCCTGTTTCTTGTGTTTTTTTACTGAGGGCAATCATATGAATCATTGATATCCATTGCAACACCCAGGAGAGTAAAAAATAATTTTACAAAATAGGGGAATGCTGCGATCGGCGGACTTTGACCTACACACGCACGCACGCAAGCAGTAGCCGGCAGTCACGAGACTCTAATCATGTATAATGAGGACTGCATTAATCGGTGTCTCCGTAGCACACATGGGAAAGGCAGCGCTGTGCTACATAGCACTTTAAGAATGTCATCGCAGGTTCGAATCCGGCCTGAAGCACCGTCCGGCAGTTTCCGCGGACTCACGTTGTTTTACGCGACGGTGCCCTCTGCTCAGCGTCTTCCCGATCGCCCGCGACATCTTATGAAGTAGAGAACCTGAGTGTTTGTAACTGTTTGCGTCCTGTTTCTTGTGTTTTTTTACTGAGGGCAATCATATGAATCATTGATATCCATTGCAACACCCAGAGGAGTAAAAAATAATTTTACAAAATAGGGGAATGCCGCGATCAGCGGACTTTGACCTACGCACGCACGCACGCAGTAGCCGGCAGTCACGAGACTCTAATCATGTATAATTCGCACTGCATTAATCAGCGTCTCCGTAGCACACATGGGAAAGGCAGCGCTGTGCTACATAGCACTTTAAGAATGGCATCGCCGGTTCGAATCCGGCCTGAAGCACCGTCCGGCAGTTTCCGCCGACTCACGTTGTTTTACGCGACGGTGCCCTCTGCTCAGCGTCTTCCCGATCGCCGGCGACATCTTATGAAGCAGAGAACCTGAGTGTTTGTAACTGATTGCATTCCTGTTTCTTGTGTTTTTTTACTGAGGGCAATCATATGAATCATTGATATCCATTGCAACACCCAGAGGAGTAAAAAAATATTTTACAAAATAGGGGAATGCTGCGATCGGCGGACTTTGACCTACACACGCACGCACGCACGCAGTAGCCGGCAGTCACGAGACTCTAATCATGTATAATGAGCACTGCACTATTCAGCATCTCCGTAGCACATATGGGAAAGGCAGCGCTGTGCTACATAGCACTTTAAGAATGGCATTGCACGTTCGAATAAGGCCTGAAGCACCGTCCGGCCATTTCCGCGGTCTCGCGTTGTTTTACGCGACGTGCCCTCTGCTCAGCGTCTTCCCGATCGCCGGCGACATCTTATGAAGCAGAGAACCTGAGTGTTTGTAACTGATTGCATTCCTGTTTCTTGTGTTTTTTTACTGAGGGCAATCATATGAATCATTGATATCCATTGCAACACCCAGAGGAGTAAAAAATTATTTTACAAAATAGGGGAATGCTGCGATCGGCGGACTTTGACCTACACACGCACGCACGCACGCAGTAGCCGGCAGTCACGAGACTCTAATCATGTATAATGAGCACTGCACTAATCAGCATCTCCGTAGCACATATGGGAAAGGCAGCGCTGTGCTACATAGCACTTTAAGAATGGCATTGCACGTTCGAATAAGGCCTGAAGCACCGTCCGGCCATTTCCGCGGTCTCGCGTTGTTTTACGCGACGTGCCCTCTGCTCAGCGTCTTCCCGATCGCCGGCGACATCTTATGAAGCAGAGAACCTGAGTGTTTGTAACTGATTGCATTCCTGTTTCTTGTGTTTTTTTACTGAGGGCAATCATATGAATCATTGATATCCATTGCAACACCCAGGAGAGTAAAAAATAATTTTACAAAATAGGGGAATGCTGCGATCGGCGGACTTTGACCTACACACGCACGCACGCACGCAGTAGCCGGCAGTCACGAGACTCTAATCATGTATAATGAGCACTGCATTAATGGTGTCTCCGTAGCACACATGGGAAAGGCAGCGCTGTGCTACATAGCACTTTAAGAATGTCATCGCAGGTTCGAATCCAGCCTGAAGCACAGTCCGGCTGTTTCCGCGGTCTCACGATGTTTTACGCGACGGTGCCCTCTGTTCAGCGTCTTCCCGATCGCCCGCGACATGTTATGAAGCAGAGAACCTGAGTGTTTGTAACTGTTTGCGTCCTGTTTCTTGTGTTTTTTTACTGAGGGCAATCATATGAATCATTGATATCCATTGCAACACCCAGAGGAGTAAAAAATAATTTTACAAAATAGGGGAATGCCGCGATCAGCGGACTTTGACCTACGCACGCACGCAGTAGCCGGCAGTCACGAAACTCTAATCATGTATAATGAGCACTGCATTAATCAGCGTCTCCGTAGCACACATGGGAAAGGCAGCGCTGTGCTACATAGCACTTTAAGAATGGCATCGCCAGTTCGAATCCGGCCTGAAGGTCCGGCAGTTTCCGCGGACTCACGTTGTTTTACGCGACGGTGCCCTCTGCTCAGCGTCTTCCCGATCGCCCGCGACATCTTATGAAGCAGAGAACCTGAGTGTTTGTAACTGTTTGCGTCCTGTTTCTTGTCTTTTTTTACTGAGGGCAATCATATGAATCATTGATATTCATTGCAACACCCAGAGGAGTAAAAAATAATTTTACAAAATAGGGGAATGCCGCGATCAGCGGACTTTGACCTACGCACGCACGCACGCAGTAGCCGGCAGTCACGAGACTCTAATCATGTATAATGAGCACTGCACTAATCAGCATCTCCGTAGCACATATGGGAAAGGCAGCGCTGTGCTACATAGCACTTTAAGAATGGCATTGCAGGTTCGAATAAGGCCTGAAGCACCGTCCGGCCATTTCCGCGGTCTCGCGTTGTTTTACGCGACGTGCCCTCTGCTCAGCGTCTTCCCGATCGCCGGCGACATCTTATGAAGCAGAGAACCTGAGTGTTTGTAACTGATTGCATTCCTGTTTCTTGTGTTTTTTTACTGAGGGCAATCATATGAATCATTGATATCCATTGCAACACCCAGAGGAGTAAAAAAATATTTTACAAAATAGGGGAATGCTGCGATCGGCGGACTTTGACCTACACACGCACGCACGCACGCAGTAGCCGGCAGTCACGAGACTCTAATCATGTATAATGAGCACTGCATTAATGGTGTCTCCGTAGCACACATGGGAAAGGCAGCGCTGTGCTACATAGCACTTTAAGAATGTCATCGCAGGTTCGAATCCAGCCTGAAGCACCGTCCGGCCATTTCCGCGGTCTCGCGTTGTTTTACGCGACGGTGCCCTCTGCTCAGCGTCTTCCCGATCGCCGGCGACATCTTATGAAGCAGAGAACCTGAGTGTTTGTAACTGATTGCATTCCTGTTTCTTGTGTTTTTTTACTGAGGGCAATCATATGAATCATTGATATCCATTGCAACACCCAGGAGAGTAAAAAATAATTTTACAAAATAGGGGAATGCTGCGATCGGCGGACTTTGACCTACACACGCACGCACGCACGCAGTAGCCGGCAGTCACGAGACTCTAATCATGTATAATGAGCACTGCATTAATGGTGTCTCCGTAGCACACATGGGAAAGGCAGCGCTGTGCTACATAGCACTTTAAGAATGTCATCGCAGGTTCGAATCCAGCCTGAAGCACCGTCCGGCCTTTTCCGCGGTCTCGCGTTGTTTTACGCGACGGTGCCCTCTGCTCAGCGTCTTCCCGATCGCCGGCGACATCTTATGAAGCAGAGAACCTGAGTGTTTGTAACTGATTGCATTCCTGTTTCTTGTGTTTTTTTACTGAGGGCAATCATATGAATCATTGATATCCATTGCAACACCCAGGAGAGTAAAAAATAATTTTACAAAATAGGGGAATGCTGCGATCGGCGGACTTTGACCTACACACGCACGCACGCAAGCAGTAGCCGGCAGTCACGAGACTCTAATCATGTATAATGAGGACTGCATTAATCGGTGTCTCCGTAGCACACATGGAAAGGCAGCGCTGTGCTACATAGCACTTTAAGAATGTCATCGCAGGTTCGAATCCGGCCTGAAGCACCGTCCGGCAGTTTCCGCGGACTCACGTTGTTTTACGCGACGGTGCCCTCTGCTCAGCGTCTTCCCGATCGCCCGCGACATCTTATGAAGTAGAGAACCTGAGTGTTTGTAACTGTTTGCGTCCTGTTTCTTGTGTTTTTTTACTGAGGGCAATCATATGAATCATTGATATCCATTGCAACACCCAGAGGAGTAAAAAATAATTTTACAAAATAGGGGAATGCCGCGATCAGCGGACTTTGACCTACGCACGCACGCACGCAGTAGCCGGCAGTCACGAGACTCTAATCATGTATAATTCGCACTGCATTAATCAGCGTCTCCGTAGCACACATGGGAAAGGCAGCGCTGTGCTACATAGCACTTTAAGAATGGCATTGCACGTTCGAATAAGGCCTGAAGCACCGTCCGGCCATTTCCGCGGTCTCGCGTTGTTTTACGCGACGTGCCCTCTGCTCAGCGTCTTCCCGATCGCCGGCGACATCTTATGAAGCAGAGAACCTGAGTGTTTGTAACTGATTGCATTCCTGTTTCTTGTGTTTTTTTACTGAGGGCAATCATATGAATCATTGATATCCATTGCAACACCCAGGAGAGTAAAAAATAATTTTACAAAATAGGGGAATGCTGCGATCGGCGGACTTTGACCTACACACGCACGCACGCACGCAGTAGCCGGCAGTCACGAGACTCTAATCATGTATAATGAGCACTGCATTAATGGTGTCTCCGTAGCACACATGGGAAAGGCAGCGCTGTGCTACATAGCACTTTAAGAATGTCATCGCAGGTTCGAATCCAGCCTGAAGCACCGTCCGGCCATTTCCGCGGTCTCGCGTTGTTTTACGCGACGGTGCCCTCTGCTCAGCGTCTTCCCGATCGCCGGCGACATCTTATGAAGCAGAGAACCTGAGTGTTTGTAACTGATTGCATTCCTGTTTCTTGTGTTTTTTTACTGAGGGCAATCATATGAATCATTGATATCCATTGCAACACCCAGAGGAGTAAAAAAATATTTTACAAAATAGGGGAATGCTGCGATCGGCGGACTTTGACCTACACACGCACGCACGCACGCAGTAGCCGGCAGTCACGAGACTCTAATCATGTATAATGAGCACTGCACTAATCAGCATCTCCGTAGCACATATGGGAAAGGCAGCGCTGTGCTACATAGCACTTTAAGAATGGCATTGCACGTTCGAATAAGGCCTGAAGCACCGTCCGGCCATTTCCGCGGTCTCGCGTTGTTTTACGCGACGTGCCCTCTGCTCAGCGTCTTCCCGATCGCCGGCGACATCTTATGAAGCAGAGAACCTGAGTGTTTGTAACTGATTGCATTCCTGTTTCTTGTGTTTTTTTACTGAGGGCAATCATATGAATCATTGATATCCATTGCAACACCCAGGAGAGTAAAAAATAATTTTACAAAATAGGGGAATGCTGCGATCGGCGGACTTTGACCTACACACGCACGCACGCAAGCAGTAGCCGGCAGTCACGAGACTCTAATCATGTATAAAGAGGACTGCATTAATCGGTGTCTCCGTAGCACACATGGGAAAGGCAGCGCTGTGCTACATAGCACTTTAAGAATGGCATCGCCGGTTCGAATCCGGCCTGAAGCACCGTCCGGCAGTTTCCGCCGACTCACGTTGTTTTACGCGACGGTGCCCTCTGCTCAGCGTCTTCCCGATCGCCGGCGACATCTTATGAAGCAGAGAACCTGAGTGTTTGTAACTGATTGCATTCCTGTTTCTTGTGTTTTTTTACTGAGGGCAATCATATGAATCATTGATATCCATTGCAACACCCAGGAGAGTAAAAAATAATTTTACAAAATAGGGGAATGCTGCGATCGGCGGACTTTGACCTACACACGCACGCACGCACGCAGTAGCCGGCAGTCACGAGACTCTAATCATGTATAATGAGCACTGCATTAATGGTGTCTCCGTAGCACACATGGGAAAGGCAGCGCTGTGCTACATAGCACTTTAAGAATGTCATCGCAGGTTCGAATCCAGCCTGAAGCACCGTCCGGCCATTTCCGCGGTCTCGCGTTGTTTTACGCGACGGTGCCCTCTGCTCAGCGTCTTCCCGATCGCCGGCGACATCTTATGAAGCAGAGAACCTGAGTGTTTGTAACTGATTGCATTCCTGTTTCTTGTGTTTTTTTACTGAGGGCAATCATATGAATCATTGATATCCATTGCAACACCCAGAGGAGTAAAAAAATATTTTACAAAATAGGGGAATGCTGCGATCGGCGGACTTTGACCTACACACGCACGCACGCACGCAGTAGCCGGCAGTCACGAGACTCTAATCATGTATAATGAGCACTGCACTATTCAGCATCTCCGTAGCACATATGGGAAAGGCAGCGCTGTGCTACATAGCACTTTAAGAATGGCATTGCACGTTCGAATAAGGCCTGAAGCACCGTCCGGCCATTTCCGCGGTCTCGCGTTGTTTTACGCGACGTGCCCTCTGCTCAGCGTCTTCCCGATCGCCGGCGACATCTTATGAAGCAGAGAACCTGAGTGTTTGTAACTGATTGCATTCCTGTTTCTTGTGTTTTTTTACTGAGGGCAATCATATGAATCATTGATATCCATTGCAACACCCAGAGGAGTAAAAAATTATTTTACAAAATAGGGGAATGCTGCGATCGGCGGACTTTGACCTACACACGCACGCACGCACGCAGTAGCCGGCAGTCACGAGACTCTAATCATGTATAATGAGCACTGCACTAATCAGCATCTCCGTAGCACATATGGGAAAGGCAGCGCTGTGCTACATAGCACTTTAAGAATGGCATTGCACGTTCGAATAAGGCCTGAAGCACCGTCCGGCCATTTCCGCGGTCTCGCGTTGTTTTACGCGACGTGCCCTCTGCTCAGCGTCTTCCCGATCGCCGGCGACATCTTATGAAGCAGAGAACCTGAGTGTTTGTAACTGATTGCATTCCTGTTTCTTGTGTTTTTTTACTGAGGGCAATCATATGAATCATTGATATCCATTGCAACACCCAGGAGAGTAAAAAATAATTTTACAAAATAGGGGAATGCTGCGATCGGCGGACTTTGACCTACACACGCACGCACGCACGCAGTAGCCGGCAGTCACGAGACTCTAATCATGTATAATGAGCACTGCATTAATGGTGTCTCCGTAGCACACATGGGAAAGGCAGCGCTGTGCTACATAGCACTTTAAGAATGTCATCGCAGGTTCGAATCCAGCCTGAAGCACAGTCCGGCTGTTTCCGCGGTCTCACGATGTTTTACGCGACGGTGCCCTCTGTTCAGCGTCTTCCCGATCGCCCGCGACATGTTATGAAGCAGAGAACCTGAGTGTTTGTAACTGTTTGCGTCCTGTTTCTTGTGTTTTTTTACTGAGGGCAATCATATGAATCATTGATATCCATTGCAACACCCAGAGGAGTAAAAAATAATTTTACAAAATAGGGGAATGCCGCGATCAGCGGACTTTGACCTACGCACGCACGCACGCAGTAGCCGGCAGTCACGAAACTCTAATCATGTATAATGAGCACTGCATTAATCAGCGTCTCCGTAGCACACATGGGAAAGGCAGCGCTGTGCTACATAGCACTTTAAGAATGGCATCGCCAGTTCGATTCCGGCCTGAAGGTCCGGCAGTTTCCGCGGACTCACGTTGTTTTACGCGACGGTGCCCTCTGCTCAGCGTCTTCCCGATCGCCCGCGACATCTTATGAAGCAGAGAACCTGAGTGTTTGTAACTGTTTGCGTCCTGTTTCTTGTCTTTTTTTACTGAGGGCAATCATATGAATCATTGATATTCATTGCAACACCCAGAGGAGTAAAAAATAATTTTACAAAATAGGGGAATGCCGCGATCAGCGGACTTTGACCTACGCACGCACGCACGCAGTAGCCGGCAGTCACGAGACTCTAATCATGTATAATGAGCACTGCACTAATCAGCATCTCCGTAGCACATATGGGAAAGGCAGCGCTGTGCTACATAGCACTTTAAGAATGGCATTGCAGGTTCGAATAAGGCCTGAAGCACCGTCCGGCCATTTCCGCGGTCTCGCGTTGTTTTACGCGACGTGCCCTCTGCTCAGCGTCTTCCCGATCGCCGGCGACATCTTATGAAGCAGAGAACCTGAGTGTTTGTAACTGATTGCATTCCTGTTTCTTGTGTTTTTTTACTGAGGGCAATCATATGAATCATTGATATCCATTGCAACACCCAGGAGAGTAAAAAATAATTTTACAAAATAGGGGAATGCTGCGATCGGCGGACTTTGACCTACACACGCACGCACGCAAGCAGTAGCCGGCAGTCACGAGACTCTAATCATGTATAATGAGGACTGCATTAATCGGTGTCTCCGTAGCACACATGGGAAAGGCAGCGCTGTGCTACATAGCACTTTAAGAATGTCATCGCAGGTTCGAATCCGGCCTGAAGCACCGTCCAGCAGTTTCCGCGGACTCACGTTGTTTTACGCGACGGTGCCCTCTGCTCAGCGTCTTCCCGATCGCCCGCGACATCTTATGAAGTAGAGAACCTGAGTGTTTGTAACTGTTTGCGTCCTGTTTCTTGTGTTTTTTTACTGAGGGCAATCATATGAATCATTGATATCCATTGCAACACCCAGGAGAGTAAAAAATAATTTTACAAAATAGGGGAATGCTGCGATCGGCGGACTTTGACCTACACACGCACGCACGCACGCAGTAGCCGGCAGTCACGAGACTCTAATCATGTATAATGAGCACTGCATTAATGGTGTCTCCGTAGCACACATGGGAAAGGCAGCGCTGTGCTACATAGCACTTTAAGAATGTCATCGCAGGTTCGAATCCAGCCTGAAGCACCGTCCGGCCATTTCCGCGGTCTCGCGTTGTTTTACGCGACGGTGCCCTCTGCTCAGCGTCTTCCCGATCGCCGGCGACATCTTATGAAGCAGAGAACCTGAGTGTTTGTAACTGATTGCATTCCTGTTTCTTGTGTTTTTTTACTGAGGGCAATCATATGAATCATTGATATCCATTGCAACACCCAGAGGAGTAAAAAAATATTTTACAAAATAGGGGAATGCTGCGATCGGCGGACTTTGACCTACACACGCACGCACGCACGCAGTAGCCGGCAGTCACGAGACTCTAATCATGTATAATGAGCACTGCACTAATCAGCATCTCCGTAGCACATATGGGAAAGGCAGCGCTGTGCTACATAGCACTTTAAGAATGGCATTGCACGTTCGAATAAGGCCTGAAGCACCGTCCGGCCATTTCCGCGGTCTCGCGTTGTTTTACGCGACGTGCCCTCTGCTCAGCGTCTTCCCGATCGCCGGCGACATCTTATGAAGCAGAGAACCTGAGTGTTTGTAACTGATTGCATTCCTGTTTCTTGTGTTTTTTTACTGAGGGCAATCATATGAATCATTGATATCCATTGCAACACCCAGGAGAGTAAAAAATAATTTTACAAAATAGGGGAATGCTGCGATCGGCGGACTTTGACCTACACACGCACGCACGCAAGCAGTAGCCGGCAGTCACGAGACTCTAATCATGTATAAAGAGGACTGCATTAATCGGTGTCTCCGTAGCACACATGGGAAAGGCAGCGCTGTGCTACATAGCACTTTAAGAATGGCATCGCCGGTTCGAATCCGGCCTGAAGCACCGTCCGGCAGTTTCCGCCGACTCACGTTGTTTTACGCGACGGTGCCCTCTGCTCAGCGTCTTCCCGATCGCCGGCGACATCTTATGAAGCAGAGAACCTGAGTGTTTGTAACTGATTGCATTCCTGTTTCTTGTGTTTTTTTACTGAGGGCAATCATATGAATCATTGATATCCATTGCAACACCCAGGAGAGTAAAAAATAATTTTACAAAATAGGGGAATGCTGCGATCGGCGGACTTTGACCTACACACGCACGCACGCACGCAGTAGCCGGCAGTCACGAGACTCTAATCATGTATAATGAGCACTGCATTAATGGTGTCTCCGTAGCACACATGGGAAAGGCAGCGCTGTGCTACATAGCACTTTAAGAATGTCATCGCAGGTTCGAATCCAGCCTGAAGCACCGTCCGGCCATTTCCGCGGTCTCGCGTTGTTTTACGCGACGGTGCCCTCTGCTCAGCGTCTTCCCGATCGCCGGCGACATCTTATGAAGCAGAGAACCTGAGTGTTTGTAACTGATTGCATTCCTGTTTCTTGTGTTTTTTTACTGAGGGCAATCATATGAATCATTGATATCCATTGCAACACCCAGAGGAGTAAAAAAATATTTTACAAAATAGGGGAATGCTGCGATCGGCGGACTTTGACCTACACACGCACGCACGCACGCAGTAGCCGGCAGTCACGAGACTCTAATCATGTATAATGAGCACTGCACTATTCAGCATCTCCGTAGCACATATGGGAAAGGCAGCGCTGTGCTACATAGCACTTTAAGAATGGCATTGCACGTTCGAATAAGGCCTGAAGCACCGTCCGGCCATTTCCGCGGTCTCGCGTTGTTTTACGCGACGTGCCCTCTGCTCAGCGTCTTCCCGATCGCCGGCGACATCTTATGAAGCAGAGAACCTGAGTGTTTGTAACTGATTGCATTCCTGTTTCTTGTGTTTTTTTACTGAGGGCAATCATATGAATCATTGATATCCATTGCAACACCCAGGAGAGTAAAAAATAATTTTACAAAATAGGGGAATGCTGCGATCGGCGGACTTTGACCTACACACGCACGCACGCAAGCAGTAGCCGGCAGTCACGAGACTCTAATCATGTATAAAGAGGACTGCATTAATCGGTGTCTCCGTAGCACACATGGGAAAGGCAGCGCTGTGCTACATAGCACTTTAAGAATAGCATCGCCGGTTCGAATCCGGCCTGAAGCACCGTCCGGCAGTTTCCGCCGACTCACGTTGTTTTACGCGACGGTGCCCTCTGCTCAGCGTCTTCCCGATCGCCGGCGACATCTTATGAAGCAGAGAACCTGAGTGTTTGTAACTGATTGCATTCCTGTTTCTTGTGTTTTTTTACTGAGGGCAATCATATGAATCATTGATATCCATTGCAACACCCAGAGGAGTAAAAAAATATTTTACAAAATAGGGGAATGCTGCGATCGGCGGACTTTGACCTACACACGCACGCACGCACGCAGTAGCCGGCAGTCACGAGACTCTAATCATGTATAATGAGCACTGCACTAATCAGCATCTCCGTAGCACATATGGGAAAGGCAGCGCTGTGCTACATAGCACTTTAAGAATGGCATTGCACGTTCGAATAAGGCCTGAAGCACCGTCCGGCCATTTCCGCGGTCTCGCGTTGTTTTACGCGACGTGCCCTCTGCTCAGCGTCTTCCCGATCGCCGGCGACATCTTATGAAGCAGAGAACCTGAGTGTTTGTAACTGATTGCATTCCTGTTTCTTGTGTTTTTTTACTGAGGGCAATCATATGAATCATTGATATCCATTGCAACACCCAGGAGAGTAAAAAATAATTTTACAAAATAGGGGAATGCTGCGATCGGCGGACTTTGACCTACACACGCACGCACGCACGCAGTAGCCGGCAGTCACGAGACTCTAATCATGTATAATGAGCACTGCATTAATGGTGTCTCCGTAGCACACATGGGAAAGGCAGCGCTGTGCTACATAGCACTTTAAGAATGTCATCGCAGGTTCGAATCCAGCCTGAAGCACAGTCCGGCTGTTTCCGCGGTCTCACGATGTTTTACGCGACGGTGCCCTCTGTTCAGCGTCTTCCCGATCGCCCGCGACATGTTATGAAGCAGAGAACCTGAGTGTTTGTAACTGTTTGCGTCCTGTTTCTTGTGTTTTTTTACTGAGGGCAATCATATGAATCATTGATATCCATTGCAACACCCAGAGGAGTAAAAAATAATTTTACAAAATAGGGGAATGCCGCGATCAGCGGACTTTGACCTACGCACGCACGCACGCAGTAGCCGGCAGTCACGAAACTCTAATCATGTATAATGAGCACTGCATTAATCAGCGTCTCCGTAGCACACATGGGAAAGGCAGCGCTGTGCTACATAGCACTTTAAGAATGGCATCGCCAGTTCGAATCCGGCCTGAAGGTCCGGCAGTTTCCGCGGACTCACGTTGTTTTACGCGACGGTGCCCTCTGCTCAGCGTCTTCCCGATCGCCCGCGACATCTTATGAAGCAGAGAACCTGAGTGTTTGTAACTGTTTGCGTCCTGTTTCTTGTCTTTTTTTACTGAGGGCAATCATATGAATCATTGATATTCATTGCAACACCCAGAGGAGTAAAAAATAATTTTACAAAATAGGGGAATGCCGCGATCAGCGGACGTTGACCTACGCACGCACGCAAGCAGTAGCCGGCAGTCACGAGACTCTAATCATGTATAATGAGCACTGCATTAATCAGCGTCTCCGTAGCACACATGGGAAAGGCAGCGCTGTGCTACATAGCACTTTAAGAATGGCATCGCTGGTTCGAATCCGGCCTGAAGGTTCGGCAGTTTCCGCGGACTCACGTTGTTTTACGCGACGGTGCCCTCTGCTCAGCGTCTTCCCGATCGCCCGCGACATCTTATGAAGCAGAGAACCTGAGTGTTTGTAACTGTTTGCGTCCTGTTTCTTGTCTTTTTTTACTGAGGGCAATCATATGAATCATTGATATTCATTGCAACACCCAGAGGAGTAAAAAATAATTTTACAAAATAGGGGAATGCCGCGATCAGCGGACTTTGACCTATGCACGCACGCATGCAGTAGCCGGCAGTCACGAGACTCTAATCATGTATAATGAGCACTACATTAATCAGCGTCTCCGTAGCACACATGGGAAAGGCAGCGCTGTGCTACATAGCACTTTAAGAATGGCATCGCCGGTTCGAATCCGGCCTGAAGCACCGTCCGGCAGTTTCTGCGGACTCACGTTGTTTTACGCGACGGTGCCCTCTGCTCAGCGTCTTCCCGATCGCCCGCGACATGTTATGAAGCAGAGAACCTGAGTGTTTGTAACTGTTTGCGTCCTGTTTCTTGTGTTTTTTTACTGAGGGCAATCATATGAATCATTGATATCCATTGCAACACCCAGAGGAGTAAAAAATAATTTTACAAAATAGGGGAATGCCGCGATCAGCGGACTTTGACCTACGCACGCACGCACGCAGTAGCCGGCAGTCACGAAACTCTAATCATGTATAATGAGCACTGCATTAATCAGCGTCTCCGTAGCACACATGGGAAAGGCAGCGCTGTGCTACATAGCACTTTAAGAATGGCATCGCCAGTTCGAATCCGGCCTGAAGGTCCGGCAGTTTCCGCGGACTCACGTTGTTTTACGCGACGGTGCCCTCTGCTCAGCGTCTTCCCGATCGCCCGCGACATCTTATGAAGCAGAGAACCTGAGTGTTTGTAACTGTTTGCGTCCTGTTTCTTGTCTTTTTTTACTGAGGGCAATCATATGAATCATTGATATTCATTGCAACACCCAGAGGAGTAAAAAATAATTTTACAAAATAGGGGAATGCCGCGATCAGCGGACGTTGACCTACGCACGCACGCACGCAGTAGCCGGCAGTGACGAGACTCTAATCATGTATAATGAGCACTGCACTAATCAGCATCTCCGTAGCACATATGGGAAAGGCAGCGCTGTGCTACATAGCACTTTAAGAATGGCATTGCAGGTTCGAATAAGGCCTGAAGCACCGTCCGGCCATTTCCGCGGTCTCGCGTTGTTTTACGCGACGTGCCCTCTGCTCAGCGTCTTCCCGATCGCCGGCGAAAAATAATTTTACAAAATAGGGGAATGCTGCGATCGGCGGACTTTGACCTACACACGCACGCACGCAAGCAGTAGCCGGCAGTCACGAGACTCTAATCATGTATAATGAGGACTGCATTAATCGGTGTCTCCGTAGCACACATGGGAAAGGCAGCGCTGTGCTACATAGCACTTTAAGAATGTCATCGCAGGTTCGAATCCGGCCTGAAGCACCGTCCGGCAGTTTCCGCGGACTCACGTTGTTTTACGCGACGGTGCCCTCTGCTCAGCGTCTTCCCGATCGCCGGCGACATCTTATGAAGCAGAGAACCTGAGTGTTTGTAACTGATTGCATTCCTGTTTCTTGTGTTTTTTTACTGAGGGCAATCATATGAATCATTGATATCCATTGCAACACCCAGGAGAGTAAAAAATAATTTTACAAAATAGGGGAATGCTGCGATCGGCGGACTTTGACCTACACACGCACGCACGCAAGCAGTAGCCGGCAGTCACGAGACTCTAATCATGTATAATGAGGACTGCATTAATCGGTGTCTCCGTAGCACACATGGGAAAGGCAGCGCTGTGCTACATAGCACTTTAAGAATGTCATCGCAGGTTCGAATCCAGCCTGAAGCACAGTCTGGCTGTTTCCGCGGTCTCACGATGTTTTACGCGACGGTGCCCTCTGCTCAGCGTCTTCCCGATCGCCCGCGACATCTTATGAAGCAGAGAACCTGAGTGTTTGTAACTGATTGCATTCCTGTTTCTTGTGTTTTTTTACTGAGGGCAATCATATGAATCATTGATATCCATTGCAACACCCAGGAGAGTAAAAAATAATTTTACAAAATAGGGGAATGCTGCGATCGGCGGACTTTGACCTACACACGCACGCACGCACGCAGTAGCCGGCAGTCACGAGACTCTAATCATGTATAATGAGCACTGCATTAATGGTGTCTCCGTAGCACACATGGGAAAGGCAGCGCTGTGCTACATAGCACTTTAAGAATGTCATCGCAGGTTCGAATCCGGCCTGAAGCACCGTCCGGCAGTTTCCGCGGACTCACGTTGTTTTACGCGACGGTGCCCTCTGCTCAGCGTCTTCCCGATCGCCCGCGACATGTTATGAAGCAGAGAACCTGAGTGTTTGTAACTGTTTGCGTCCTGTTTCTTGTGTTTTTTTACTGAGGGCAATCATATGAATCATTGATATCCATTGCAACACCCAGAGGAGTAAAAAATTATTTTACAAAATAGGGGAATGCCGCGATCAGCGGACTTTGACCTACGCACGCACGCATGCAGTAGCCGGCAGTCACGAGACTCTAATCATGTATAATGAGCACTACATTAATCAGCGTCTCCGTAGCACACATGGGAAAGGCAGCGCTGTGCTACATAGCACTTTAAGAATGGCATCGCCGGTTCGAATCCGGCCTGAAGCACCGTCCGGCAGTTTCTGCGGACTCACGTTGTTTTACGCGACGGTGCCCTCTGCTCAGCGTCTTCCCGATCGCCCGCGACATGTTATGAAGCAGAGAACCTGAGTGTTTGTAACTGTTTGCGTCCTGTTTCTTGTGTTTTTTTACTGAGGGCAATCATATGAATCATTGATATCCATTGCAACACCCAGAGGAGTAAAAAATAATTTTACAAAATAGGGGAATGCCGCGATCAGCGGACTTTGACCTACGCACGCACGCACGCAGTAGCCGGCAGTCACGAAACTCTAATCATGTATAATGAGCACTGCATTAATCAGCGTCTCCGTAGCACACATGGGAAAGGCAGCGCTGTGCTACATAGCACTTTAAGAATGGCATCGCCAGTTCGAATCCGGCCTGAAGGTCCGGCAGTTTCCGCGGACTCACGTTGTTTTACGCGACGGTGCCCTCTGCTCAGCGTCTTCCCGATCGCCCGCGACATCTTATGAAGCAGAGAACCTGAGTCTTTGTAACTGTTTGCGTCCTGTTTCTTGTCTTTTTTTACTGAGGGCAATCATATGAATCATTGATATTCATTGCAACACCCAGAGGAGTAAAAAATAATTTTACAAAATAGGGGAATGCCGCGATCAGCGGACGTTGACCTACGCACGCACGCACGCAGTAGCCGGCAGTCACGAGACTCTAATCATGTATAATGAGCACTGCACTAATCAGCATCTCCGTAGCACATATGGGAAAGGCAGCGCTGTGCTACATAGCACTTTAAGAATGGCATTGCAGGTTCGAATAAGGCCTGAAGCACCGTCCGGCCATTTCCGCGGTCTCGCGTTGTTTTACGCGACGTGCCCTCTGCTCAGCGTCTTCCCGATCGCCGGCGAAAAATAATTTTACAAAATAGGGGAATGCTGCGATCGGCGGACTTTGACCTACACACGCACGCACGCAAGCAGTAGCCGGCAGTCACGAGACTCTAATCATGTATAATGAGGACTGCATTAATCGGTGTCTCCGTAGCACACATGGGAAAGGCAGCGCTGTGCTACATAGCACTTTAAGAATGTCATCGCAGGTTCGAATCCGGCCTGAAGCACCGTCCGGCAGTTTCCGCGGACTCACGTTGTTTTACGCGACGGTGCCCTCTGCTCAGCGTCTTCCCGATCGCCGGCGACATCTTATGAAGCAGAGAACCTGAGTGTTTGTAACTGATTGCATTCCTGTTTCTTGTGTTTTTTTACTGAGGGCAATCATATGAATCATTGATATCCATTGCAACACCCAGGAGAGTAAAAAATAATTTTACAAAATAGGGGAATGCTGCGATCGGCGGACTTTGACCTACACACGCACGCACGCAAGCAGTAGCCGGCAGTCACGAGACTCTAATCATGTATAATGAGGACTGCATTAATCGGTGTCTCCGTAGCACACATGGGAAAGGCAGCGCTGTGCTACATAGCACTTTAAGAATGTCATCGCAGGTTCGAATCCAGCCTGAAGCACAGTCTGGCTGTTTCCGCGGTCTCACGATGTTTTACGCGACGGTGCCCTCTGCTCAGCGTCTTCCCGATCGCCCGCGACATCTTATGAAGCAGAGTTTGTAACTGTTTGCGTCCTGTTTCTTGTGCTTTTTTACTGAGGGCAATCATATGAATCATTGATATCCATTGCAACACCCAGAGGACTAAAAAATAATTTTACAAAATAGGGGAATGCTGTGATCGGCGGACTTTGACCTACGCACGCATGCACGCAGTCGCCGGCAGTCACGAGACTCTAATCATGTATAATGAGCACTGCATTAATCAGCGTCTCCGTAGCACACATGGGAAAGGCAGCGCTGTGCTACATAGCACTTTAAGAATGGCATCGCCAGTTCGAATCCGGCCTGAAGGTCCGGCAGTTTCCGCGGACTCACGTTGTTTTACGCGACGGTGCCCTCTGCTCAGCGTCTTCCCGATCGCCCGCGACATCTTATGAAGCAGAGAACCTGAGTGTTTGTAACTGTTTGCGTCCTGTTTCTTGTCTTTTTTTACTGAGGGCAATCATATGAATCATTGTTATTCATTGCAACACCCAGAGGAGTAAAAAATAATTTTACAAAATAGGGGAATGCCGCGATCAGCGGACTTTGACCTACGCACGCACGCACGCAGTAGCCGGCAGTCACGAGACTCTAATCATGTATAATGAGCACTGCACTAATCAGCATCTCCGTAGCACATATGGGAAAGGCAGCGCTGTGCTACATAGCACTTTAAGAATGGCATTGCAGGTTCGAATAAGGCCTGAAGCACCGTCCGGCCATTTCCGCGGTCTCGCGTTGTTTTACGCGACGTGCCCTCTGCTCAGCGTCTTCCCGATCGCCGGCGACATCTTATGAAGCAGAGAACCTGAGTGTTTGTAACTGATTGCATTCCTGTTTCTTGTGTTTTTTTACTGAGGGCAATCATATGAATCATTGATATCCATTGCAACACCCAGGAGAGTAAAAAATAATTTTACAAAATAGGGGAATGCTGCGATCGGCGGACTTTGACCTACACACGCACGCACGCAAGCAGTAGCCGGCAGTCACGAGACTCTAATCATCTATAATGAGGACTGCATTAATCGGTGTCTCCGTAGCACACATGGGAAAGGCAGCGCTGTGCTACATAGCACTTTAAGAATGTCATCGCAGGTTCGAATCCGGCCTGAAGCACCGTCCGGCAGTTTCCGCGGACTCACGTTGTTTTACGCGACGGTGCCCTCTGCTCAGCGTCTTCCCGATCGCCCGCGACATCTTATGAAGTAGAGAACCTGAGTGTTTGTAACTGTTTGCGTCCTGTTTCTTGTCTTTTTTTACTGAGGGCAATCATATGAATCATTGATATTCATTGCAACACCCAGAGGAGTAAAAAATAATTTTACAAAATAGGGGAATGCCGCGATCAGCGGACTTTGACCTACGCACGCACGCAAGCAGTAGCCGGCAGTCACGAGACTCTAATCATGTATAATGAGCACTGCATTAATCAGCGTCTCCGTAGCACACATGGGAAAGGCAGCGCTGTGCTACATAGCACTTTAAGAATGGCATCGCTGGTTCGAATCCGGCCTGAAGGTTCGGCAGTTTCCGCGGACTCACGTTGTTTTACGCGACGGTGCCCTCTGCTCAGCGTCTTCCCGATCGCCCGCGACATCTTATGAAGCAGAGAACCTGAGTGTTTGTAACTGTTTGCGTCCTGTTTCTTGTCTTTTTTTACTGAGGGCAATCATATGAATCATTGATATTCATTGCAACACCCAGAGGAGTAAAAAATAATTTTACAAAATAGGGGAATGCCGCGATCAGCGGACGTTGACCTACGCACGCACGCACGCAGTAGCCGGCAGTCACGAAACTCTAATCATGTATAATGAGCACTGCATTAATCAGCGTCTCCGTAGCACACATGGGAAAGGCAGCGCTGTGCTACATAGCACTTTAAGAATGGCATCGCCGGTTCGAATCCGGCCTCAAGCAACGTCCGGCAGTTTCCGCTGACTCACGTTGTTTTACGCGACGGTGCCCTCTGCTCAGCGTCTTCCCGATCGCCCGCGACATGTTATGAAGCAGAGAACCTGAGTGTTTGTAACTGTTTGCGTCCTGTTTCTTGTGTTTTTTTACTGAGGGCAATCATATGAATCATTGATATCCATTGCAACACCCAGAGGAGTAAAAAATTATTTTACAAAATAGGGGAATGCCGCGATCAGCGGACTTTGACCTACGCACGCACGCATGCAGTAGCCGGCAGTCACGAGACTCTAATCATGTATAATGAGCACTACATTAATCAGCGTCTCCGTAGCACACATGGGAAAGGCAGCGCTGTGCTACATAGCACTTTAAGAATGGCATCGCCGGTTCGAATCCGGCCTGAAGCACCGTCCAGCAGTTTCTGCGGACTCATGTTGTTTTACGCGACGGTGCCCTCTGCTCAGCGTCTTCCCGATCGCCCGCGACATCTTATGAAGCAGAGTTTGTAACTGTTTGCGTCCTGTTTCTTGTGCTTTTTTACTGAGGGCAATCATATGAATCATTGATATCCATTGCAACACCCAGAGGACTAAAAAATAATTTTACAAAATAGGGGAATGCTGTGATCGGCGGACTTTGACCTACGCATGCATGCACGCAGTCGCCGGCAGTCACGAGACTCTAATCATGTATAATGAGCACTGCATTAATCAGCGTCTCCGTAGCACACATGGGAAAGGCAGCGCTGTGCTACATAGCACTTTAAGAATGGCATCGCCAGTTCGAATCCGGCCTGAAGGTCCGGCAGTTTCCGCGGACTCACGTTGTTTTACGCGACGGTGCCCTCTGCTCAGCGTCTTCCCGATCGCCCGCGACATCTTATGAAGCAGAGAACCTGAGTGTTTGTAACTGTTTGCGTCCTGTTTCTTGTCTTTTTTTACTGAGGGCAATCATATGAATCATTGATATTCATTGCAACACCCAGAGGAGTAAAAAATAATTTTACAAAATAGGGGAATGCCGCGATCAGCGGACTTTGACCTACGCACGCACGCACGCAGTAGCCGGCAGTCACGAGACTCTAATCATGTATAATGAGCACTGCACTAATCAGCATCTCCGTAGCACATATGGGAAAGGCAGCGCTGTGCTACATAGCACTTTAAGAATGGCATTGCAGGTTCGAATAAGGCCTGAAGCACCGTCCGGCCATTTCCGCGGTCTCGCGTTGTTTTACGCGACGTGCCCTCTGCTCAGCGTCTTCCCGATCGCCGGCGACATCTTATGAAGCAGAGAACCTGAGTGTTTGTAACTGATTGCATTCCTGTTTCTTGTGTTTTTTTACTGAGGGCAATCATATGAATCATTGATATCCATTGCAACACCCAGGAGAGTAAAAAATAATTTTACAAAATAGGGGAATGCTGCGATCGGCGGACTTTGACCTACACACGCACGCACGCAAGCAGTAGCCGGCAGTCACGAGACTCTAATCATCTATAATGAGGACTGCATTAATCGGTGTCTCCGTAGCACACATGGGAAAGGCAGCGCTGTGCTACATAGCACTTTAAGAATGTCATCGCAGGTTCGAATCCGGCCTGAAGCACCGTCCGGCAGTTTCCGCGGACTCACGTTGTTTTACGCGACGGTGCCCTCTGCTCAGCGTCTTCCCGATCGCCCGCGACATCTTATGAAGTAGAGAACCTGAGTGTTTGTAACTGTTTGCGTCCTGTTTCTTGTCTTTTTTTACTGAGGGCAATCATATGAATCATTGATATTCATTGCAACACCCAGAGGAGTAAAAAATAATTTTACAAAATAGGGGAATGCCGCGATCAGCGGACTTTGACCTACGCACGCACGCAAGCAGTAGCCGGCAGTCACGAGACTCTAATCATGTATAATGAGCACTGCATTAATCAGCGTCTCCGTAGCACACATGGGAAAGGCAGCGCTGTGCTACATAGCACTTTAAGAATGGCATCGCTGGTTCGAATCCGGCCTGAAGGTTCGGCAGTTTCCGCGGACTCACGTTGTTTTACGCGACGGTGCCCTCTGCTCAGCGTCTTCCCGATCGCCCGCGACATCTTATGAAGCAGAGAACCTGAGTGTTTGTAACTGTTTGCGTCCTGTTTCTTGTCTTTTTTTACTGAGGGCAATCATATGAATCATTGATATTCATTGCAACACCCAGAGGAGTAAAAAATAATTTTACAAAATAGGGGAATGCCGCGATCAGCGGACGTTGACCTACGCACGCACGCACGCAGTAGCCGGCAGTCACGAAACTCTAATCATGTATAATGAGCACTGCATTAATCAGCGTCTCCGTAGCACACATGGGAAAGGCAGCGCTGTGCTACATAGCACTTTAAGAATGGCATCGCCGGTTCGAATCCGGCCTCAAGCAACGTCCGGCAGTTTCCGCTGACTCACGTTGTTTTACGCGACGGTGCCCTCTGCTCAGCGTCTTCCCGATCGCCCGCGACATGTTATGAAGCAGAGAACCTGAGTGTTTGTAACTGTTTGCGTCCTGTTTCTTGTCTTTTTTTACTGAGGGCAATCATATGAATCATTGATATTCATTGCAACACCCAGAGGAGTAAAAAATAATTTTACAAAATAGGGGAATGCCGCGATCAGCGGACGTTGACCTACGCACGCACGCACGCAGTAGCCGGCAGTCACGAAACTCTAATCATGTATAATGAGCACTGCATTAATCAGCGTCTCCGTAGCACACATGGGAAAGGCAGCGCTGTGCTACATAGCACTTTAAGAATGGCATCGCCGGTTCGAATCCGGCCTCAAGCAACGTCCGGCAGTTTCCGCTGACTCACGTTGTTTTACGCGACGGTGCCCTCTGCTCAGCGTCTTCCCGATCGCCCGCGACATGTTATGAAGCAGAGAACCTGAGTGTTTGTAACTGTTTGCGTCCTGTTTCTTGTGTTTTTTTACTGAGGGCAATCATATGAATCATTGATATCCATTGCAACACCCAGAGGAGTAAAAAATAATTTTACAAAATAGGGGAATGCCGCGATCAGCGGACTTTGACCTACGCACGCACGCAAGCAGTAGCCGGCAGTCACGAGACTCTAATCATGTATAATGAGCACTGCATTAATCAGCGTCTCCGTAGCACACATGGGAAAGGCAGCGCTGTGCTACATAGCACTTTAAGAATGGCATCGCTGGTTCGAATCCGGCCTGAAGGTTCGGCAGTTTCCGCGGACTCACGTTGTTTTACGCGACGGTGCCCTCTGCTCAGCGTCTTCCCGATCGCCCGCGACATCTTATGAAGCAGAGAACCTGAGTGTTTGTAACTGTTTGCGTCCTGTTTCTTGTCTTTTTTTACTGAGGGCAATCATATGAATCATTGATATTCATTGCAACACCCAGAGGAGTAAAAAATAATTTTACAAAATAGGGGAATGCCGCGATCAGCGGACGTTGACCTACGCACGCACGCACGCAGTAGCCGGCAGTCACGAAACTCTAATCATGTATAATGAGCACTGCATTAATCAGCGTCTCCGTAGCACACATGGGAAAGGCAGCGCTGTGCTACATAGCACTTTAAGAATGGCATCGCCGGTTCGAATCCGGCCTCAAGCAACGTCCGGCAGTTTCCGCTGACTCACGTTGTTTTACGCGACGGTGCCCTCTGCTCAGCGTCTTCCCGATCGCCCGCGACATGTTATGAAGCAGAGAACCTGAGTGTTTGTAACTGTTTGCGTCCTGTTTCTTGTGTTTTTTTACTGAGGGCAATCATATGAATCATTGATATCCATTGCAACACCCAGAGGAGTAAAAAATTATTTTACAAAATAGGGGAATGCCGCGATCAGCGGACTTTGACCTACGCACGCACGCATGCAGTAGCCGGCAGTCACGAGACTCTAATCATGTATAATGAGCACTACATTAATCTGCGTCTCCGTAGCACACATGGGAAAGGCAGCGCTGTGCTACATAGCACTTTAAGAATGGCATCGCCGGTTCGAATCCGGCCTGAAGCACCGTCCAGCAGTTTCTGCGGACTCATGTTGTTTTACGCGACGGTGCCCTCTGCTCAGCGTCTTCCCGATCGCCCGCGACATCTTATGAAGCAGAGTTTGTAACTGTTTGCGTCCTGTTTCTTGTGCTTTTTTACTGAGGGCAATCATATGAATCATTGATATCCATTGCAACACCCAGAGGACTAAAAAATAATTTTACAAAATAGGGGAATGCTGTGATCGGCGGACTTTGACCTACGCATGCATGCACGCAGTCGCCGGCAGTCACGAGACTCTAATCATGTATAATGAGCACTGCATTAATCAGCGTCTCCGTAGCACACATGGGAAAGGCAGCGCTGTGCTACATAGCACTTTAAGAATGGCATCGCCAGTTCGAATCCGGCCTGAAGGTCCGGCAGTTTCCGCGGACTCACGTTGTTTTACGCGACGGTGCCCTCTGCTCAGCGTCTTCCCGATCGCCCGCGACATCTTATGAAGCAGAGAACCTGAGTGTTTGTAACTGTTTGCGTCCTGTTTCTTGTCTTTTTTTACTGAGGGCAATCATATGAATCATTGATATTCATTGCAACACCCAGAGGAGTAAAAAATAATTTTACAAAATAGGGGAATGCCGCGATCAGCGGACTTTGACCTACGCACGCACGCACGCAGTAGCCGGCAGTCACGAGACTCTAATCATGTATAATGAGCACTGCACTAATCAGCATCTCCGTAGCACATATGGGAAAGGCAGCGCTGTGCTACATAGCACTTTAAGAATGGCATTGCAGGTTCGAATAAGGCCTGAAGCACCGTCCGGCCATTTCCGCGGTCTCGCGTTGTTTTACGCGACGTGCCCTCTGCTCAGCGTCTTCCCGATCGCCGGCGACATCTTATGAAGCAGAGAACCTGAGTGTTTGTAACTGATTGCATTCCTGTTTCTTGTGTTTTTTTACTGAGGGCAATCATATGAATCATTGATATCCATTGCAACACCCAGGAGAGTAAAAAATAATTTTACAAAATAGGGGAATGCTGCGATCGGCGGACTTTGACCTACACACGCACGCACGCAAGCAGTAGCCGGCAGTCACGAGACTCTAATCATCTATAATGAGGACTGCATTAATCGGTGTCTCCGTAGCACACATGGGAAAGGCAGCGCTGTGCTACATAGCACTTTAAGAATGTCATCGCAGGTTCGAATCCGGCCTGAAGCACCGTCCGGCAGTTTCCGCGGACTCACGTTGTTTTACGCGACGGTGCCCTCTGCTCAGCGTCTTCCCGATCGCCCGCGACATCTTATGAAGTAGAGAACCTGAGTGTTTGTAACTGTTTGCGTCCTGTTTCTTGTCTTTTTTTACTGAGGGCAATCATATGAATCATTGATATTCATTGCAACACCCAGAGGAGTAAAAAATAATTTTACAAAATAGGGGAATGCCGCGATCAGCGGACTTTGACCTACGCACGCACGCAAGCAGTAGCCGGCAGTCACGAGACTCTAATCATGTATAATGAGCACTGCATTAATCAGCGTCTCCGTAGCACACATGGGAAAGGCAGCGCTGTGCTACATAGCACTTTAAGAATGGCATCGCTGGTTCGAATCCGGCCTGAAGGTTCGGCAGTTTCCGCGGACTCACGTTGTTTTACGCGACGGTGCCCTCTGCTCAGCGTCTTCCCGATCGCCCGCGACATCTTATGAAGCAGAGAACCTGAGTGTTTGTAACTGTTTGCGTCCTGTTTCTTGTCTTTTTTTACTGAGGGCAATCATATGAATCATTGATATTCATTGCAACACCCAGAGGAGTAAAAAATAATTTTACAAAATAGGGGAATGCCGCGATCAGCGGACGTTGACCTACGCACGCACGCACGCAGTAGCCGGCAGTCACGAAACTCTAATCATGTATAATGAGCACTGCATTAATCAGCGTCTCCGTAGCACACATGGGAAAGGCAGCGCTGTGCTACATAGCACTTTAAGAATGGCATCGCCGGTTCGAATCCGGCCTCAAGCAACGTCCGGCAGTTTCCGCTGACTCACGTTGTTTTACGCGACGGTGCCCTCTGCTCAGCGTCTTCCCGATCGCCCGCGACATGTTATGAAGCAGAGAACCTGAGTGTTTGTAACTGTTTGCGTCCTGTTTCTTGTGTTTTTTTACTGAGGGCAATCATATGAATCATTGATATCCATTGCAACACCCAGAGGAGTAAAAAATAATTTTACAAAATAGGGGAATGCCGCGATCAGCGGACTTTGACCTACGCACGCACGCACGCAGTAGCCGGCAGTCACGAGACTCTAATCATGTATAATTCGCACTGCATTAATCAGCGTCTCCGTAGCACACATGGGAAAGGCAGCGCTGTGCTACATAGCACTTTAAGAATGGCATCGCCCGTTCGAATCCGGCCTGAAGCACCGTCCGGCAGTTTCCGCCGACTCACGTTGTTTTACGCGACGGTGCCCTCTGCTCAGCGTCTTCCCGATCGCCGGCGACATCTTATGAAGCAGAGAACCTGAGTGTTTGTAACTGATTGCATTCCTGTTTCTTGTGTTTTTTTACTGAGGGCAATCATATGAATCATTGATATCCATTGCAACACCCAGAGGAGTAAAAAAATATTTTACAAAATAGGGGAATGCTGCGATCGGCGGACTTTGACCTACACACGCACGCACGCAAGCAGTAGCCGGCAGTCACGAGACTCTAATCATGTATAATGAGGACTGCATTAATCGGTGTCTCCGTAGCACACATGGGAAAGGCAGCGCTGTGCTACATAGCACTTTAAGAATGTCATCGCAGGTTCGAATCCGGCCTGAAGCACCGTCCGGCAGTTTCCGCGGACTCACGTTGTTTTACGCGACGGTGCCCTCTGCTCAGCGTCTTCCCGATCGCCCGCGACATCTTATGAAGTAGAGAACCTGAGTGTTTGTAACTGTTTGCGTCCTGTTTCTTGTGTTTTTTTACTGAGGGCAATCATATGAATCATTGATATCCATTGCAACACCCAGAGGAGTAAAAAATAATTTTACAAAATAGGGGAATGCCGCGATCAGCGGACTTTGACCTACGCACGCACGCACGCAGTAGCCGGCAGTCACGAGACTCTAATCATGTATAATTCGCACTGCATTAATCAGCGTCTCCGTAGCACACATGGGAAAGGCAGCGCTGTGCTACATAGCACTTTAAGAATGGCATCGCCGGTTCGAATCCGGCCTGAAGCACCGTCCGGCAGTTTCCGCCGACTCACGTTGTTTTACGCGACGGTGCCCTCTGCTCAGCGTCTTCCCGATCGCCGGCGACATCTTATGAAGCAGAGAACCTGAGTGTTTGTAACTGATTGCATTCCTGTTTCTTGTGTTTTTTTACTGAGGGCAATCATATGAATCATTGATATCCATTGCAACACCCAGAGGAGTAAAAAAATATTTTACAAAATAGGGGAATGCTGCGATCGGCGGACTTTGACCTACACACGCACGCACGCACGCAGTAGCCGGCAGTCACGAGACTCTAATCATGTATAATGAGCACTGCACTAATCAGCATCTCCGTAGCACATATGGGAAAGGCAGCGCTGTGCTACATAGCACTTTAAGAATGGCATTGCACGTTCGAATAAGGCCTGAAGCACCGTCCGGCCATTTCCGCGGTCTCGCGTTGTTTTACGCGACGTGCCCTCTGCTCAGCGTCTTCCCGATCGCCGGCGACATCTTATGAAGCAGAGAACCTGAGTGTTTGTAACTGATTGCATTCCTGTTTCTTGTGTTTTTTTACTGAGGGCAATCATATGAATCATTGATATCCATTGCAACACCCAGGAGAGTAAAAAATAATTTTACAAAATAGGGGAATGCTGCGATCGGCGGACTTTGACCTACACACGCACGCACGCAAGCAGTAGCCGGCAGTCACGAGACTCTAATCATGTATAAAGAGGACTGCATTAATCGGTGTCTCCGTAGCACACATGGGAAAGGCAGCGCTGTGCTACATAGCACTTTAAGAATGGCATCGCCGGTTCGAATCCGGCCTGAAGCACCGTCCGGCAGTTTCCGCCGACTCACGTTGTTTTACGCGACGGTGCCCTCTGCTCAGCGTCTTCCCGATCGCCGGCGACATCTTATGAAGCAGAGAACCTGAGTGTTTGTAACTGATTGCATTCCTGTTTCTTGTGTTTTTTTACTGAGGGCAATCATATGAATCATTGATATCCATTGCAACACCCAGGAGAGTAAAAAATAATTTTACAAAATAGGGGAATGCTGCGATCGGCGGACTTTGACCTACACACGCACGCACGCACGCAGTAGCCGGCAGTCACGAGACTCTAATCATGTATAATGAGCACTGCATTAATGGTGTCTCCGTAGCACACATGGGAAAGGCAGCGCTGTGCTACATAGCACTTTAAGAATGTCATCGCAGGTTCGAATCCAGCCTGAAGCACCGTCCGGCCATTTCCGCGGTCTCGCGTTGTTTTACGCGACGGTGCCCTCTGCTCAGCGTCTTCCCGATCGCCGGCGACATCTTATGAAGCAGAGAACCTGAGTGTTTGTAACTGATTGCATTCCTGTTTCTTGTGTTTTTTTACTGAGGGCAATCATATGAATCATTGATATCCATTGCAACACCCAGAGGAGTAAAAAAATATTTTACAAAATAGGGGAATGCTGCGATCGGCGGACTTTGACCTACACACGCACGCACGCACGCAGTAGCCGGCAGTCACGAGACTCTAATCATGTATAATGAGCACTGCACTAATCAGCATCTCCGTAGCACATATGGGAAAGGCAGCGCTGTGCTACATAGCACTTTAAGAATGGCATCGCCGGTTCGAATCCGGCCTGAAGCACCGTCCGGCAGTTTCCGCCGACTCACGTTGTTTTACGCGACGGTGCCCTCTGCTCAGCGTCTTCCCGATCGCCGGCGACATCTTATGAAGCAGAGAACCTGAGTGTTTGTAACTGATTGCATTCCTGTTTCTTGTGTTTTTTTACTGAGGGCAATCATATGAATCATTGATATCCATTTCAACACCCAGGAGAGTAAAAAATAATTTTACAAAATAGGGGAATGCTGCGATCGGCGGACTTTGACCTACACACGCACGCACGCACGCAGTAGCCGGCAGTCACGAGACTCTAATCATGTATAATGAGCACTGCATTAATGGTGTCTCCGTAGCACACATGGGAAAGGCAGCGCTGTGCTACATAGCACTTTAAGAATGTCATCGCAGGTTCGAATCCAGCCTGAAGCACCGTCCGGCCATTTCCGCGGTCTCGCGTTGTTTTACGCGACGGTGCCCTCTGCTCAGCGTCTTCCCGATCGCCGGCGACATCTTATGAAGCAGAGAACCTGAGTGTTTGTAACTGATTGCATTCCTGTTTCTTGTGTTTTTTTACTGAGGGCAATCATATGAATCATTGATATCCATTGCAACACCCAGAGGAGTAAAAAATTATTTTACAAAATAGGGGAATGCTGCGATCGGCGGACTTTGACCTACACACGCACGCACGCACGCAGTAGCCGGCAGTCACGAGACTCTAATCATGTATAATGAGCACTGCACTATTCAGCATCTCCGTAGCACATATGGGAAAGGCAGCGCTGTGCTACATAGCACTTTAAGAATGTCATCGCAGGTTCGAATCCAGCCTGAAGCACCGTCCGGCCATTTCCGCGGTCTCGCGTTGTTTTACGCGACGGTGCCCTCTGCTCAGCGTCTTCCCGATCGCCGGCGACATCTTATGAAGCAGAGAACCTGAGTGTTTGTAACTGATTGCATTCCTGTTTCTTGTGTTTTTTTACTGAGGGCAATCATATGAATCATTGATATCCATTGCAACACCCAGAGGAGTAAAAAAATATTTTACAAAATAGGGGAATGCTGCGATCGGCGGACTTTGACCTACACACGCACGCACGCACGCAGTAGCCGGCAGTCACGAGACTCTAATCATGTATAATGAGCACTGCACTAATCAGCATCTCCGTAGCACATATGGGAAAGGCAGCGCTGTGCTACATAGCACTTTAAGAATGGCATTGCACGTTCGAATAAGGCCTGAAGCACCGTCCGGCCATTTCCGCGGTCTCGCGTTGTTTTACGCGACGTGCCCTCTGCTCAGCGTCTTCCCGATCGCCGGCGACATCTTATGAAGCAGAGAACCTGAGTGTTTGTAACTGATTGCATTCCTGTTTCTTGTGTTTTTTTACTGAGGGCAATCATATGAATCATTGATATCCATTGCAACACCCAGGAGAGTAAAAAATAATTTTACAAAATAGGGGAATGCTGCGATCGGCGGACTTTGACCTACACACGCACGCACGCAAGCAGTAGCCGGCAGTCACGAGACTCTAATCATGTATAAAGAGGACTGCATTAATCGGTGTCTCCGTAGCACACATGGGAAAGGCAGCGCTGTGCTACATAGCACTTTAAGAATGGCATCGCCGGTTCGAATCCGGCCTGAAGCACCGTCCGGCAGTTTCCGCCGACTCACGTTGTTTTACGCGACGGTGCCCTCTGCTCAGCGTCTTCCCGATCGCCGGCGACATCTTATGAAGCAGAGAACCTGAGTGTTTGTAACTGATTGCATTCCTGTTTCTTGTGTTTTTTTACTGAGGGCAATCATATGAATCATTGATATCCATTGCAACACCCAGGAGAGTAAAAAATAATTTTACAAAATAGGGGAATGCTGCGATCGGCGGACTTTGACCTACACACGCACGCACGCACGCAGTAGCCGGCAGTCACGAGACTCTAATCATGTATAATGAGCACTGCATTAATGGTGTCTCCGTAGCACACATGGGAAAGGCAGCGCTGTGCTACATAGCACTTTAAGAATGTCATCGCAGGTTCGAATCCAGCCTGAAGCACCGTCCGGCCATTTCCGCGGTCTCGCGTTGTTTTACGCGACGGTGCCCTCTGCTCAGCGTCTTCCCGATCGCCGGCGACATCTTATGAAGCAGAGAACCTGAGTGTTTGTAACTGATTGCATTCCTGTTTCTTGTGTTTTTTTACTGAGGGCAATCATATGAATCATTGATATCCATTGCAACACCCAGAGGAGTAAAAAAATATTTTACAAAATAGGGGAATGCTGCGATCGGCGGACTTTGACCTACACACGCACGCACGCACGCAGTAGCCGGCAGTCACGAGACTCTAATCATGTATAATGAGCACTGCACTAATCAGCATCTCCGTAGCACATATGGGAAAGGCAGCGCTGTGCTACATAGCACTTTAAGAATGGCATCGCCGGTTCGAATCCGGCCTGAAGCACCGTCCGGCAGTTTCCGCCGACTCACGTTGTTTTACGCGACGGTGCCCTCTGCTCAGCGTCTTCCCGATCGCCGGCGACATCTTATGAAGCAGAGAACCTGAGTGTTTGTAACTGATTGCATTCCTGTTTCTTGTGTTTTTTTACTGAGGGCAATCATATGAATCATTGATATCCATTTCAACACCCAGGAGAGTAAAAAATAATTTTACAAAATAGGGGAATGCTGCGATCGGCGGACTTTGACCTACACACGCACGCACGCACGCAGTAGCCGGCAGTCACGAGACTCTAATCATGTATAATGAGCACTGCATTAATGGTGTCTCCGTAGCACACATGGGAAAGGCAGCGCTGTGCTACATAGCACTTTAAGAATGTCATCGCAGGTTCGAATCCAGCCTGAAGCACCGTCCGGCCATTTCCGCGGTCTCGCGTTGTTTTACGCGACGGTGCCCTCTGCTCAGCGTCTTCCCGATCGCCGGCGACATCTTATGAAGCAGAGAACCTGAGTGTTTGTAACTGATTGCATTCCTGTTTCTTGTGTTTTTTTACTGAGGGCAATCATATGAATCATTGATATCCATTGCAACACCCAGAGGAGTAAAAAATTATTTTACAAAATAGGGGAATGCTGCGATCGGCGGACTTTGACCTACACACGCACGCACGCACGCAGTAGCCGGCAGTCACGAGACTCTAATCATGTATAATGAGCACTGCACTATTCAGCATCTCCGTAGCACATATGGGAAAGGCAGCGCTGTGCTACATAGCACTTTAAGAATGTCATCGCAGGTTCGATTCCAGCCTGAAGCACCGTCCGGCCATTTCCGCGGTCTCGCGTTGTTTTACGCGACGGTGCCCTCTGCTCAGCGTCTTCCCGATCGCCGGCGACATCTTATGAAGCAGAGAACCTGAGTGTTTGTAACTGATTGCATTCCTGTTTCTTGTGTTTTTTTACTGAGGGCAATCATATGAATCATTGATATCCATTGCAACTCCCAGAGGAGTAAAAAAATATTTTACAAAATAGGGGAATGCTGCGATCGGCGGACTTTGACCTACACACGCACGCACGCACGCAGTAGCCGGCAGTCACGAGACTCTAATCATGTATAATGAGCACTGCACTAATCAGCATCTCCGTAGCACATATGGGAAAGGCAGCGCTGTGCTACATAGCACTTTAAGAATGGCATTGCACGTTCGAATAAGGCCTGAAGCACCGTCCGGCCATTTCCGCGGTCTCGCGTTGTTTTACGCGACGTGCCCTCTGCTCAGCGTCTTCCCGATCGCCGGCGACATCTTATGAAGCAGAGAACCTGAGTGTTTGTAACTGATTGCATTCCTGTTTCTTGTGTTTTTTTACTGAGGGCAATCATATGAATCATTGATATCCATTGCAACACCCAGAGGAGTAAAAAATTATTTTACAAAATAGGGGAATGCTGCGATCGGCGGACTTTGACCTACACACGCACGCACGCACGCAGTAGCCGGCAGTCACGAGACTCTAATTATGTATAATGAGCACTGCATTAATGGTGTCTCCGTAGCACACATGGGAAAGGCAGCGCTGTGCTACATAGCACTTTAAGAATGTCATCGCAGGTTCGAATCCAGCCTGAAGCACCGTCCGGCCATTTCCGCGGTCTCGCGTTGTTTTACGCGACGGTGCCCTCTGCTCAGCGTCTTCCCGATCGCCGGCGACATCTTATGAAGCAGAGAACCTGAGTGTTTGTAACTGATTGCATTCCTGTTTCTTGTGTTTTTTTACTGAGGGCAATCATATGAATCATTGATATCCATTGCAACACCCAGGAGAGTAAAAAATAATTTTACAAAATAGGGGAATGCTGCGATCGGCGGACTTTGACCTACACACGCACGCACGCAAGCAGTAGCCGGCAGTCACGAGACTCTAATCATGTATAATGAGGACTGCATTAATCGGTGTCTCCGTAGCACACATGGGAAAGGCAGCGCTGTGCTACATAGCACTTTAAGAATGTCATCGCAGGTTCGAATCCAGCCTGAAGCACAGTCCGGCTGTTTCCGCGGTCTCACGATGTTTTACGCGACGGTGCCCTCTGCTCAGCGTCTTCCCGATCGCCCGCGACATCTTATGAAGCAGAGTTTGTAACTGTTTGCGTCCTGTTTCTTGTGCTTTTTTACTGAGGGCAATCATATGAATCATTGATATCCATTGCAACACCCAGAGGAGTAAAAAATAATTTTACAAAATAGGGGAATGCCGCGATCAGCGGACTTTGACCTACGCACGCACGCACGCAGTAGCCGGCAGTCACGAGACTCTAATCATGTATAATGAGCACTGCACTAATCAGCATCTCCGTAGCACATATGGGAAAGGCAGCGCTGTGCTACATAGCACTTTAAGAATGGCATTGCAGGTTCGAATAAGGCCTGAAGCACCGTCCGGCCATTTCCGCGGTCTCGCGTTGTTTTACGCGACGTGCCCTCTGCTCAGCGTCTTCCCGATCGCCGGCGACATCTTATGAAGCAGAGAACCTGAGTGTTTGTAACTGATTGCATTCCTGTTTCTTGTGTTTTTTTACTGAGGGCAATCATATGAATCATTGATATCCATTGCAACACCCAGGAGAGTAAAAAATAATTTTACAAAATAGGGGAATGCTGCGATCGGCGGACTTTGACCTACACACGCACGCACGCAAGCAGTAGCCGGCAGTCACGAGACTCTAATCATGTATAATGAGGACTGCATTAATCGGTGTCTCCGTAGCACACATGGGAAAGGCAGCGCTGTGCTACATAGCACTTTAAGAATGTCATCGCAGGTTCGAATCCGGCCTGAAGCACCGTCCGGCAGTTTCCGCGGACTCACGTTGTTTTACGCGACGGTGCCCTCTGCTCAGCGTCTTCCCGATCGCCCGCGACATCTTATGAAGTAGAGAACCTGAGTGTTTGTAACTGTTTGCGTCCTGTTTCTTGTGTTTTTTTACTGAGGGCAATCATATGAATCATTGATATCCATTGCAACACCCAGAGGAGTAAAAAATATTTTTACAAAATAGGGGAATGCCGCGATCAGCGGACTTTGACCTACGCACGCACGCACGCAGTAGCCGGCAGTCACGAGACTCTAATCATGTATAATTCGCACTGCATTAATCAGCGTCTCCGTAGCACACATGGGAAAGGCAGCGCTGTGCTACATAGCACTTTAAGAATGGCATCGCCGGTTCGAATCCGGCTTGAAGCACCGTCCGGCAGTTTCCGCCGACTCACGTTGTTTTACGCGACGGTGCCCTCTGCTCAGCGTCTTCCCGATCGCCGGCGACATCTTATGAAGCAGAGAACCTGAGTGTTTGTAACTGATTGCATTCCTGTTTCTTGTGTTTTTTTACTGAGGGCAATCATATGAATCATTGATATCCATTGCAACACCCAGGAGAGTAAAAAATAATTTTACAAAATAGGGGAATGCTGCGATTGGCGGACTTTGACCTACACACGCACGCACGCAGTAGCCGGCAGTCACGAGACTCTAATCATGTATAATGAGCACTGCATTAATGGTGTCTCCGTAGCACACATGGGAAAGGCAGCGCTGTGCTACATAGCACTTTAAGAATGTCATCGCAGGTTCGAATCCAGCCTGAAGCACCGTCCGGCCATTTCCGCGGTCTCGCGTTGTTTTACGCGACGGTGCCCTCTGCTCAGCGTCTTCCCGATCGCCGGCGACATCTTATGAAGCAGAGAACCTGAGTGTTTGTAACTGATTGCATTCCTGTTTCTTGTGTTTTTTTACTGAGGGCAATCATATGAATCATTGATATCCATTGCAACACCCAGAGGAGTAAAAAAATATTTTACAAAATAGGGGAATGCTGCGATCGGCGGACTTTGACCTACACACGCACGCACGCACGCAGTAGCCGGCAGTCACGAGACTCTAATCATGTATAATGAGCACTGCATTAATGGTGTCTCCGTAGCACACATGGGAAAGGCAGCGCTGTGCTACATAGCACTTTAAGAATGTCATCGCAGGTTCGAATCCAGCCTGAAGCACAGTCCGGCTGTTTCCGCGGTCTCACGATGTTTTACGCGACGGTGCCCTCTGTTCAGCGTCTTCCCGATCGCCCGCGACATGTTATGAAGCAGAGAACCTGAGTGTTTGTAACTGTTTGCGTCCTGTTTCTTGTGTTTTTTTACTGAGGGCAATCATATGAATCATTGATATCCATTGCAACACCCAGAGGAGTAAAAAATAATTTTACAAAATAGGGGAATGCCGCGATCAGCGGACTTTGACCTACGCACGCACGCACGCAGTAGCCGGCAGTCACGAAACTCTAATCATGTATAATGAGCACTGCATTAATCAGCGTCTCCGTAGCACACATGGGAAAGGCAGCGCTGTGCTACATAGCACTTTAAGAATGGCATCGCCAGTTCGAATCCGGCCTGAAGGTCCGGCAGTTTCCGCGGACTCACGTTGTTTTACGCCGACGGTGCCCTCTGCTCAGCGTCTTCCCGATCGCCCGCGACATCTTATGAAGCAGAGAACCTGAGTGTTTGTAACTGTTTGCGTCCTGTTTCTTGTCTTTTTTTACTGAGGGCAATCATATGAATCATTGATATTCATTGCAACACCCAGAGGAGTAAAAAATAATTTTACAAAATAGGGGAATGCCGCGATCAGCGGACGTTGACCTACGCACGCACGCAAGCAGTAGCCGGCAGTCACGAGACTCTAATCATGTATAATGAGCACTGCATTAATCAGCGTCTCCGTAGCACACATGGGAAAGGCAGCGCTGTGCTACATAGCACTTTAAGAATGGCATCGCTGGTTCGAATCCGGCCTGAAGGTTCGGCAGTTTCCGCGGACTCACGTTGTTTTACGCGACGGTGCCCTCTGCTCAGCGTCTTCCCGATCGCCCGCGACATCTTATGAAGCAGAGAACCTGAGTGTTTGTAACTGTTTGCGTCCTGTTTCTTGTCTTTTTTTACTGAGGGCAATCATATGAATCATTGATATTCATTGCAACACCCAGAGGAGTAAAAAATAATTTTACAAAATAGGGGAATGCCGCGATCAGCGGACTTTGACCTATGCACGCACGCATGCAGTAGCCGGCAGTCACGAGACTCTAATCATGTATAATGAGCACTACATTAATCAGCGTCTCCGTAGCACACATGGGAAAGGCAGCGCTGTGCTACATAGCACTTTAAGAATGGCATCGCCAGTTCGAATCCGGCCTGAAGGTCCGGCAGTTTCCGCGGACTCACGTTGTTTTACGCGACGGTGCCCTCTGCTCAGCGTCTTCCCGATCGCCCGCGACATCTTATGAAGCAGAGAACCTGAGTGTTTGTAACTGTTTGCGTCCTGTTTCTTGTCTTTTTTTACTGAGGGCAATCATATGAATCATTGATATTCATTGCAACACCCAGAGGAGTAAAAAATAATTTTACAAAATAGGGGAATGCCGCGATCAGCGGACGTTGACCTACGCACGCACGCACGCAGTAGCCGGCAGTCACGAGACTCTAATCATGTATAATGAGCACTGCACTAATCAGCATCTCCGTAGCACATATGGGAAAGGCAGCGCTGTGCTACATAGCACTTTAAGAATGGCATTGCAGGTTCGAATAAGGCCTGAAGCACCGTCCGGCCATTTCCGCGGTCTCGCGTTGTTTTACGCGACGTGCCCTCTGCTCAGCGTCTTCCCGATCGCCGGCGAAAAATAATTTTACAAAATAGGGGAATGCTGCGATCGGCGGACTTTGACCTACACACGCACGCACGCAAGCAGTAGCCGGCAGTCACGAGACTCTAATCATGTATAATGAGGACTGCATTAATCGGTGTCTCCGTAGCACACATGGGAAAGGCAGCGCTGTGCTACATAGCACTTTAAGAATGTCATCGCAGGTTCGAATCCGGCCTGAAGCACCGTCCGGCAGTTTCCGCGGACTCACGTTGTTTTACGCGACGGTGCCCTCTGCTCAGCGTCTTCCCGATCGCCCGCGACATCTTATGAAGTAGAGAACCTGAGTGTTTGTAACTGTTTGCGTCCTGTTTCTTGTGTTTTTTTACTGGGGGCAATCATATGAATCATTGATATCCATTGCAACACCCAGAGGAGTAAAAAATAATTTTACAAAATAGGGGAATGCCGCGATCAGCGGACTTTGACCTACGCTCGCACGCACGCAGTAGCCGGCAGTCACGAAACTCTAATCATGTATAATGAGCACTGCATTAATCAGCGTCTCCGTAGCACACATGGGAAAGGCAGCGCTGTGCTACATAGCACTTTAAGAATGGCATCGCCAGTTCGAATCCGGCCTGAAGGTCCGGCAGTTTCCGCGGACTCACGTTGTTTTACGCGACGGTGCCCTCTGCTCAGCGTCTTCCCGATCGCCCGCGACATCTTATGAAGTAGAGAACCTGAGTGTTTGTAACTGTTTGCGTCCTGTTTCTTGTGTTTTTTTACTGAGGGCAATCATATGAATCATTGATATCCATTGCAACACCCAGAGGAGTAAAAAATAATTTTACAAAATAGGGGAATGCCGCGATCAGCGGACTTTGACCTACGCACGCACGCACGCAGTAGCCGGCAGTCACGAGACTCTAATCATGTATAATGAGCACTGCACTAATCAGCATCTCCGTAGCACATATGGGAAAGGCAGCGCTGTGCTACATAGCACTTTAAGAATGGCATTGCAGGTTCGAATAAGGCCTGAAGCACCGTCCGGCCATTTCCGCGGTCTCGCGTTGTTTTACGCGACGTGCCCTCTGCTCAGCGTCTTCCCGATCGCCGGCGACATCTTATGAAGCAGAGAACCTGAGTGTTTGTAACTGATTGCATTCCTGTTTCTTGTGTTTTTTTACTGAGGGCAATCATATGAATCATTGATATCCATTGCAACACCCAGGAGAGTAAAAAATAATTTTACAAAATAGGGGAATGCTGCGATCGGCGGACTTTGACCTACACACGCACGCACGCAAGCAGTAGCCGGCAGTCACGAGACTCTAATCATGTATAATGAGGACTGCATTAATCGGTGTCTCCGTAGCACACATGGGAAAGGCAGCGCTGTGCTACATAGCACTTTAAGAATGTCATCGCAGGTTCGAATCCGGCCTGAAGCACCGTCCGGCAGTTTCCGCGGACTCACGTTGTTTTACGCGACGGTGCCCTCTGCTCAGCGTCTTCCCGATCGCCCGCGACATCTTATGAAGTAGAGAACCTGAGTGTTTGTAACTGTTTGCGTCCTGTTTCTTGTGTTTTTTTACTGAGGGCAATCATATGAATCATTGATATCCATTGCAACACCCAGAGGAGTAAAAAATAATTTTACAAAATAGGGGAATGCCGCGATCAGCGGACTTTGACCTACGCACGCACGCACGCAGTAGCCGGCAGTCACGAGACTCTAATCATGTATAATTCGCACTGCATTAATCAGCGTCTCCGTAGCACACATGGGAAAGGCAGCGCTGTGCTACATAGCACTTTAAGAATGGCATCGCCGGTTCGAATCCGGCTTGAAGCACCGTCCGGCAGTTTCCGCCGACTCACGTTGTTTTACGCGACGGTGCCCTCTGCTCAGCGTCTTCCCGATCGCCGGCGACATCTTATGAAGCAGAGAACCTGAGTGTTTGTAACTGATTGCATTCCTGTTTCTTGTGTTTTTTTACTGAGGGCAATCATATGAATCATTGATATCCATTGCAACACCCAGGAGAGTAAAAAATAATTTTACAAAATAGGGGAATGCTGCGATTGGCGGACTTTGACCTACACACGCACGCACGCACGCAGTAGCCGGCAGTCACGAGACTCTAATCATGTATAATGAGCACTGCATTAATGGTGTCTCCGTAGCACACATGGGAAAGGCAGCGCTGTGCTACATAGCACTTTAAGAATGTCATCGCAGGTTCGAATCCAGCCTGAAGCACCGTCCGGCCATTTCCGCGGTCTCGCGTTGTTTTACGCGACGGTGCCCTCTGCTCAGCGTCTTCCCGATCGCCGGCGACATCTTATGAAGCAGAGAACCTGAGTGTTTGTAACTGATTGCATTCCTGTTTCTTGTGTTTTTTTACTGAGGGCAATCATATGAATCATTGATATCCATTGCAACACCCAGAGGAGTAAAAAAATATTTTACAAAATAGGGGAATGCTGCGATCGGCGGACTTTGACCTACACACGCACGCACGCAAGCAGTAGCCGGCAGTCACGAGACTCTAATCATGTATAATGAGGACTGCATTAATGGTGTCTCCGTAGCACACATGGGAAAGGCAGCGCTGTGCTACATAGCACTTTAAGAATGTCATCGCAGGTTCGAATCCGGCCTGAAGCACCGTCCGGCAGTTTCCGCGGACTCACGTTGTTTTACGCGACGGTGCCCTCTGCTCAGCGTCTTCCCGATCGCCCGCGACATCTTATGAAGTAGAGAACCTGAGTGTTTGTAACTGTTTGCGTCCTGTTTCTTGTGTTTTTTTACTGAGGGCAATCATATGAATCATTGATATCCATTGCAACACCCAGAGGAGTAAAAAATAATTTTACAAAATAGGGGAATGCCGCGATCAGCGGACTTTGACCTTCGCACGCACGCAGGCAGTAGCCGGCAGTCACGAGACTCTAATCATGTATAATTCGCACTGCATTAATCAGCGTCTCCGTAGCACACATGGGAAAGGCAGCGCTGTGCTACATAGCACTTTAAGAATGGCATCGCCGGTTCGAATCCGGCCTGAAGCACCGTCCGGCCATTTCCGCGGTCTCGCGTTGTTTTACGCGACGTGCCCTCTGCTCAGCGTCTTCCCGATCGCCGGCGACATCTTATGAAGCAGAGAACCTGAGTGTTTGTAACTGATTGCATTCCTGTTTCTTGTGTTTTTTTACTGAGGGCAATCATATGAATCATTGATATCCATTGCAACACCCAGGAGAGTAAAAAATAATTTTACAAAATAGGGGAATGCTGCGATCGGCGGACTTTGACCTACACACGCACGCACGCAAGCAGTAGCCGGCAGTCACGAGACTCTAATCATGTATAAAGAGGACTGCATTAATCGGTGTCTCCGTAGCACACATGGGAAAGGCAGCGCTGTGCTACATAGCACTTTAAGAATGGCATCGCCGGTTCGAATCCGGCCTGAAGCACCGTCCGGCAGTTTCCGCCGACTCACGTTGTTTTACGCGACGGTGCCCTCTGCTCAGCGTCTTCCCGATCGCCGGCGACATCTTATGAAGCAGAGAACCTGAGTGTTTGTAACTGATTGCATTCCTGTTTCTTGTGTTTTTTTACTGAGGGCAATCATATGAATCATTGATATCCATTGCAACACCCAGAGGAGTAAAAAAATATTTTACAAAATAGGGGAATGCTGCGATCGGCGGACTTTGACCTACACACGCACGCACGCACGCAGTAGCCGGCAGTCACGAGACTCTAATCATGTATAATGAGCACTGCACTAATCAGCATCTCCGTAGCACATATGGGAAAGGCAGCGCTGTGCTACATAGCACTTTAAGAATGGCATTGCACGTTCGAATAAGGCCTGAAGCACCGTCCGGCCATTTCCGCGGTCTCGCGTTGTTTTACGCGACGTGCCCTCTGCTCAGCGTCTTCCCGATCGCCGGCGACATCTTATGAAGCAGAGAACCTGAGTGTTTGTAACTGATTGCATTCCTGTTTCTTGTGTTTTTTTACTGAGGGCAATCATATGAATCATTGATATCCATTGCAACACCCAGGAGAGTAAAAAATAATTTTACAAAATAGGGGAATGCTGCGATCGGCGGACTTTGACCTACACACGCACGCACGCACGCAGTAGCCGGCAGTCACGAGACTCTAATCATGTATAATGAGCACTGCATTAATGGTGTCTCCGTAGCACACATGGGAAAGGCAGCGCTGTGCTACATAGCACTTTAAGAATGTCATCGCAGGTTCGAATCCAGCCTGAAGCACAGTCCGGCTGTTTCCGCGGTCTCACGATGTTTTACGCGACGGTGCCCTCTGTTCAGCGTCTTCCCGATCGCCCGCGACATGTTATGAAGCAGAGAACCTGAGTGTTTGTAACTGTTTGCGTCCTGTTTCTTGTGTTTTTTTACTGAGGGCAATCATATGAATCATTGATATCCATTGCAACACCCAGAGGAGTAAAAAATAATTTTACAAAATAGGGGAATGCCGCGATCAGCGGACTTTGACCTACGCACGCACGCACGCAGTAGCCGGCAGTCACGAAACTCTAATCATGTATAATGAGCACTGCATTAATCAGCGTCTCCGTAGCACACATGGGAAAGGCAGCGCTGTGCTACATAGCACTTTAAGAATGGCATCGCCAGTTCGAATCCGGCCTGAAGGTCCGGCAGTTTCCGCGGACTCACGTTGTTTTACGCGACGGTGCCCTCTGCTCAGCATCTTCCCGATCGCCCGCGACATCTTATGAAGCAGAGAACCTGAGTGTTTGTAACTGTTTGCGTCCTGTTTCTTGTCTTTTTTTACTGAGGGCAATCATATGAATCATTGATATTCATTGCAACACCCAGAGGAGTAAAAAATAATTTTACAAAATAGGGGAATGCCGCGATCAGCGGACGTTGACCTACGCACGCACGCAAGCAGTAGCCGGCAGTCACGAGACTCTAATCATGTATAATGAGCACTGCATTAATCAGCGTCTCCGTAGCACACATGGGAAAGGCAGCGCTGTGCTACATAGCACTTTAAGAATGGCATCGCTGGTTCGAATCCGGCCTGAAGGTTCGGCAGTTTCCGCGGACTCACGTTGTTTTACGCGACGGTGCCCTCTGCTCAGCGTCTTCCCGATCGCCGGCGACATCTTATGAAGCAGAGAACCTGAGTGTTTGTAACTGATTGCATTCCTGTTTCTTGTGTTTTTTTACTGAGGGCAATCATATGAATCATTGATATCCATTGCAACACCCAGAGGAGTAAAAAAATATTTTACAAAATAGGGGAATGCTGCGATCGGCGGACTTTGACCTACACACGCACGCACGCACGCAGTAGCCGGCAGTCACGAGACTCTAATCATGTATAATTCGCACTGCATTAATCAGCGTCTCCGTAGCACACATGGGAAAGGCAGCGCTGTGCTACATAGCACTTTAAGAATGGCATCGCCGGTTCGAATCCGGCTTGAAGCACCGTCCGGCAGTTTCCGCCGACTCACGTTGTTTTACGCGACGGTGCCCTCTGCTCAGCGTCTTCCCGATCGCCGGCGACATCTTATGAAGCAGAGAACCTGAGTGTTTGTAACTGATTGCATTCCTGTTTCTTGTGTTTTTTTACTGAGGGCAATCATATGAATCATTGATATCCATTGCAACACCCAGGAGAGTAAAAAATAATTTTACAAAATAGGGGAATGCTGCGATTGGCGGACTTTGACCTACACACGCACGCACGCACGCAGTAGCCGGCAGTCACGAGACTCTAATCATGTATAATGAGCACTGCATTAATGGTGTCTCCGTAGCACACATGGGAAAGGCAGCGCTGTGCTACATAGCACTTTAAGAATGTCATCGCAGGTTCGAATCCAGCCTGAAGCACCGTCCGGCCATTTCCGCGGTCTCGCGTTGTTTTACGCGACGGTGCCCTCTGCTCAGCGTCTTCCCGATCGCCGGCGACATCTTATGAAGCAGAGAACCTGAGTGTTTGTAACTGATTGCATTCCTGTTTCTTGTGTTTTTTTACTGAGGGCAATCATATGAATCATTGATATCCATTGCAACACCCAGAGGAGTAAAAAAATATTTTACAAAATAGGGGAATGCTGCGATCGGCGGACTTTGACCTACACACGCACGCACGCAAGCAGTAGCCGGCAGTCACGAGACTCTAATCATGTATAATGAGGACTGCATTAATGGTGTCTCCGTAGCACACATGGGAAAGGCAGCGCTGTGCTACATAGCACTTTAAGAATGTCATCGCAGGTTCGAATCCGGCCTGAAGCACCGTCCGGCAGTTTCCGCGGACTCACGTTGTTTTACGCGACGGTGCCCTCTGCTCAGCGTCTTCCCGATCGCCCGCGACATCTTATGAAGTAGAGAACCTGAGTGTTTGTAACTGTTTGCGTCCTGTTTCTTGTGTTTTTTTACTGAGGGCAATCATATGAATCATTGATATCCATTGCAACACCCAGAGGAGTAAAAAATAATTTTACAAAATAGGGGAATGCCGCGATCAGCGGACTTTGACCTACGCACGCACGCACGCAGTAGCCGGCAGTCACGAGACTCTAATCATGTATAATTCGCACTGCATTAATCAGCGTCTCCGTAGCACACATGGGAAAGGCAGCGCTGTGCTACATAGCACTTTAAGAATGGCATCGCCGGTTCGAATCCGGCCTGAAGCACCGTCCGGCCATTTCCGCGGTCTCGCGTTGTTTTACGCGACGTGCCCTCTGCTCAGCGTCTTCCCGATCGCCGGCGACATCTTATGAAGCAGAGAACCTGAGTGTTTGTAACTGATTGCATTCCTGTTTCTTGTGTTTTTTTACTGAGGGCAATCATATGAATCATTGATATCCATTGCAACACCCAGGAGAGTAAAAAATAATTTTACAAAATAGGGGAATGCTGCGATCGGCGGACTTTGACCTACACACGCACGCACGCAAGCAGTAGCCGGCAGTCACGAGACTCTAATCATGTATAAAGAGGACTGCATTAATCGGTGTCTCCGTAGCACACATGGGAAAGGCAGCGCTGTGCTACATAGCACTTTAAGAATGGCATCGCCGGTTCGAATCCGGCCTGAAGCACCGTCCGGCAGTTTCCGCCGACTCACGTTGTTTTACGCGACGGTGCCCTCTGCTCAGCGTCTTCCCGATCGCCGGCGACATCTTATGAAGCAGAGAACCTGAGTGTTTGTAACTGATTGCATTCCTGTTTCTTGTGTTTTTTTACTGAGGGCAATCATATGAATCATTGATATCCATTGCAACACCCAGAGGAGTAAAAAAATATTTTACAAAATAGGGGAATGCTGCGATCGGCGGACTTTGACCTACACACGCACGCACGCACGCAGTAGCCGGCAGTCACGAGACTCTAATCATGTATAATGAGCACTGCACTAATCAGCATCTCCGTAGCACATATGGGAAAGGCAGCGCTGTGCTACATAGCACTTTAAGAATGGCATTGCACGTTCGAATAAGGCCTGAAGCACCGTCCGGCCATTTCCGCGGTCTCGCGTTGTTTTACGCGACGTGCCCTCTGCTCAGCGTCTTCCCGATCGCCGGCGACATCTTATGAAGCAGAGAACCTGAGTGTTTGTAACTGATTGCATTCCTGTTTCTTGTGTTTTTTTACTGAGGGCAATCATATGAATCATTGATATCCATTGCAACACCCAGGAGAGTAAAAAATAATTTTACAAAATAGGGGAATGCTGCGATCGGCGGACTTTGACCTACACACGCACGCACGCACGCAGTAGCCGGCAGTCACGAGACTCTAATCATGTATAATGAGCACTGCATTAATGGTGTCTCCGTAGCACACATGGGAAAGGCAGCGCTGTGCTACATAGCACTTTAAGAATGTCATCGCAGGTTCGAATCCAGCCTGAAGCACAGTCCGGCTGTTTCCGCGGTCTCACGATGTTTTACGCGACGGTGCCCTCTGTTCAGCGTCTTCCCGATCGCCCGCGACATGTTATGAAGCAGAGAACCTGAGTGTTTGTAACTGTTTGCGTCCTGTTTCTTGTGTTTTTTTACTGAGGGCAATCATATGAATCATTGATATCCATTGCAACACCCAGAGGAGTAAAAAATAATTTTACAAAATAGGGGAATGCCGCGATCAGCGGACTTTGACCTACGCACGCACGCACGCAGTAGCCGGCAGTCACGAAACTCTAATCATGTATAATGAGCACTGCATTAATCAGCGTCTCCGTAGCACACATGGGAAAGGCAGCGCTGTGCTACATAGCACTTTAAGAATGGCATCGCCAGTTCGAATCCGGCCTGAAGGTCCGGCAGTTTCCGCGGACTCACGTTGTTTTACGCGACGGTGCCCTCTGCTCAGCATCTTCCCGATCGCCCGCGACATCTTATGAAGCAGAGAACCTGAGTGTTTGTAACTGTTTGCGTCCTGTTTCTTGTCTTTTTTTACTGAGGGCAATCATATGAATCATTGATATTCATTGCAACACCCAGAGGAGTAAAAAATAATTTTACAAAATAGGGGAATGCCGCGATCAGCGGACGTTGACCTACGCACGCACGCAAGCAGTAGCCGGCAGTCACGAGACTCTAATCATGTATAATGAGCACTGCATTAATCAGCGTCTCCGTAGCACACATGGGAAAGGCAGCGCTGTGCTACATAGCACTTTAAGAATGGCATCGCTGGTTCGAATCCGGCCTGAAGGTTCGGCAGTTTCCGCGGACTCACGTTGTTTTACGCGACGGTGCCCTCTGCTCAGCGTCTTCCCGATCGCCGGCGACATCTTATGAAGCAGAGAACCTGAGTGTTTGTAACTGATTGCATTCCTGTTTCTTGTGTTTTTTTACTGAGGGCAATCATATGAATCATTGATATCCATTGCAACACCCAGAGGAGTAAAAAAATATTTTACAAAATAGGGGAATGCTGCGATCGGCGGACTTTGACCTACACACGCACGCACGCACGCAGTAGCCGGCAGTCACGAGACTCTAATCATGTATAATGAGCACTGCACTAATCAGCATCTCCGTAGCACATATGGGAAAGGCAGCGCTGTGCTACATAGCACTTTAAGAATGGCATTGCACGTTCGAATAAGGCCTGAAGCACCGTCCGGCCATTTCCGCGGTCTCGCGTTGTTTTACGCGACGTGCCCTCTGCTCAGCGTCTTCCCGATCGCCGGCGACATCTTATGAAGCAGAGAACCTGAGTGTTTGTAACTGATTGCATTCCTGTTTCTTGTGTTTTTTTACTGAGGGCAATCATATGAATCATTGATATCCATTGCAACACCCAGGAGAGTAAAAAATAATTTTACAAAATAGGGGAATGCTGCGATCGGCGGACTTTGACCTACACACGCACGCACGCACGCAGTAGCCGGCAGTCACGAGACTCTAATCATGTATAATGAGCACTGCATTAATGGTGTCTCCGTAGCACACATGGGAAAGGCAGCGCTGTGCTACATAGCACTTTAAGAATGTCATCGCAGGTTCGAATCCAGCCTGAAGCACAGTCCGGCTGTTTCCGCGGTCTCACGATGTTTTACGCGACGGTGCCCTCTGTTCAGCGTCTTCCCGATCGCCCGCGACATGTTATGAAGCAGAGAACCTGAGTGTTTGTAACTGTTTGCGTCCTGTTTCTTGTGTTTTTTTACTGAGGGCAATCATATGAATCATTGATATCCATTGCAACACCCAGAGGAGTAAAAAATAATTTTACAAAATAGGGGAATGCCGCGATCAGCGGACTTTGACCTACGCACGCACGCACGCAGTAGCCGGCAGTCACGAAACTCTAATCATGTATAATGAGCACTGCATTAATCAGCGTCTCCGTAGCACACATGGGAAAGGCAGCGCTGTGCTACATAGCACTTTAAGAATGGCATCGCCAGTTCGAATCCGGCCTGAAGGTCCGGCAGTTTCCGCGGACTCACGTTGTTTTACGCGACGGTGCCCTCTGCTCAGCATCTTCCCGATCGCCCGCGACATCTTATGAAGCAGAGAACCTGAGTGTTTGTAACTGTTTGCGTCCTGTTTCTTGTCTTTTTTTACTGAGGGCAATCATATGAATCATTGATATTCATTGCAACACCCAGAGGAGTAAAAAATAATTTTACAAAATAGGGGAATGCCGCGATCAGCGGACGTTGACCTACGCACGCACGCAAGCAGTAGCCGGCAGTCACGAGACTCTAATCATGTATAATGAGCACTGCATTAATCAGCGTCTCCGTAGCACACATGGGAAAGGCAGCGCTGTGCTACATAGCACTTTAAGAATGGCATCGCTGGTTCGAATCCGGCCTGAAGGTTCGGCAGTTTCCGCGGACTCACGTTGTTTTACGCGACGGTGCCCTCTGCTCAGCGTCTTCCCGATCGATCGCCGGCGACATCTTATGAAGCAGAGAACCTGAGTGTTTGTAACTGATTGCATTCCTGTTTCTTGTGTTTTTTTACTGAGGGCAATCATATGAATCATTGATATCCATTGCAACACCCAGAGGAGTAAAAAAATATTTTACAAAATAGGGGAATGCTGCGATCGGCGGACTTTGACCTACACACGCACGCACGCACGCAGTAGCCGGCAGTCACGAGACTCTAATCATGTATAATGAGCACTGCACTAATCAGCATCTCCGTAGCACATATGGGAAAGGCAGCGCTGTGCTACATAGCACTTTAAGAATGGCATTGCACGTTCGAATAAGGCCTGAAGCACCGTCCGGCCATTTCCGCGGTCTCGCGTTGTTTTACGCGACGTGCCCTCTGCTCAGCGTCTTCCCGATCGCCGGCGACATCTTATGAAGCAGAGAACCTGAGTGTTTGTAACTGATTGCATTCCTGTTTCTTGTGTTTTTTTACTGAGGGCAATCATATGAATCATTGATATCCATTGCAACACCCAGGAGAGTAAAAAATAATTTTACAAAATAGGGGAATGCTGCGATCGGCGGACTTTGACCTACACACGCACGCACGCACGCAGTAGCCGGCAGTCACGAGACTCTAATCATGTATAATGAGCACTGCATTAATGGTGTCTCCGTAGCACACATGGGAAAGGCAGCGCTGTGCTACATAGCACTTTAAGAATGTCATCGCAGGTTCGAATCCAGCCTGAAGCACAGTCCGGCTGTTTCCGCGGTCTCACGATGTTTTACGCGACGGTGCCCTCTGTTCAGCGTCTTCCCGATCGCCCGCGACATGTTATGAAGCAGAGAACCTGAGTGTTTGTAACTGTTTGCGTCCTGTTTCTTGTGTTTTTTTACTGAGGGCAATCATATGAATCATTGATATCCATTGCAACACCCAGAGGAGTAAAAAATAATTTTACAAAATAGGGGAATGCCGCGATCAGCGGACTTTGACCTACGCACGCACGCACGCAGTAGCCGGCAGTCACGAAACTCTAATCATGTATAATGAGCACTGCATTAATCAGCGTCTCCGTAGCACACATGGGAAAGGCAGCGCTGTGCTACATAGCACTTTAAGAATGGCATCGCCAGTTCGAATCCGGCCTGAAGGTCCGGCAGTTTCCGCGGACTCACGTTGTTTTACGCGACGGTGCCCTCTGCTCAGCGTCTTCCCGATCGCCCGCGACATCTTATGAAGCAGAGAACCTGAGTGTTTGTAACTGTTTGCGTCCTGTTTCTTGTCTTTTTTTACTGAGGGCAATCATATGAATCATTGATATTCATTGCAACACCCAGAGGAGTAAAAAATAATTTTACAAAATAGGGGAATGCCGCGATCAGCGGACGTTGACCTACGCACGCACGCAAGCAGTAGCCGGCAGTCACGAGACTCTAATCATGTATAATGAGCACTGCATTAATCAGCGTCTCCGTAGCACACATGGGAAAGGCAGCGCTGTGCTACATAGCACTTTAAGAATGGCATCGCTGGTTCGAATCCGGCCTGAAGGTTCGGCAGTTTCCGCGGACTCACGTTGTTTTACGCGACGGTGCCCTCTGCTCAGCGTCTTCCCGATCGCCCGCGACATCTTATGAAGCAGAGAACCTGAGTGTTTGTAACTGTTTGCGTCCTGTTTCTTGTCTTTTTTTACTGAGGGCAATCATATGAATCATTGATATTCATTGCAACACCCAGAGGAGTAAAAAATAATTTTACAAAATAGGGGAATGCCGCGATCAGCGGACTTTGACCTATGCACGCACGCATGCAGTAGCCGGCAGTCACGAGACTCTAATCATGTATAATGAGCACTACATTAATCAGCGTCTCCGTAGCACACATGGGAAAGGCAGCGCTGTGCTACATAGCACTTTAAGAATGGCATCGCCGGTTCGAATCCGGCCTGAAGCACCGTCCGGCAGTTTCTGCGGACTCACGTTGTTTTACGCGACGGTGCCCTCTGCTCAGCGTCTTCCCGATCGCCCGCGACATGTTATGAAGCAGAGAACCTGAGTGTTTGTAACTGTTTGCGTCCTGTTTCTTGTGTTTTTTTACTGAGGGCAATCATATGAATCATTGATATCCATTGCAACACCCAGAGGAGTAAAAAATAATTTTACAAAATAGGGGAATGCCGCGATCAGCGGACTTTGACCTACGCACGCACGCACGCAGTAGCCGGCAGTCACGAAACTCTAATCATGTATAATGAGCACTGCATTAATCAGCGTCTCCGTAGCACACATGGGAAAGGCAGCGCTGTGCTACATAGCACTTTAAGAATGGCATCGCCAGTTCGAATCCGGCCTGAAGGTCCGGCAGTTTCCGCGGACTCACGTTGTTTTACGCGACGGTGCCCTCTGCTCAGCGTCTTCCCGATCGCCCGCGACATCTTATGAAGCAGAGAACCTGAGTGTTTGTAACTGTTTGCGTCCTGTTTCTTGTCTTTTTTTACTGAGGGCAATCATATGAATCATTGATATTCATTGCAACACCCAGAGGAGTAAAAAATAATTTTACAAAATAGGGGAATGCCGCGATCAGCGGACGTTGACCTACGCACGCACGCACGCAGTAGCCGGCAGTCACGAGACTCTAATCATGTATAATGAGCACTGCACTAATCAGCATCTCCGTAGCACATATGGGAAAGGCAGCGCTGTGCTACATAGCACTTTAAGAATGGCATTGCAGGTTCGAATAAGGCCTGAAGCACCGTCCGGCCATTTCCGCGGTCTCGCGTTGTTTTACGCGACGTGCCCTCTGCTCAGCGTCTTCCCGATCGCCGGCGAAAAATAATTTTACAAAATAGGGGAATGCTGCGATCGGCGGACTTTGACCTACACACGCACGCACGCAAGCAGTAGCCGGCAGTCACGAGACTCTAATCATGTATAATGAGGACTGCATTAATCGGTGTCTCCGTAGCACACATGGGAAAGGCAGCGCTGTGCTACATAGCACTTTAAGAATGTCATCGCAGGTTCGAATCCGGCCTGAAGCACCGTCCGGCAGTTTCCGCGGACTCACGTTGTTTTACGCGACGGTGCCCTCTGCTCAGCGTCTTCCCGATCGCCCGCGACATCTTATGAAGTAGAGAACCTGAGTGTTTGTAACTGTTTGCGTCCTGTTTCTTGTGTTTTTTTACTGGGGGCAATCATATGAATCATTGATATCCATTGCAACACCCAGAGGAGTAAAAAATAATTTTACAAAATAGGGGAATGCCGCGATCAGCGGACTTTGACCTACGCTCGCACGCACGCAGTAGCCGGCAGTCACGAAACTCTAATCATGTATAATGAGCACTGCATTAATCAGCGTCTCCGTAGCACACATGGGAAAGGCAGCGCTGTGCTACATAGCACTTTAAGAATGGCATCGCCAGTTCGAATCCGGCCTGAAGGTCCGGCAGTTTCCGCGGACTCACGTTGTTTTACGCGACGGTGCCCTCTGCTCAGCGTCTTCCCGATCGCCCGCGACATCTTATGAAGCAGAGAACCTGAGTGTTTGTAACTGTTTGCGTCCTGTTTCTTGTCTTTTTTTACTGAGGGCAATCATATGAATCATTGATATTCATTGCAACACCCAGAGGAGTAAAAAATAATTTTACAAAATAGGGGAATGCCGCGATCAGCGGACGTTGACCTACGCACGCACGCACGCAGTAGCCGGCAGTCACGAGACTCTAATCATGTATAATGAGCACTGCACTAATCAGCATCTCCGTAGCACATATGGGAAAGGCAGCGCTGTGCTACATAGCACTTTAAGAATGGCATTGCAGGTTCGAATAAGGCCTGAAGCACCGTCCGGCCATTTCCGCGGTCTCGCGTTGTTTTACGCGACGGTGCCCTCTGCTCAGCGTCTTCCCGATCGCCCGCGACATCTTATGAAGTAGAGAACCTGAGTGTTTGTAACTGTTTGCGTCCTGTTTCTTGTGTTTTTTTACTGAGGGCAATCATATGAATCATTGATATCCATTGCAACACCCAGAGGAGTAAAAAATAATTTTACAAAATAGGGGAATGCGGCGATCAGCGGACTTTGACCTACGCACGCACGCACGCAGTAGCCGGCAGTCACGAGACTCTAATCATGTATAATTCGCACTGCATTAATCAGCGTCTCCGTAGCACACATGGGAAAGGCAGCGCTGTGCTACATAGTACTTTAAGAATGGCATCGCCGGTTCGAATCCGGCCTGAAGCACCGTCCGGCAGTTTCCGCCGACTCACGTTGTTTTACGCGACGGTGCCCTCTGCTCAGCGTCTTCCCGATCGCCGGCGACATCTTATGAAGCAGAGAACCTGAGTGTTTGTAACTGATTGCATTCCTGTTTCTTGTGTTTTTTTACTGAGGGCAATCATATGAATCATTGATATCCATTGCAACACCCAGGAGAGTAAAAAATAATTTTACAAAATAGGGGAATGCTGCGATCGGCGGACTTTGACCTACACACGCACGCACGCACGCAGTAGCCGGCAGTCACGAGACTCTAATCATGTATAATGAGCACTGCATTAATGGTGTCTCCGTAGCACACATGGGAAAGGCAGCGCTGTGCTACATAGCACTTTAAGAATGTCATCGCAGGTTCGAATCCAGCCTGAAGCACCGTCCGGCCATTTCCGCGGTCTCGCGTTGTTTTACGCGACGGTGCCCTCTGCTCAGCGTCTTCCCGATCGCCGGCGACATCTTATGAAGCAGAGAACCTGAGTGTTTGTAACTGATTGCATTCCTGTTTCTTGTGTTTTTTTACTGAGGGCAATCATATGAATCATTGATATCCATTGCAACACCCAGAGGAGTAAAAAAATATTTTACAAAATAGGGGAATGCTGCGATCGGCGGACTTTGACCTACACACGCACGCACGCACGCAGTAGCCGGCAGTCACGAGACTCTAATCATGTATAATGAGCACTGCACTAATCAGCATCTCCGTAGCACATATGGGAAAGGCAGCGCTGTGCTACATAGCACTTTAAGAATGGCATTGCACGTTCGAATAAGGCCTGAAGCACCGTCCGGCCATTTCCGCGGTCTCGCGTTGTTTTACGCGACGTGCCCTCTGCTCAGCGTCTTCCCGATCGCCGGCGACATCTTATGAAGCAGAGAACCTGAGTGTTTGTAACTGATTGCATTCCTGTTTCTTGTGTTTTTTTACTGAGGGCAATCATATGAATCATTGATATCCATTGCAACACCCAGAGGAGTAAAAAATAATTTTACAAAATAGGGGAATGCTGCGATCGGCGGACTTTGACCTACACACGCACGCACGCACGCAGTAGCCGGCAGTCACGAGACTCTAATCATGTATAATGAGCACTGCACTAATCAGCATCTCCGTAGCACATATGGGAAAGGCAGCGCTGTGCTACATAGCACTTTAAGAATGGCATTGCACGTTCGAATAAGGCCTGAAGCACCGTCCGGCCATTTCCGCGGTCTCGCGTTGTTTTACGCGACGTGCCCTCTGCTCAGCGTCTTCCCGATCGCCGGCGACATCTTATGAAGCAGAGAACCTGAGTGTTTGTAACTGATTGCATTCCTGTTTCTTGTGTTTTTTTACTGAGGGCAATCATATGAATCATTGATATCCATTGCAACACCCAGGAGAGTAAAAAATAATTTTACAAAATAGGGGAATGCTGCGATCGGCGGACTTTGACCTACACACGCACGCACGCACGCAGTAGCCGGCAGTCACGAGACTCTAATCATGTATAATGAGCACTGCATTAATGGTGTCTCCGTAGCACACATGGGAAAGGCAGCGCTGTGCTATATAGCACTTTAAGAATGTCATCGCAGGTTCGAATCCGGCCTGAAGCACCGTCCGGCAGTTTCCGCGGACTCATGTTGTTTTACGCGACGGTGTCCTCTGCTCAGCGTCTTCTCGATCGCCCGCGACATCTTATGAAGTAGAGAACCTGAGTGTTTGTAACTGTTTGCGTCCTGTTTCTTGTGTTTTTTTACTGAGGGCAATCATATGAATCATTGATATCCATTGCAACACCCAGAGGAGTAAAAAATAATTTTACAAAATAGGGGAATGCCGTGATCAGCGGACTTTGACCTACGCACGCACGCACGCAGTAGCCGGCAGTCACGAGACTCTAATCATGTATAATGAGCACTGCATTAATCAGCGTCTCCGTAGCACACATGGGAAAGGCAGCGCTGTGCTACATAGCTCTTTAAGAATGGCATCGCCTGTTCGAATCCGGCCTGAAGCACCGTCCGGCAGTTTCCGCGGACTCACGTTGTTTTACGCGACGGTGCCCTCTGCTCAGCGTCTTCCCGATCGCCGGCGACATCTTATGAAGCAGAGAACCTGAGTGTTTGTAACTGATTGCATTCCTGTTTCTTGTGTTTTTTTACTGAGGGCAATGATATGAATCATTGATATCCATTGCAACACCCAGGAGAGTAAAAAATAATTTTACCTAATAGGGGAATGCCGCGATCAGCGGACTTTGACCTACGCACGCACGCACGCAGTAGCCGGCAGTCACGAGACTCTAATCATGTATAATGAGCACTGCATTAATCAGCGTCTCCGTAGCACACATGGGAAAGGCAGCGCTGTGCTACATAGCACTTTAAGAATGGCATCGCCGGTTCGAATCCGGCCTGAAGCACCGTCCGGCAGTTTCCGCGGACTCACGTTGTTTTACGCGACGGTGCCCTCTGCTCAGCGTCTTCCCGATCGCCGGCGACATCTTATGAAGCAGAGAACCTGAGTGTTTGTAACTGATTGCATTCCTGTTTCTTGTGTTTTTTTACTGAGGGCAATGATATGAATCATTGATATCCATTGCAACACCCAGGAGAGTAAAAAATAATTTTACCTAATAGGGGAATGCCGCGATCAGCGGACTTTGACCTATGCACGCACGCACGCAGTAGCCGGCAGTCACGAGACTCTAATCATGTATAATGAGCACTGCATTAATCAGCGTCTCCGTAGCACACATGGGAAAGGCAGCGCTGTGCTACATAGCACTTTAAGAATGGCATCGCCGGTTCGAATCCGGCCTGAAGCACCGTCCGGCAGTTTCCGCGGACTCACGTTGTTTTACGCGACGGTGCCCTCTGCTCAGCGTCTTCCCGATCGCCGGCGACATCTTATGAAGCAGAGAACCTGAGTGTTTGTAACTGATTGCATTCCTGTTTCTTGTGTTTTTTTACTGAGGGCAATCATATGAATAATCATTGATATCCATTGCAACACCCAGGAGAGTAAAAAATAATTTTACAAAATAGGGGAATGCTGCGATCGGCGGACTTTGACCTACACACGCACGCACGCACGCAGTAGCCGGCAGTCACGAGACTCTAATCATGTATAATGAGCACTGCATTAATGGTGTCTCCGTAGCACACATGGGAAAGGCAGCGCTGTGCTACATAGCACTTTAAGAATGTCATCGCAGGTTCGAATCCAGCCTGAAGCACCGTCCGGCCATTTCCGCGGTCTCGCGTTGTTTTACGCGACGGTGCCCTCTGCTCAGCGTCTTCCCGATCGCCGGCGACATCTTATGAAGCAGAGAACCTGAGTGTTTGTAACTGATTGCATTCCTGTTTCTTGTGTTTTTTTACTGAGGGCAATCATATGAATCATTGATATCCATTGCAACACCCAGAGGAGTAAAAAAATATTTTACAAAATAGGGGAATGCTGCGATCGGCGGACTTTGACCTACACACGCACGCACGCACGCAGTAGCCGGCAGTCACGAGACTCTAATCATGTATAATTCGCACTGCATTAATCAGCGTCTCCGTAGCACACATGGGAAAGGCAGCGCTGTGCTACATAGCACTTTAAGAATGGCATCGCCGGTTCGAATCCGGCCTGAAGCACCGTCCGGCAGTTTCCGCCGACTCACGTTGTTTTACGCGACGGTGCCCTCTGCTCAGCGTCTTCCCGATCGCCGGCGACATCTTATGAAGCAGAGAACCTGAGTGTTTGTAACTGATTGCATTCCTGTTTCTTGTGTTTTTTTACTGAGGGCAATCATATGAATCATTGATATCCATTGCAACACCCAGAGGAGTAAAAAATAATTTTACAAAATAGGGGAATGCCGCGATCAGCGGACTTTTGACCTACGCACGCACGCACGCAGTAGCCGGCAGTCACGAGACTCTAATCATGTATAATTCGCACTGCATTAATCAGCGTCTCCGTAGCACACATGGGAAAGGCAGCGCTGTGCTACATAGCACTTTAAGAATGGCATCGCCGGTTCGAATCCGGCCTGAAGCACCGTCCGGCAGTTTCCGCCGACTCACGTTGTTTTACGCGACGGTGCCCTCTGCTCAGCGTCTTCCCGATCGCCGGCGACATCTTATGAAGCAGAGAACCTGAGTGTTTGTAACTGATTGCATTCCTGTTTCTTGTGTTTTTTTACTGAGGGCAATCATATGAATCATTGATATCCATTGCAACACCCAGGAGAGTAAAAAATAATTTTACAAAAGAGGGGAATGCTGCGATCGGCGGACTTTGACCTACACACGCACGCACGCACGCAGTAGCCGGCAGTCACGAGACTCTAATCATGTATAATGAGCACTGCATTAATGGTGTCTCCGTAGCACACATGGGAAAGGCAGCGCTGTGCTACATAGCACTTTAAGAATGTCATCGCAGGTTCGAATCCAGCCTGAAGCACCGTCCGGCCATTTCCGTGGTCTCGCGTTGTTTTACGCGACGGTGCCCTCTGCTCAGCGTCTTCCCGATCGCCGGCGACATCTTATGAAGCAGAGAACCTGAGTGTTTGTAACTGATTGCATTCCTGTTTCTTGTGTTTTTTTTACTGAGGGCAATCATATGAATCATTGATATCCATTGCAACACCCAGGAGAGTAAAAAATAATTTTACAAAATAGGGGAATGCTGCGATCGGCGGACTTTGACCTACACACGCACGCACGCACGCAGTAGCCGGCAGTCACGAGACTCTAATCATGTATAATGAGCACTGCATTAATGGTGTCTCCGTAGCACACATGGGAAAGTCAGCGCTGTGCTACATAGCACTTTAAGAATGTCATCGCAGGTTCGAATCCAGCCTGAAGCACCGTCCGGCCATTTCCGCGGTCTCGCGTTGTTTTACGCGACGGTGCCCTCTGCTCAGCGTCTTCCCGATCGCCGGCGACATCTTATGAAGCAGAGAACCTGAGTGTTTGTAACTGATTGCATTCCTGTTTCTTGTGTTTTTTTACTGAGGGCAATCATATGAATCATTGATATCCATTGCAACACCCAGGAGAGTAAAAAATAATTTTACAAAATAGGGGAATGCTGCGATCGGCGGACTTTGACCTACACACGCACGCACGCAAGCAGTAGCCGGCAGTCACGAGACTCTAATCATGTATAATGAGGACTGCATTAATCGGTGTCTCCGTAGCACACATGGGAAAGGCAGCGCTGTGCTACATAGCACTTTAAGAATGTCATCGCAGGTTCGAATCCAGCCTGAAGCACAGTCCGGCTGTTTCTGCGGTCTCACGATGTTTTACGCGACGGTGCCCTCTGCTCAGCGTCTTCCCGATCGCCCGCGACATCTTATGAAGCAGAGTTTGTAACTGTTTGCGTCCTGTTTCTTGTGCTTTTTTACTGAGGGCAATCATATGAATCATTGATATCCATTGCAACACCCAGGAGAGTAAAAAATAATTTTACAAAATAGGGGAATGCTGCGATCGGCGGACTTTGACCTACACACGCACGCACGCACGCAGTAGCCGGCAGTCACGAGACTCTAATTATGTATAATGAGCACTGCATTAATGGTGTCTCCGTAGCACACATGGGAAAGGCAGCGCTGTGCTACATAGCACTTTAAGAATGTCATCGCAGGTTCGAATCCAGCCTGAAGCACCGTCCGGCCATTTCCGCGGTCTCGCGTTGTTTTACGCGACGGTGCCCTCTGCTCAGCGTCTTCCCGATCGCCGGCGACATCTTATGAAGCAGAGAACCTGAGTGTTTGTAACTGATTGCATTCCTGTTTCTTGTGTTTTTTTACTGAGGGCAATCATATGAATCATTGATATCCATTGCAACACCCAGAGGAGTAAAAAAATATTTTACAAAATAGGGGAATGCTGCGATCGGCGGACTTTGACCTACACACGCACGCACGCACGCAGTAGCCGGCAGTCACGAGACTCTAATTATGTATAATGAGCACTGCATTAATGGTGTCTCCGTAGCACACATGGGAAAGGCAGCGCTGTGCTACATAGCACTTTAAGAATGTCATCGCAGGTTCGAATCCAGCCTGAAGCACCGTCCGGCCATTTCCGCGGTCTCGCGTTGTTTTACGCGACGGTGCCCTCTGCTCAGCGTCTTCCCGATCGCCGGCGACATCTTATGAAGCAGAGAACCTGAGTGTTTGTAACTGATTGCATTCCTGTTTCTTGTGTTTTTTTACTGAGGGCAATCATATGAATCATTGATATCCATTGCAACACCCAGGAGAGTAAAAAATAATTTTACAAAATAGGGGAATGCTGCGATCGGCGGACTTTGACCTACACACGCACGCACGCAAGCAGTAGCCGGCAGTCACGAGACTCTAATCATGTATAATGAGGACTGCATTAATCGGTGTCTCCGTAGCACACATGGGAAAGGCAGCGCTGTGCTACATAGCACTTTAAGAATGTCATCGCAGGTTCGAATCCAGCCTGAAGCACAGTCCGGCTGTTTCCGCGGTCTCACGATGTTTTACGCGACGGTGCCCTCTGCTCAGCGTCTTCCCGATCGCCCGCGACATCTTATGAAGCAGAGTTTGTAACTGTTTGCGTCCTGTTTCTTGTGCTTTTTTACTGAGGGCAATCATATGAATCATTGATATCCATTGCAACACCCAGAGGACTAAAAAATAATTTTACAAAATAGGGGAATGCTGTGATCGGCGGACTTTGACCTACGCACGCATGCACGCAGTCGCCGGCAGTCACGAGACTCTAATCATGTATAATGAGCACTGCATTAATCAGCGTCTCCGTAGCACACATGGGAAAGGCAGCGCTGTGCTACATAGCACTTTAAGAATGGCATCGCCAGTTCGAATCCGGCCTGAAGGTCCGGCAGTTTCCGCGGACTCACGTTGTTTTACGCGACGGTGCCCTCTGCTCAGCGTCTTCCCGATCGCCCGCGACATCTTATGAAGTAGAGAACCTGAGTGTTTGTAACTGTTTGCGTCCTGTTTCTTGTGTTTTTTTACTGAGGGCAATCATATGAATCATTGATATCCATTGCAACACCCAGAGGAGTAAAAAATAATTTTACAAAATAGGGGAATGCCGCGATCAGCGGACGTTGACCTACGCACGCACGCACGCAGTAGCCGGCAGTCACGAGACTCTAATCATGTATAATGAGCACTGCACTAATCAGCATCTCCGTAGCACATATGGGAAAGGCAGCGCTGTGCTACATAGCACTTTAAGAATGGCATTGCAGGTTCGAATAAGGCCTGAAGCACCGTCCGGCCATTTCCGCGGTCTCGCGTTGTTTTACGCGACGTGCCTTCTGCTCAGCGTCTTCCCGATCGCCGGCGACATCTTATGAAGCAGAGAACCTGAGTGTTTGTAACTGATTGCATTCCTGTTTCTTGTGTTTTTTTACTGAGGGCAATCATATGAATCATTGATATCCATTGCAACACCCAGGAGAGTAAAAAATAATTTTACAAAATAGGGGAATGCTGCGATCGGCGGACTTTGACCTACACACGCACGCACGCAAGCAGTAGCCGGCAGTCACGAGACTCTAATCATGTATAATGAGGACTGCATTAATCGGTGTCTCCGTAGCACACATGGGAAAGGCAGCGCTGTGCTACATAGCACTTTAAGAATGTCATCGCAGGTTCGAATCCGGCCTGAAGCACCGTCCGGCAGTTTCCGCGGACTCACGTTGTTTTACGCGACGGTGCCCTCTGCTCAGCGTCTTCCCGATCGCCCGCGACATCTTATGAAGTAGAGAACCTGAGTGTTTGTAACTGTTTGCGTCCTGTTTCTTGTGTTTTTTTACTGAGGGCAATCATATGAATCATTGATATCCATTGCAACACCCAGAGGAGTAAAAAAATATTTTACAAAATAGGGGAATGCTGCGATCGGCGGACTTTGACCTACACACGCACGCACGCACGCAGTAGCCGGCAGTCACGAGACTCTAATCATGTATAATGAGCACTGCACTAATCAGCATCTCCGTAGCACATATGGGAAAGGCAGCGCTGTGCTACATAGCACTTTAAGAATGGCATTGCACGTTCGAATAAGGCCTGAAGCACCGTCCGGCCATTTCCGCGGTCTCGCGTTGTTTTACGCGACGTGCCCTCTGCTCAGCGTCTTCCCGATCGCCGGCGACATCTTATGAAGCAGAGAACCTGAGTGTTTGTAACTGATTGCATTCCTGTTTCTTGTGTTTTTTTTACTGAGGGCAATCATATGAATCATTGATATCCATTGCAACACCCAGGAGAGTAAAAAATAATTTTACAAAATAGGGGAATGCTGCGATCGGCGGACTTTGACCTACACACGCACGCACGCACGCAGTAGCCGGCAGTCACGAGACTCTAATCATGTATAATGAGCACTGCATTAATGGTGTCTCCGTAGCACACATGGGAAAGGCAGCGCTGTGCTACATAGCACTTTAAGAATGTCATCGCAGGTTCGAATCCAGCCTGAAGCACCGTCCGGCCATTTCCGCGGTCTCGCGTTGTTTTACGCGACGGTGCCCTCTGCTCAGCGTCTTCCCGATCGCCGGCGACATCTTATGAAGCAGAGAACCTGAGTGTTTGTAACTGATTGCATTCCTGTTTCTTGTGTTTTTTTACTGAGGGCAATCATATGAATCATTGATATCCATTGCAACACCCAGAGGAGTAAAAAAATATTTTACAAAATAGGGGAATGCTGCGATCGGCGGACTTTGACCTACACACGCACGCACGCACGCAGTAGCCGGCAGTCACGAGACTCTAATCATGTATAATGAGCACTGCACTAATCAGCATCTCCGTAGCACATATGGGAAAGGCAGCGCTGTGCTACATAGCACTTTAAGAATGGCATTGCACGTTCGAATAAGGCCTGAAGCACCGTCCGGCCATTTCCGCGGTCTCGCGTTGTTTTACGCGACGTGCCCTCTGCTCAGCGTCTTCCCGATCGCCGGCGACATCTTATGAAGCAGAGAACCTGAGTGTTTGTAACTGATTGCATTCCTGTTTCTTGTGTTTTTTTACTGAGGGCAATCATATGAATCATTGATATCCATTGCAACACCCAGGAGAGTAAAAAATAATTTTACAAAATAGGGGAATGCTGCGATCGGCGGACTTTGACCTACACACGCACGCACGCAAGCAGTAGCCGGCAGTCACGAGACTCTAATCATGTATAAAGAGGACTGCATTAATCGGTGTCTCCGTAGCACACATGGGAAAGGCAGCGCTGTGCTACATAGCACTTTAAGAATGGCATCGCCGGTTCGAATCCGGCCTGAAGCACCGTCCGGCAGTTTCCGCCGACTCACGTTGTTTTACGCGACGGTGCCCTCTGCTCAGCGTCTTCCCGATCGCCGGCGACATCTTATGAAGCAGAGAACCTGAGTGTTTGTAACTGATTGCATTCCTGTTTCTTGTGTTTTTTTACTGAGGGCAATCATATGAATCATTGATATCCATTGCAACACCCAGAGGAGTAAAAAATAATTTTACAAAATAGGGGAATGCCGCGATCAGCGGACTTTGACCTACGCACGCACGCACGCAGTAGCCGGCAGTCACGAGACTCTAATCATGTATAATTCGCACTGCATTAATCAGCGTCTCCGTAGCACACATGGGAAAGGCAGCGCTGTGCTACATAGCACTTTAAGAATGGCATCGCCGGTTCGAATCCGGCCTGAAGCACCGTCCGGCAGTTTCCGCCGACTCACGTTGTTTTACGCGACGGTGCCCTCTGCTCAGCGTCTTCCCGATCGCCGGCGACATCTTATGAAGCAGAGAACCTGAGTGTTTGTAACTGATTGCATTCCTGTTTCTTGTGTTTTTTTACTGAGGGCAATCATATGAATCATTGATATCCATTGCAACACCCAGAGGAGTAAAAAAATATTTTACAAAATAGGGGAATGCTGCGATCGGCGGACTTTGACCTACACACGCACGCACGCACGCAGTAGCCGGCAGTCACGAGACTCTAATCATGTATAATGAGCACTGCACTATTCAGCATCTCCGTAGCACATATGGGAAAGGCAGCGCTGTGCTACATAGCACTTTAAGAATGGCATTGCACGTTCGAATAAGGCCTGAAGCACCGTCCGGCCATTTCCGCGGTCTCGCGTTGTTTTACGCGACGTGCCCTCTGCTCAGCGTCTTCCCGATCGCCGGCGACATCTTATGAAGCAGAGAACCTGAGTGTTTGTAACTGATTGCATTCCTGTTTCTTGTGTTTTTTTACTGAGGGCAATCATATGAATCATTGATATCCATTGCAACACCCAGAGGAGTAAAAAATTATTTTACAAAATAGGGGAATGCTGCGATCGGCGGACTTTGACCTACACACGCACGCACGCACGCAGTAGCCGGCAGTCACGAGACTCTAATCATGTATAATGAGCACTGCACTAATCAGCATCTCCGTAGCACATATGGGAAAGGCAGCGCTGTGCTACATAGCACTTTAAGAATGGCATTGCACGTTCGAATAAGGCCTGAAGCACCGTCCGGCCATTTCCGCGGTCTCGCGTTGTTTTACGCGACGTGCCCTCTGCTCAGCGTCTTCCCGATCGCCGGCGACATCTTATGAAGCAGAGAACCTGAGTGTTTGTAACTGATTGCATTCCTGTTTCTTGTGTTTTTTTACTGAGGGCAATCATATGAATCATTGATATCCATTGCAACACCCAGGAGAGTAAAAAATAATTTTACAAAATAGGGGAATGCTGCGATCGGCGGACTTTGACCTACACACGCACGCACGCACGCAGTAGCCGGCAGTCACGAGACTCTAATCATGTATAATGAGCACTGCATTAATGGTGTCTCCGTAGCACACATGGGAAAGGCAGCGCTGTGCTACATAGCACTTTAAGAATGTCATCGCAGGTTCGAATCCAGCCTGAAGCACAGTCCGGCTGTTTCCGCGGTCTCACGATGTTTTACGCGACGGTGCCCTCTGTTCAGCGTCTTCCCGATCGCCCGCGACATGTTATGAAGCAGAGAACCTGAGTGTTTGTAACTGTTTGCGTCCTGTTTCTTGTGTTTTTTTACTGAGGGCAATCATATGAATCATTGATATCCATTGCAACACCCAGAGGAGTAAAAAATAATTTTACAAAATAGGGGAATGCCGCGATCAGCGGACTTTGACCTACGCACGCACGCACGCAGTAGCCGGCAGTCACGAAACTCTAATCATGTATAATGAGCACTGCATTAATCAGCGTCTCCGTAGCACACATGGGAAAGGCAGCGCTGTGCTACATAGCACTTTAAGAATGGCATCGCCAGTTCGAATCCGGCCTGAAGGTCCGGCAGTTTCCGCGGACTCACGTTGTTTTACGCGACGGTGCCCTCTGCTCAGCGTCTTCCCGATCGCCCGCGACATCTTATGAAGCAGAGAACCTGAGTGTTTGTAACTGTTTGCGTCCTGTTTCTTGTCTTTTTTTACTGAGGGCAATCATATGAATCATTGATATTCATTGCAACACCCAGAGGAGTAAAAAATAATTTTACAAAATAGGGGAATGCCGCGATCAGCGGACTTTGACCTACGCACGCACGCACGCAGTAGCCGGCAGTCACGAGACTCTAATCATGTATAATGAGCACTGCACTAATCAGCATCTCCGTAGCACATATGGGAAAGGCAGCGCTGTGCTACATAGCACTTTAAGAATGGCATTGCAGGTTCGAATAAGGCCTGAAGCACCGTCCGGCCATTTCCGCGGTCTCGCGTTGTTTTACGCGACGTGCCCTCTGCTCAGCGTCTTCCCGATCGCCGGCGACATCTTATGAAGCAGAGAACCTGAGTGTTTGTAACTGATTGCATTCCTGTTTCTTGTGTTTTTTTACTGAGGGCAATCATATGAATCATTGATATCTATTGCAACACCCAGAGGAGTAAAAAAATATTTTACAAAATAGGGGAATGCTGCGATCGGCGGACTTTGACCTACACACGCACGCACGCACGCAGTAGCCGGCAGTCACGAGACTCTAATCATGTATAATGAGCACTGCATTAATGGTGTCTCCGTAGCACACATGGGAAAGGCAGCGCTGTGCTACATAGCACTTTAAGAATGTCATCGCAGGTTCGAATCCAGCCTGAAGCACCGTCCGGCCATTTCCGCGGTCTCGCGTTGTTTTACGCGACGGTGCCCTCTGCTCAGCGTCTTCCCGATCGCCGGCGACATCTTATGAAGCAGAGAACCTGAGTGTTTGTAACTGATTGCATTCCTGTTTCTTGTGTTTTTTTACTGAGGGCAATCATATGAATCATTGATATCCATTGCAACACCCAGGAGAGTAAAAAATAATTTTACAAAATAGGGGAATGCTGCGATCGGCGGACTTTGACCTACACACGCACGCACGCACGCAGTAGCCGGCAGTCACGAGACTCTAATCATGTATAATGAGCACTGCATTAATGGTGTCTCCGTAGCACACATGGGAAAGGCAGCGCTGTGCTACATAGCACTTTAAGAATGTCATCGCAGGTTCGAATCCAGCCTGAAGCACCGTCCGGCCTTTTCCGCGGTCTCGCGTTGTTTTACGCGACGGTGCCCTCTGCTCAGCGTCTTCCCGATCGCCGGCGACATCTTATGAAGCAGAGAACCTGAGTGTTTGTAACTGATTGCATTCCTGTTTCTTGTGTTTTTTTACTGAGGGCAATCATATGAATCATTGATATCCATTGCAACACCCAGGAGAGTAAAAAATAATTTTACAAAATAGGGGAATGCTGCGATCGGCGGACTTTGACCTACACACGCACGCACGCAAGCAGTAGCCGGCAGTCACGAGACTCTAATCATGTATAATGAGGACTGCATTAATCGGTGTCTCCGTAGCACACATGGAAAGGCAGCGCTGTGCTACATAGCACTTTAAGAATGTCATCGCAGGTTCGAATCCGGCCTGAAGCACCGTCCGGCAGTTTCCGCGGACTCACGTTGTTTTACGCAACGGTGCCCTCTGCTCAGCGTCTTCCCGATCGCCCGCGACATCTTATGAAGTAGAGAACCTGAGTGTTTGTAACTGTTTGCGTCCTGTTTCTTGTGTTTTTTTACTGAGGGCAATCATATGAATCATTGATATCCATTGCAACACCCAGAGGAGTAAAAAATAATTTTACAAAATAGGGGAATGCCGCGATCAGCGGACTTTGACCTACGCACGCACGCACGCAGTAGCCGGCAGTCACGAGACTCTAATCATGTATAATTCGCACTGCATTAATCAGCGTCTCCGTAGCACACATGGGAAAGGCAGCGCTGTGCTACATAGCACTTTAAGAATGGCATCGCAGGTTCGAATCCGGCCTGAAGCACCGTCCGGCAGTTTCCGCCGACTCACGTTGTTTTACGCGACGGTGCCCTCTGCTCAGCGTCTTCCCGATCGCCGGCGACATCTTATGAAGCAGAGAACCTGAGTGTTTGTAACTGATTGCATTCCTGTTTCTTGTGTTTTTTTACTGAGGGCAATCATATGAATCATTGATATCCATTGCAACACCCAGGAGAGTAAAAAATAATTTTACAAAATAGGGGAATGCTGCGATCGGCGGACTTTGACCTACACATGCACGCACGCAGTAGCCGGCAGTCACGAGACTCTAATCATGTATAATGAGCACTGCATTAATGGTGTCTCCGTAGCACACATGGGAAAGGCAGCGCTGTGCTACATAGCACTTTAAGAATGTCATCGCAGGTTCGAATCCGGCCTGAAGCACCGTCCGGCAGTTTCCGCGGACTCACGTTGTTTTACGCGACGGTGCCCTCTGCTCAGCGTCTTCCCGATCGCCCGCGACATCTTATGAAGTAGAGAACCTGAGTGTTTGTAACTGTTTGCGTCCTGTTTCTTGTGTTTTTTTACTGAGGGCAATCATATGAATCATTGATATCCATTGCAACACCCTAGAGGAGTAAAAAATAATTTTACAAAATAGGGGAATGCCGCGATCAGCGGACTTTGACCTACGCACGCACGCACGCAGTAGCCGGCAGTCACGAGACTCTAATCATGTATAATTCGCACTGCATTAATCAGCGTCTCCGTAGCACACATGGGAAAGGCAGCGCTGTGCTACATAGCACTTTAAGAATGGCATCGCCGGTTCGAATCCGGCCTGAAGCACCGTCCGGCAGTTTCCGCCGACTCACGTTGTTTTACGCGACGGTGCCCTCTGCTCAGCGTCTTCCCGATCGCCGGCGACATCTTATGAAGCAGAGAACCTGAGTGTTTGTAACTGATTGCATTCCTGTTTCTTGTGTTTTTTTACTGAGGGCAATCATATGAATCATTGATATCCATTGCAACACCCAGGAGAGTAAAAAATAATTTTACAAAATAGGGGAATGCTGCGATCGGCGGACTTTGACCTACACACGCACGCACGCACGCAGTAGCCGGCAGTCACGAGACTCTAATCATGTATAATGAGCACTGCATTAATGGTGTCTCCGTAGCACACATGGGAAAGGCAGCGCTGTGCTACATAGCACTTTAAGAATGTCATCGCAGGTTCGAATCCGGCCTGAAGCACCGTCCGGCAGTTTCCGCGGACTCACGTTGTTTTACGCGACGGTGCCCTCTGCTCAGCGTCTTCCCGATCGCCGGCGACATCTTATGAAGCAGAGAACCTGAGTGTTTGTAACTGATTGCATTCCTGTTTCTTGTGTTTTTTTACTGAGGGCAATCATATGAATCATTGATATCCATTGCAACACCCAGAGGAGTAAAAAAATATTTTACAAAATAGGGGAATGCTGCGATCGGCGGACTTTGACCTACACACGCACGCACGCACGCAGTAGCCGGCAGTCACGAGACTCTAATCATGTATAATGAGCACTGCACTAATCAGCATCTCCGTAGCACATATGGGAAAGGCAGCGCTGTGCTACATAGCACTTTAAGAATGGCATTGCACGTTCGAATAAGGCCTGAAGCACCGTCCGGCCATTTCGCGGTCTCGCGTTGTTTTACGCGACGTGCCCTCTGCTCAGCGTCTTCCCGATCGCCGGCGACATCTTATGAAGCAGAGAACCTGAGTGTTTGTAACTGATTGCATTCCTGTTTCTTGTGTTTTTTTACTGAGGGCAATCATATGAATCATTGATATCCATTGCAACACCCAGGAGAGTAAAAAATAATTTTACAAAATAGGGGAATGCTGCGATCGGCGGACTTTGACCTACACACGCACGCACGCACGCAGTAGCCGGCAGTCACGAGACTCTAATCATGTATAATGAGCACTGCATTAATGGTGTCTCCGTAGCACACATGGGAAAGGCAGCGCTGTGCTACATAGCACTTTAAGAATGTCATCGCAGGTTCGAATCCAGCCTGAAGCACCGTCCGGCCATTTCCGCGGTCTCGCGTTGTTTTACGCGACGGTGCCCTCTGCTCAGCGTCTTCCCGATCGCCGGCGACATCTTATGAAGCAGAGAACCTGAGTGTTTGTAACTGATTGCATTCCTGTTTCTTGTGTTTTTTTACTGAGGGCAATCATATGAATCATTGATATCCATTGCAACACCCAGAGGAGTAAAAAAATATTTTACAAAATAGGGGAATGCTGCGATCGGCGGACTTTGACCTACACACGCACGCACGCACGCAGTAGCCGGCAGTCACGAGACTCTAATCATGTATAATGAGCACTGCACTAATCAGCATCTCCGTAGCACATATGGGAAAGGCAGCGCTGTGCTACATAGCACTTTAAGAATGGCATTGCACGTTCGAATAAGGCCTGAAGCACCGTCCGGCCATTTCCGCGGTCTCGCGTTGTTTTACGCGACGTGCCCTCTGCTCAGCGTCTTCCCGATCGCCGGCGACATCTTATGAAGCAGAGAACCTGAGTGTTTGTAACTGATTGCATTCCTGTTTCTTGTGTTTTTTTACTGAGGGCAATCATATGAATCATTGATATCCATTGCAACACCCAGGAGAGTAAAAAATAATTTTACAAAATAGGGGAATGCTGCGATCGGCGGACTTTGACCTACACACGCACGCACGCAAGCAGTAGCCGGCAGTCACGAGACTCTAATCATGTATAAAGAGGACTGCATTAATCGGTGTCTCCGTAGCACACATGGGAAAGGCAGCGCTGTGCTACATAGCACTTTAAGAATGGCATCGCCGGTTCGAATCCGGCCTGAAGCACCGTCCGGCAGTTTCCGCCGACTCACGTTGTTTTACGCGACGGTGCCCTCTGCTCAGCGTCTTCCCGATCGCCGGCGACATCTTATGAAGCAGAGAACCTGAGTGTTTGTAACTGATTGCATTCCTGTTTCTTGTGTTTTTTTACTGAGGGCAATCATATGAATCATTGATATCCATTGCAACACCCAGGAGAGTAAAAAATAATTTTACAAAATAGGGGAATGCTGCGATCGGCGGACTTTGACCTACACACGCACGCACGCACGCAGTAGCCGGCAGTCACGAGACTCTAATCATGTATAATGAGCACTGCATTAATGGTGTCTCCGTAGCACACATGGGAAAGGCAGCGCTGTGCTACATAGCACTTTAAGAATGTCATCGCAGGTTCGAATCCAGCCTGAAGCACCGTCCGGCCATTTCCGCGGTCTCGCGTTGTTTTACGCGACGGTGCCCTCTGCTCAGCGTCTTCCCGATCGCCGGCGACATCTTATGAAGCAGAGAACCTGAGTGTTTGTAACTGATTGCATTCCTGTTTCTTGTGTTTTTTTACTGAGGGCAATCATATGAATCATTGATATCCATTGCAACACCCAGAGGAGTAAAAAAATATTTTACAAAATAGGGGAATGCTGCGATCGGCGGACTTTGACCTACACACGCACGCACGCACGCAGTAGCCGGCAGTCACGAGACTCTAATCATGTATAATGAGCACTGCACTATTCAGCATCTCCGTAGCACATATGGGAAAGGCAGCGCTGTGCTACATAGCACTTTAAGAATGGCATTGCACGTTCGAATAAGGCCTGAAGCACCGTCCGGCCATTTCCGCGGTCTCGCGTTGTTTTACGCGACGTGCCCTCTGCTCAGCGTCTTCCCGATCGCCGGCGACATCTTATGAAGCAGAGAACCTGAGTGTTTGTAACTGATTGCATTCCTGTTTCTTGTGTTTTTTTACTGAGGGCAATCATATGAATCATTGATATCCATTGCAACACCCAGAGGAGTAAAAAAATATTTTACAAAATAGGGGAATGCTGCGATCGGCGGACTTTGACCTACACACGCACGCACGCACGCAGTAGCCGGCAGTCACGAGACTCTAATCATGTATAATGAGCACTGCACTAATCAGCATCTCCGTAGCACATATGGGAAAGGCAGCGCTGTGCTACATAGCACTTTAAGAATGGCATTGCACGTTCGAATAAGGCCTGAAGCACCGTCCGGCCATTTCCGCGGTCTCGCGTTGTTTTACGCGACGTGCCCTCTGCTCAGCGTCTTCCCGATCGCCGGCGACATCTTATGAAGCAGAGAACCTGAGTGTTTGTAACTGATTGCATTCCTGTTTCTTGTGTTTTTTTACTGAGGGCAATCATATGAATCATTGATATCCATTGCAACACCCAGGAGAGTAAAAAATAATTTTACAAAATAGGGGAATGCTGCGATCGGCGGACTTTGACCTACACACGCACGCACGCACGCAGTAGCCGGCAGTCACGAGACTCTAATCATGTATAATGAGCACTGCATTAATGGTGTCTCAGTAGCACACATGGGAAAGGCAGCGCTGTGCTACATAGCACTTTAAGAATGTCATCGCAGGTTCGAATCCAGCCTGAAGCACAGTCCGGCTGTTTCCGCGGTCTCACGATGTTTTACGCGACGGTGCCCTCTGTTCAGCGTCTTCCCGATCGCCCGCGACATGTTATGAAGCAGAGAACCTGAGTGTTTGTAACTGTTTGCGTCCTGTTTCTTGTGTTTTTTTACTGAGGGCAATCATATGAATCATTGATATCCATTGCAACACCCAGAGGAGTAAAAAATAATTTTACAAAATAGGGGAATGCCGCGATCAGCGGACTTTGACCTACGCACGCACGCACGCAGTAGCCGGCAGTCACGAAACTCTAATCATGTATAATGAGCACTGCATTAATCAGCGTCTCCGTAGCACACATGGGAAAGGCAGCGCTGTGCTACATAGCACTTTAAGAATGGCATCGCCAGTTCGATTCCGGCCTGAAGGTCCGGCAGTTTCCGCGGACTCACGTTGTTTTACGCGACGGTGCCCTCTGCTCAGCGTCTTCCCGATCGCCCGCGACATCTTATGAAGCAGAGAACCTGAGTGTTTGTAACTGTTTGCGTCCTGTTTCTTGTCTTTTTTTACTGAGGGCAATCATATGAATCATTGATATTCATTGCAACACCCAGAGGAGTAAAAAATAATTTTACAAAATAGGGGAATGCCGCGATCAGCGGACTTTGACCTACGCACGCACGCACGCAGTAGCCGGCAGTCACGAGACTCTAATCATGTATAATGAGCACTGCACTAATCAGCATCTCCGTAGCACATATGGGAAAGGCAGCGCTGTGCTACATAGCACTTTAAGAATGGCATTGCAGGTTCGAATAAGGCCTGAAGCACCGTCCGGCCATTTCCGCGGTCTCGCGTTGTTTTACGCGACGTGCCCTCTGCTCAGCGTCTTCCCGATCGCCGGCGACATCTTATGAAGCAGAGAACCTGAGTGTTTGTAACTGATTGCATTCCTGTTTCTTGTGTTTTTTTACTGAGGGCAATCATATGAATCATTGATATCCATTGCAACACCCAGGAGAGTAAAAAATAATTTTACAAAATAGGGGAATGCTGCGATCGGCGGACTTTGACCTACACACGCACGCACGCAAGCAGTAGCCGGCAGTCACGAGACTCTAATCATGTATAATGAGGACTGCATTAATCGGTGTCTCCGTAGCACACATGGGAAAGGCAGCGCTGTGCTACATAGCACTTTAAGAATGTCATCGCAGGTTCGAATCCGGCCTGAAGCACCGTCCAGCAGTTTCCGCGGACTCACGTTGTTTTACGCGACGGTGCCCTCTGCTCAGCGTCTTCCCGATCGCCCGCGACATCTTATGAAGTAGAGAACCTGAGTGTTTGTAACTGTTTGCGTCCTGTTTCTTGTGTTTTTTTACTGAGGGCAATCATATGAATCATTGATATCCATTGCAACACCCAGGAGAGTAAAAAATAATTTTACAAAATAGGGGAATGCTGCGATCGGCGGACTTTGACCTACACACGCACGCACGCACGCAGTAGCCGGCAGTCACGAGACTCTAATCATGTATAATGAGCACTGCATTAATGGTGTCTCCGTAGCACACATGGGAAAGGCAGCGCTGTGCTACATAGCACTTTAAGAATGTCATCGCAGGTTCGAATCCAGCCTGAAGCACCGTCCGGCCATTTCCGCGGTCTCGCGTTGTTTTACGCGACGGTGCCCTCTGCTCAGCGTCTTCCCGATCGCCGGCGACATCTTATGAAGCAGAGAACCTGAGTGTTTGTAACTGATTGCATTCCTGTTTCTTGTGTTTTTTTACTGAGGGCAATCATATGAATCATTGATATCCATTGCAACACCCAGAGGAGTAAAAAAATATTTTACAAAATAGGGGAATGCTGCGATCGGCGGACTTTGACCTACACACGCACGCACGCACGCAGTAGCCGGCAGTCACGAGACTCTAATCATGTATAATGAGCACTGCACTAATCAGCATCTCCGTAGCACATATGGGAAAGGCAGCGCTGTGCTACATAGCACTTTAAGAATGGCATTGCACGTTCGAATAAGGCCTGAAGCACCGTCCGGCCATTTCCGCGGTCTCGCGTTGTTTTACGCGACGTGCCCTCTGCTCAGCGTCTTCCCGATCGCCGGCGACATCTTATGAAGCAGAGAACCTGAGTGTTTGTAACTGATTGCATTCCTGTTTCTTGTGTTTTTTTACTGAGGGCAATCATATGAATCATTGATATCCATTGCAACACCCAGGAGAGTAAAAAATAATTTTACAAAATAGGGGAATGCTGCGATCGGCGGACTTTGACCTACACACGCACGCACGCAAGCAGTAGCCGGCAGTCACGAGACTCTAATCATGTATAAAGAGGACTGCATTAATCGGTGTCTCCGTAGCACACATGGGAAAGGCAGCGCTGTGCTACATAGCACTTTAAGAATGGCATCGCCGGTTCGAATCCGGCCTGAAGCACCGTCCGGCAGTTTCCGCCGACTCACGTTGTTTTACGCGACGGTGCCCTCTGCTCAGCGTCTTCCCGATCGCCGGCGACATCTTATGAAGCAGAGAACCTGAGTGTTTGTAACTGATTGCATTCCTGTTTCTTGTGTTTTTTTACTGAGGGCAATCATATGAATCATTGATATCCATTGCAACACCCAGGAGAGTAAAAAATAATTTTACAAAATAGGGGAATGCTGCGATCGGCGGACTTTGACCTACACACGCACGCACGCACGCAGTAGCCGGCAGTCACGAGACTCTAATCATGTATAATGAGCACTGCATTAATGGTGTCTCCGTAGCACACATGGGAAAGGCAGCGCTGTGCTACATAGCACTTTAAGAATGTCATCGCAGGTTCGAATCCAGCCTGAAGCACCGTCCGGCCATTTCCGCGGTCTCGCGTTGTTTTACGCGACGGTGCCCTCTGCTCAGCGTCTTCCCGATCGCCGGCGACATCTTATGAAGCAGAGAACCTGAGTGTTTGTAACTGATTGCATTCCTGTTTCTTGTGTTTTTTTACTGAGGGCAATCATATGAATCATTGATATCCATTGCAACACCCAGAGGAGTAAAAAAATATTTTACAAAATAGGGGAATGCTGCGATCGGCGGACTTTGACCTACACACGCACGCACGCACGCAGTAGCCGGCAGTCACGAGACTCTAATCATGTATAATGAGCACTGCACTATTCAGCATCTCCGTAGCACATATGGGAAAGGCAGCGCTGTGCTACATAGCACTTTAAGAATGGCATTGCACGTTCGAATAAGGCCTGAAGCACCGTCCGGCCATTTCCGCGGTCTCGCGTTGTTTTACGCGACGTGCCCTCTGCTCAGCGTCTTCCCGATCGCCGGCGACATCTTATGAAGCAGAGAACCTGAGTGTTTGTAACTGATTGCATTCCTGTTTCTTGTGTTTTTTTACTGAGGGCAATCATATGAATCATTGATATCCATTGCAACACCCAGAGGAGTAAAAAATTATTTTACAAAATAGGGGAATGCTGCGATCGGCGGACTTTGACCTACACACGCACGCACGCACGCAGTAGCCGGCAGTCACGAGACTCTAATCATGTATAATGAGCACTGCACTAATCAGCATCTCCGTAGCACATATGGGAAAGGCAGCGCTGTGCTACATAGCACTTTAAGAATGGCATTGCACGTTCGAATAAGGCCTGAAGCACCGTCCGGCCATTTCCGCGGTCTCGCGTTGTTTTACGCGACGTGCCCTCTGCTCAGCGTCTTCCCGATCGCCGGCGACATCTTATGAAGCAGAGAACCTGAGTGTTTGTAACTGATTGCATTCCTGTTTCTTGTGTTTTTTTACTGAGGGCAATCATATGAATCATTGATATCCATTGCAACACCCAGGAGAGTAAAAAATAATTTTACAAAATAGGGGAATGCTGCGATCGGCGGACTTTGACCTACACACGCACGCACGCACGCAGTAGCCGGCAGTCACGAGACTCTAATCATGTATAATGAGCACTGCATTAATGGTGTCTCCGTAGCACACATGGGAAAGGCAGCGCTGTGCTACATAGCACTTTAAGAATGTCATCGCAGGTTCGAATCCAGCCTGAAGCACAGTCCGGCTGTTTCCGCGGTCTCACGATGTTTTACGCGACGGTGCCCTCTGTTCAGCGTCTTCCCGATCGCCCGCGACATGTTATGAAGCAGAGAACCTGAGTGTTTGTAACTGTTTGCGTCCTGTTTCTTGTGTTTTTTTACTGAGGGCAATCATATGAATCATTGATATCCATTGCAACACCCAGAGGAGTAAAAAATAATTTTACAAAATAGGGGAATGCCGCGATCAGCGGACTTTGACCTACGCACGCACGCACGCAGTAGCCGGCAGTCACGAAACTCTAATCATGTATAATGAGCACTGCATTAATCAGCGTCTCCGTAGCACACATGGGAAAGGCAGCGCTGTGCTACATAGCACTTTAAGAATGGCATCGCCAGTTCGATTCCGGCCTGAAGGTCCGGCAGTTTCCGCGGACTCACGTTGTTTTACGCGACGGTGCCCTCTGCTCAGCGTCTTCCCGATCGCCCGCGACATCTTATGAAGCAGAGAACCTGAGTGTTTGTAACTGTTTGCGTCCTGTTTCTTGTCTTTTTTTACTGAGGGCAATCATATGAATCATTGATATTCATTGCAACACCCAGAGGAGTAAAAAATAATTTTACAAAATAGGGGAATGCCGCGATCAGCGGACTTTGACCTACGCACGCACGCACGCAGCACTGTAAAAAATAATACTGTGGTTTTGTTGCTTTAAGTTAATTTGTTTAGTTAATATAACTAAACTCTGTGAAAATTGTCGAGTCAAAAAGAAATACTAAGTTTTCACTGATTCAACTTTGTTCTAAGTTCAATGAACAAGCACTTTGTTGTCTTCACTTAAATGAACAAGTAGCCCTAACAAAACACGACACATGCTCGTTACTGCCACCTCTGGCCAGACCTGTTTACATCACTTTGCCCTGTTGGAAGAAAAGCACATGGAGGAATCGTCTCAACTTTCATCCGACGTAATCCGTCAATATTCAGTGTTTTTGGTGAGTAAACTTTAGTACACAACCACTCAATGAATTGAATGAGTAGAACTATTTCCATATAATTGGATGAAACACTTGCATTTCGTAGATGTTTTCGCTTAACCACATATCTCGCTAGTACCAGTAAAAGCTAGCTATCATAATGCTGTAATGTACCAAGCCACTTGAAGAAAACAAGTCTTTTCTCTATTCCTTATGGTTATTTCCCCTTGTGTATTTAAAATAGCTAAGGAGATGTTTTTGTTTGTTTGTTTAAGGCAAGCCAAGTTGGTTGGTGGTTATCTATTTGCATACATTCACTTAGATGGGTACGAACTAGCCTGCTAACTAACGGAAGCTTCTCTTGTCCATCAGCATGTTCTCCCTTCACAAGGACTAATGACAATTTAACCTTAATTCAGATTAGTAAGGGTGATATGTTTGTTTTCACAGTTTGAGCCAAAAGTTTACTTTAAAAACAGCACTGAGAGTGTGTGGCAAGAAATTAGTCAATATCAAAGATCCTTTAGTAGCCTACATCCTATTTCAACCATCTCCGATGCTATTTAGCACAGTGGACATAAATGTAGAATATTATTATGAACCCATTAAGCATATCTTTATTAAGCATGACTTCATTCTCACTATGTTTAGTATAGGTGATAAAAGTTACCTAAGCATTTTTACAGTGTTAACAGTGTTGGGAGGGTTACTTTCAAAACGTATTCCGTTACAGAATACAGAATACATGCCCAAAAATGTAATCTGTAACGTATTCCGTTACGTTACTCAATCTGAGTAACGTATTCTGAATACTTAGATTACTTCCGCATTGAATTGCATTGGAATGTGGCCATCAAATCCTGCTTAGGCCTACTAAACAGGCCTATTCTGGTGTGTTCATCTGTTCCAAATGGCTGTGTTAGGCCCACATAGGAGAATGTAAAGTCAACTAGGCCTAAGCTACCTGATACAACTTTAAAATAGCAAGGTGACCACTAAAACTACAGCAGGCGACTAGGCTAATTAAAACAAACAAAATAAATAGGCTACTTTAAGGGCGTAGCCAGAAATTATAATTAAGGTGTGCCTGTGAGATTTTTCGGTGGCATCAACCCAGTACAAGTGAGGGGCGCATATGACTGGTGGAACGCAAATGACCTGTACATGTAAACACTATGGGCTACTGTATATCAGTGCTCTCAAAATGAACGTGATCGCGTAATCAAAAACCGCACGTTAAAATATGCTAGGCCTACTCGCAAGAATAATTCTTCAGAGGCTGCACCATATAATTCATTTTAAAACGTAAATGTAGATCTAATTAGAAAAAATAATAATCCATAAAGCTATTTTAAGTTAGAATAAACAACTTAGAATGCAGTGCCTATTTTAGAGATTGGTTTTATTGCCTAGGTCTAAATCAACACGTGAACTAGGCTTTGCTTATTGCTTAGCAAACTGTGTAACCGATTGGCCGAAGTAGCCTGAGCTATTAATACTTGGGAAAATATCCTTTGAACAGACATCAGGAACCACGATCAGTGAGGAACAGGAGTTACCTCCACTTACTTTACTCGTAATTTGCTGTGCAAACAGTCATTTCAGGGTCTCCGATATGACGGTCCATAATGCGCGCTGGCTGCGTTTTGAGGCTAGTGCAAGACGGCGGGGCTTGGATTTAAACATGTAAACAATTTCATCATAGATTGCTTTCAGGAGCTTCTGGGAAATGGACTTGCCTTAATTTATTTAGTGAGTGAACAAACTTATGAAACAGAGAAGTATCGTCATGTAATCCATTGATTTCAACAATGTAACTGTATTCTAAATACCAACTATTTAACTTGTAACTGTATCGGAATACAGTTACTCATAATTTGTATTCTGAATACGTAACGCCGGTACATGTATTCCGTTACTCCCCAACACTGAGTGTTAATAGAAAGTCCTCATTCAAATCTGAATAATATTGTGTATCATAATGTAGGCCATGTAGTATCAATGTTTAACAGATATCTCAATAGACCTAATGCTTTTACAAACACATTTTTGTGCATTAAAATCTCAGATGCTTGTAATTTATCTCTGTTACAGAAGAGTGTTAATGAAGTGGACCTGTAAACTGAGCCCATTTTCAACGCGGAATCAGAGGGTCATCAGAAGATATACTCTGAAGCACGGACAGCACAGCCACTTTTGCCCCTTGCTCTGCTTGTTTTATCACCTTCAGAAGGCAAGTTGACCTCAACGGACATTTCTACACACAATTGACTTTTTTTTATTTTATAGTGTCACCAGGTATTAACAGAATTGCCTGTAGAATGAACACAAAAATATTGATTTAATGTCTTTTATCTTTTCTTTTTTGTTGTCATATTCTGCATTCACTGCATCCTCACGGAATTCAACTGTCTGATGTCTGCTGATCTCTTGAGAACCTTCCTCAGTGAACTTGATGAATATCTGCCCATGTTTCTTGTCCTTTTCAGAAAAAGGGACCCTGCCATCACAAGCTCCAAGACATTCTTAGATAGCTTGATGCTCATGTAAGTATTGAACATATGACTCCTGCATTCTATGATGTGAATATTAATGAGCTCAGAGTTTTTTCTATTTTGTTTTTGTTTAACATTGTGTTTGCATTTGTGTGTTTCCTTTTGCATTTCAGGATTCCAACCAGAATAAGCGAACAACCTGCTTGGCATGCCCCACTTTCTTCGTCAAGATACTTCCAGCATTCTAAAGACCTGTGAGGTAGGTTTAGCAAATGACTTTAAATGTGATTTGGAAGCACTGGTTGAAATACAAGGGCATGCTCTACAGATGGAAACTCATCATTTTATAAAGCATGTAACATTGTATTTGAACTAAGCAGATTATTTTAACTGTTCTAAACTGTAATAGAATAAAAGCATGTCCCTGGTAATGAGTTAAATATTCACCTTTCTGGTGATTTGTTTTTCAGCCAACTGGTCCAGTTGAAGATGTCTTAAAAGAAACCAGTGTGGGGATCCTGATCGTGTATGAGGACTGCAGCAAATGTGTAGTTCACCAAAATCAATCACATATGTCTTGTTTTGGAGGAACAGTTTATCATCATGGACATTTCCAATATTCCAAAGGCCTTTGAACTCTTTGGACTGATGGGTCTCAATATGGACTACCCGAAGCATCTAAAATTCACGTTTGAAGTACAAAAGCTGTTCTTGAACATTGGAAGGAGCTCCTCTTCACATGAACATTGCAGCTGCTTTCTCCAAAACAGGCTGCTTGGTAAAGAGTAGTACAACAACCTTCCGTAGAACTTGGACTTGGTCCTCAGTTTTGATTTGTTTTTATGTGTGTTTTCAGATTATTTTTTCTAATGTAGCATAATGGGTTTCCCCCCCAAATTTGATGTGCTGTACATCCACCTGTGTATTTTTAGTTAGTTTTTGTTTTTTTCTTCGATATTATGATGTGCATCCTCTCTTTGAAAAAAATAAGTATAAAAGTTTTTAAAAGTTAATAAAACTAACAAGGAAAATACATGTCTGAACAAATTTATTTCAACTAATGATCCTATTTTGAAACAACATGTAAATTAATCAAGTTAACTTACATGGCTTTTTTGACACAACAAGAGTCTATGAAAAATTTTCAGTTGACTTAACTAAGAAATATAAGTTAAATCAAATTTAATTTTATGTCAAGTTAACTCAAAAACGTTATGTCAAGTTAACTCAAAAACGTAAGGCAGCGGGGTAACAAACCTTTTTAAGTTAAAAGGGCATATTATTTTTTACAGTGAGTAGCCGGCAGTCACGAGACTCTAATCATGTATAATGAGCACTGCACTAATCAGCATCTCCGTAGCACATATGGGAAAGGCAGCGCTGTGCTACATAGCACTTTAAGAATGGCATTGCAGGTTCGAATAAGGCCTGAAGCACCGTCCGGCCATTTCCGCGGTCTCGCGTTGTTTTACGCGACGTGCCCTCTGCTCAGCGTCTTCCCGATCGCCGGCGACATCTTATGAAGCAGAGAACCTGAGTGTTTGTAACTGATTGCATTCCTGTTTCTTGTGTTTTTTTACTGAGGGCAATCATATGAATCATTGATATCCATTGCAACACCCAGGAGAGTAAAAAATAATTTTACAAAATAGGGGAATGCTGCGATCGGCGGACTTTGACCTACACACGCACGCACGCAAGCAGTAGCCGGCAGTCACGAGACTCTAATCATGTATAATGAGGACTGCATTAATCGGTGTCTCCGTAGCACACATGGGAAAGGCAGCGCTGTGCTACATAGCACTTTAAGAATGTCATCGCAGGTTCGAATCCGGCCTGAAGCACCGTCCGGCAGTTTCCGCGGACTCACGTTGTTTTACGCGACGGTGCCCTCTGCTCAGCGTCTTCCCGATCGCCCGCGACATCTTATGAAGTAGAGAACCTGAGTGTTTGTAACTGTTTGCGTCCTGTTTCTTGTGTTTTTTTACTGAGGGCAATCATATGAATCATTGATATCCATTGCAACACCCAGAGGAGTAAAAAATAATTTTACAAAATAGGGGAATGCCGCGATCAGCGGACTTTGACCTACGCACGCACGCACGCAGTAGCCGGCAGTCACGAGACTCTAATCATGTATAATTCGCACTGCATTAATCAGCGTCTCCGTAGCACACATGGGAAAGGCAGCGCTGTGCTACATAGCACTTTAAGAATGGCATCGCCGGTTCGAATCCGGCCTGAAGCACCGTCCGGCAGTTTCCGCCGACTCACGTTGTTTTACGCGACGGTGCCCTCTGCTCAGCGTCTTCCCGATCGCCGGCGACATCTTATGAAGCAGAGAACCTGAGTGTTTGTAACTGATTGCATTCCTGTTTCTTGTGTTTTTTTACTGAGGGCAATCATATGAATCATTGATATCCATTGCAACACCCAGGAGAGTAAAAAATAATTTTACAAAATAGGGGAATGCTGCGATCGGCGGACTTTGACCTACACACGCACGCACGCACGCAGTAGCCGGCAGTCACGAGACTCTAATCATGTATAATGAGCACTGCACTAATCAGCATCTCCGTAGCACATATGGGAAAGGCAGCGCTGTGCTACATAGCACTTTAAGAATGGCATTGCACGTTCGAATAAGGCCTGAAGCACCGTCCGGCCATTTCCGCGGTCTCGCGTTGTTTTACGCGACGTGCCCTCTGCTCAGCGTCTTCCCGATCGCCGGCGACATCTTATGAAGCAGAGAACCTGAGTGTTTGTAACTGATTGCATTCCTGTTTCTTGTGTTTTTTTACTGAGGGCAATCATATGAATCATTGATATCCATTGCAACACCCAGGAGAGTAAAAAATAATTTTACAAAATAGGGGAATGCTGCGATCGGCGGACTTTGACCTACACACGCACGCACGCAAGCAGTAGCCGGCAGTCACGAGACTCTAATCATGTATAAAGAGGACTGCATTAATCGGTGTCTCCGTAGCACACATGGGAAAGGCAGCGCTGTGCTACATAGCACTTTAAGAATGGCATCGCCGGTTCGAATCCGGCCTGAAGCACCGTCCGGCAGTTTCCGCCGACTCACGTTGTTTTACGCGACGGTGCCCTCTGCTCAGCGTCTTCCCGATCGCCGGCGACATCTTATGAAGCAGAGAACCTGAGTGTTTGTAACTGATTGCATTCCTGTTTCTTGTGTTTTTTTACTGAGGGCAATCATATGAATCATTGATATCCATTGCAACACCCAGGAGAGTAAAAAATAATTTTACAAAATAGGGGAATGCTGCGATCGGCGGACTTTGACCTACACACGCACGCACGCACGCAGTAGCCGGCAGTCACGAGACTCTAATCATGTATAATGAGCACTGCATTAATGGTGTCTCCGTAGCACACATGGGAAAGGCAGCGCTGTGCTACATAGCACTTTAAGAATGTCATCGCAGGTTCGAATCCAGCCTGAAGCACCGTCCGGCCATTTCCGCGGTCTCGCGTTGTTTTACGCGACGGTGCCCTCTGCTCAGCGTCTTCCCGATCGCCGGCGACATCTTATGAAGCAGAGAACCTGAGTGTTTGTAACTGATTGCATTCCTGTTTCTTGTGTTTTTTTACTGAGGGCAATCATATGAATCATTGATATCCATTGCAACACCCAGAGGAGTAAAAAAATATTTTACAAAATAGGGGAATGCTGCGATCGGCGGACTTTGACCTACACACGCACGCACGCACGCAGTAGCCGGCAGTCACGAGACTCTAATCATGTATAATGAGCACTGCACTATTCAGCATCTCCGTAGCACATATGGGAAAGGCAGCGCTGTGCTACATAGCACTTTAAGAATGGCATTGCACGTTCGAATAAGGCCTGAAGCACCGTCCGGCCATTTCCGCGGTCTCGCGTTGTTTTACGCGACGTGCCCTCTGCTCAGCGTCTTCCCGATCGCCGGCGACATCTTATGAAGCAGAGAACCTGAGTGTTTGTAACTGATTGCATTCCTGTTTCTTGTGTTTTTTTACTGAGGGCAATCATATGAATCATTGATATCCATTGCAACACCCAGAGGAGTAAAAAATTATTTTACAAAATAGGGGAATGCTGCGATCGGCGGACTTTGACCTACACACGCACGCACGCACGCAGTAGCCGGCAGTCACGAGACTCTAATCATGTATAATGAGCACTGCACTAATCAGCATCTCCGTAGCACATATGGGAAAGGCAGCGCTGTGCTACATAGCACTTTAAGAATGGCATTGCACGTTCGAATAAGGCCTGAAGCACCGTCCGGCCATTTCCGCGGTCTCGCGTTGTTTTACGCGACGTGCCCTCTGCTCAGCGTCTTCCCGATCGCCGGCGACATCTTATGAAGCAGAGAACCTGAGTGTTTGTAACTGATTGCATTCCTGTTTCTTGTGTTTTTTTACTGAGGGCAATCATATGAATCATTGATATCCATTGCAACACCCAGGAGAGTAAAAAATAATTTTACAAAATAGGGGAATGCTGCGATCGGCGGACTTTGACCTACACACGCACGCACGCACGCAGTAGCCGGCAGTCACGAGACTCTAATCATGTATAATGAGCACTGCATTAATGGTGTCTCCGTAGCACACATGGGAAAGGCAGCGCTGTGCTACATAGCACTTTAAGAATGTCATCGCAGGTTCGAATCCAGCCTGAAGCACCGTCCGGCCATTTCCGCGGTCTCGCGTTGTTTTACGCGACGGTGCCCTCTGCTCAGCGTCTTCCCGATCGCCGGCGACATCTTATGAAGCAGAGAACCTGAGTGTTTGTAACTGATTGCATTCCTGTTTCTTGTGTTTTTTTACTGAGGGCAATCATATGAATCATTGATATCCATTGCAACACCCAGAGGAGTAAAAAATTATTTTACAAAATAGGGGAATGCTTCGATCGGCGGACTTTGACCTACACACGCACGCACGCACGCAGTAGCCGGCAGTCACGAGACTCTAATCGTTGGGTTGCAACCTGGTCTCACGGGAATCCGTGAAATATCCACGGACGCTTAACTCAAAATCCGTGGTGGGCCCACGGAATCACTGAAATTTCCGTGAAACTCACACGGATTTCGATTCAATGCAAGTTAATGACACTCATATCCCGTGGCTATTTCACGGATCCCCGTTTAAACAACTGAGTGCAGATTTCGTTCAACGGACGTTGTTATCTTATTGGGAAACACACTTTTGATACTTTCAGTTCGATTTTTATTGCCTTTTTTAGTGTCTGTGTAATGTTAGCCTGTCAGGCGTTGCATTCCATCCCTGTTTCAACAACTGAGTGCAGATTTCGCTCAACGGAAGTTACATTTCCGTGAAACACACACGGATTTCGTTCCAATGCAAGTTAATGACAATATATTCCGTGGCTATTTCACGGATCCCCGTTTAACAACTGAGTGCAGATTTCGCTCAACGGATGTTGTTATCTTATTGGGAAACACACTTTTGATACATTCAGTTCGATTTTTATGTAATGTTAGCCTGTCAGGCGTTGCATTCCATCCCTGTTTCAACAACTGAGTGCAGATTTCGCTCAACGGAAGTTGACATTTCCGTGAAACACACACGGATTTCGTTCCAATGCAAGTTAATGACAATATATTCCGTGGCCCACACACGGATCCCCCGTTTCAACAACTGAGTACAGATTTCGGTCAACTGACTTTTATAACTTTGGGATACATGGATATTGAATAATTACAGTCGTTTCAGGACTGCATATTTGCCGTTGGCTTAAATTATGCCCTCATTTAAGTGGGATATTTAATAAAAACGTTCTCACTTCTCATTTCAGCGAGGCATAGTAACCGTTGCTAGGTAAACAAAGCCCATGTCAGAAGCGTATCCCCAGAGAATGTCAACTTAAAAAGAATAGCTTACTGATAGCACTAGTTCTTTCGTCTCAATACTGATTATGAAGTTGTTATAAATGTAATACACTACTGCAGAAATGTTTATATTGCTTAAGGTGGAAATAAAGTTATTTGGCAAAGAGATGCATTCTGGGAAGTGATGTGTTTAAATGTAATGGCTACATATACCCAAGTTTCTTTCATTCGGAGATTTATGCTCATTATTTTACAAATTTGAGCAAGGATATAAAATATTAAGACTGTACTTTTTCATTGCTATTGATATTTTGGCGCAATTTTGTGCATCGCGTCACTGTGTGCGACGATCCCAGAAACCATTGCCTGGGCGAGATTCCGAGCGGTAAGTACAAGGGTCTAATAAGCAAGAGAAATGCATAGGCATTTAACATGTCTAAAATTGAGTTTTGGCCAAAACAATTATGTCCTCCTATTTGTTTATTTCGAACTCCACTGTAAGAGCTGTATTTGAAAGAGACTGACATAATACAATTCTTTGTTGCATCAAAATAAAATGCAACGTACTTAGCCAGAGCCTCTGCTAGCTAGATAGATTAGCTAATTCAGAACTCTGCTGTTGGTTTATTTACATTGATTTGGACGTGTACTTTTGGCATCGCCAGCTATGTGGCACAATTTGCATATATGTGTAACACGCTTCCACCTAATTTCTGCGCCAGCAAAATTTTGTGTTCAGGGCTCAACATTAACTTTCTGAAGTAGCAGCTACTTGCCAACTGGGCAACCAGACATGGGCTTTTGGATGCCACATTAGCAGCTAGCTAAGCCAAATGGTTTCATCCTGTATAGTTCATGCTACTACTTGAAGTTAAAGCGTTTATAAGTCTGGCAAGGCTAAGTTTATACAAGTACCCAGCGAGCCACAGACACACAGACGATTGTTGCTTTATATATTATGATAGATAGATGGTGCAGATCAGCAGGGGTTGTTTTTTTTTTTTTTGGGGGGGGGGGGGGGGGGGGTATGCAAAAGTAGTAGTAGTAGGCGCCAAGTGGATATGATATCTTATGTGTGTGCAATGTACGCATGTGCTTCAATCATTCTTGTGTAGAATATAACATGAATGGTTACTGAGCAATTTGATGGTCAGGCGATTAGAGTCAAGGAGATTCTATTCTTGTAGAACATGTAACTAGTAATCATATCATATCTATCATTTTTGCTAATAATGTAGAGATAAAATATCATTCTAATAATGTTTTTTGTCTTTGTTACAGATAATTTACGAGATACATGCTTGTCTCTCTCTCTCTCTCTCTCTCTCACACACACACACACAGACACACACACTCACCCTTTCATTCTCATATAGTAAGTATTCCAAGATTTTTATTTTCACAAATTTGAAAGACACTAAATTGTTACTTTATTATTGTTAACCTGAAGAGCATCGGATTCTGTTAAATATCCAATTGGCATTGGGGGAACACCGAATCATCAATCCACGTTTAATGTAGGAACAGCAAATCGCATAGTGTTATACTAGATACCCTGAGTTGGTCCCAAATATCAGTCTTGAAATAGATGAAATCTTGTTTATTACAGGATTGCCTTTATTACAACTGAGTTGAAAGACTGAACATGTTGTTTAATGGTTCAATCTCTCTAAACAACTGAGGAATTTGTATTTTTAAACAATAGCAATTCTAATTACCGGTATGCTTTTCTTGTTGATTTTTTGCAGCCTGTCATGGGAGGGTTAAAAAAAAAAATGCCCTGCATGTCTTGCATCCATTTTTAATGGGTGCAAAATATGCCCAGTATGCACGGCACCACAGCCACAGAAGCTGAGGCAAAAAAAACAACTAGAAAGCTTCAATGAAAAAAAGGAAACCTGGGAGGCCAATACCAAAAAGAATCAACTGACCTCCCATCTGATGGATGATGCTATTATTCTGGTAAGTCATTTGTGCTACATTCAGTGTCGGTGCTCCGCACAAGCAGAACATGCACTGCGCGTGGGGCACCAAGTGCCTGGGGGGCACCAAAAAAATATAGCTCGTAGAAAATCATCATGCCGCAAATCCTCAAATTGTGGCGGGTCTTTTATTTAGGCTACTTAGGTTGTGCAAACCACAGGCCTTTATTCGAGGCAGGCATTTATTTCTTATAAGGCTTCTGTTGAATAATTTTATGTAAAGCCTGTGCTAACAGTTCTCCTGCCCGCTACCGCATCTGTGTGAGCGCGTCCCTACTGGATATTGTGGCCTGTTCACACGTTATGTCTCTTCCTTGCAAACTTGACTAGCTAAACCATTAATGAAAGCAAAGCAACCAGTTACATCTTCATAAAATATCAATTTGCCAGGCATGCCTTCATGGACAACAGGCCTAAGGTATTTTTTCCTGCGTTTTATGGTGAGACACATTTGGAGTGGCATGGTATCAAAAGCAGAAGATTCTCGGTCTAGTTTGGATTTATGCCTAATTAACTTTTGGATTGTTTGATTATATTGCTCAATGTTGGAACTCATGGCCAATATCAAATATGATTGGTATTTTATGCTTCAATGTTCAGTTTAAATTTAGTTCAAACTGTGTCAGGTTTTCCATCCGCTGTTTATTTGCGAGCCAATAGCCACTTCATTCATTTTTTGCACATTAACCTTACTGTGTGTAGCCAAGCCTTATGCCATACCCAAGTAGCCTAAATCAAGGTAATTTTTAATTATGCATGATTTATTTTGTTATTGAATTCGTAGGCTGGGATTCCTCTCAGCAACAATTATGTTTAAAGGTAGCCTACTGCTTTAGCCTTCAGAAGGGGCAGGCAGCCAGGCTACTGACAGAGCGACGTTGGAGACCCATAGTAGATTTACGACTTTTCATTGCCAACAGTAGGCCTATTAAACCAACCAACAATATAAAGTATCCAAAATAGTGGGGGCACCAGAGTGGCACCATGCATTTGTGCTTTGGGCACCCAAATGGCTAGCACAGGCCCTGGTTACATTACCATAGTACTAATGTTAGGTTAAAGGTTGTATCAGCGATGATGAGCGATTTGTAAAGACAAAACACTTTTATAATGTTCAGCTAATATTTTCTCATGGTCGGCTAGCTCTCCTGTCATTCTAGGCGCTGAAAAAGACTCTGGTATTTTTACGCAGCCCATGCACCACAAACCGCGGAGTCTACCGGACATTAACATTGTGGTTGGTAGTACACCACTAACAATAACCAAGCATTGCATGGATTTTTTAAAAATGAATACTGGTGGTAAGGTTGAGTTATCTCTTGTGTGTCTTGTTTGGTCCTCAGACAAAATATAAAATGAGTTATATATCGGACAAAAACGTCTGCTAAGAAATTTGAACATAAACAATAACAAAAACACAGGCAATATCCGCCAGGATCACTGATACAACCTTTAAGAATGAAGTGTCAAAATGAGTAATACCTCTACTATGCTCCTGTAGTGACACGTTCATACATGAATCATGCACACATGCAAATAGACATGCACACCAAACCCACGCACATATTTTCACACCTTTCCCACATACACTCTCAACAAGTACATTCTCAACTAGTACATTCTCAACTAGTGCATTCCCGTAGCATCTGCTAGCCCGTAGCGTGTTGTAATTTATATGTATGTTGCTTTGGATAAAAGCGTCTGCTAAATACATAAACGTAAACATATATCACTGGCACAATTTATAAATGTTTTTTTAAAGTAACAGGGTTTTTTTTTTTTCAGATTGAGAAGCTCAATGCTGTGGGCTGGAGTCCCGTCCTCCTTCTTGAATACCCAAAGAGAAACCCACAAATGCTTCTCCCTCAGGGCCTGAGGTTAAAGGAGAATTCCGGTGTGATTTTGACCTAAAGTGTTCTGAAACATGATACCGAGTGTGAACGTATGTCATATAGCTCATCTCGGCTTGTCCCCTGCACTCCGAAATCTGGCGCTAGTTAGCCAATGCTACCAAGAGGCGGTCAATGTTGGTGGCTCGGGCATCGGCATAGCCATGCAAATAAATCACTGTTTTACACCATTTACAAGGCTCAACGTATCTCCACACTTCATTGGTATACTTCCCAAGGCCCTGACATTTGAAACGAGACATTGAGAACTTTGAAAAAGCACTGGTAGTTTACTTACAAGACGATTTATACAGACAGTATCTTCAGGAAGTTTAGAGCTTGCAGCCATCTTGAATTTAGTCACGATAAGTCGAGCGACGAGCACGAATGAACAGGATATGGATCAGATTGCAAAAATAATTCCGTGGAAATGCATGGATTCCAGTTGCTGCTTAAAATATGTATTGACGATGTACATGACAACGAAGAGCACCTTACAACAAATGGCATAAACTTAGCTCAAAATGTTTTACTACTCAGTGACGTGAATCTTGCATAATGTTGTTGACGGAAGACGTGCTGTAGGCTACACGTGAAGAAGGAGGAGTGGCCGGCCGGCATGTGTGCATACTACATAGCCTACTGACTGCAGCTTCAGCTGGCATTACGAAGGATAAGAGAAAAGGAACAGAAGACAGAATGGTTCGCGCTTGTGCTTTTCCAGGTTGCGGCAAGGAGATGCTATGTTCCAGAAAGTTTTCACAGGCTACCTCTACACGAGTCAACTTGGAAGCAGTGGCTTGTTGTCGATGTCGAGACACCTATCCATATACTGAAACAGAAGGATTACCGTGTTTGTAGTGCACATTTTGATCCAGACGACTTCATTACAACAGGCTCTAACCCTCGACAACGAATGCGTCTGAAGAAATGTGCCATCCCGAAAGCGACACAACCTTCTCCGAAAGCGACACAACTTTCTCCGGAGGTATGAATTTATTTGGTTATTAGACTGTAAATTGTGTGAACCATGTTAGCATGTATAAATCGTGTGCAGCACTGAACATTGTGTTTGCAAACAATTCACGTAGCAGCTAGTTTTGTATTCCGGAAAGAGAAATGAGGCAGATTATGCTACATTTATTATTTAGCCCACCATCATAAATGTTGCTGGAGAGGGACGGAGGGGTGTGGTTTGTTCTGATATTTTTGATAAATACAATATAGAACTTGCCATGTAAGCTAACCTGGCTGACCGTGATTGGGGTCCGCTAAGGTGTTTGGGGGATGGGTTTGCTATGCTGCATTCAGTTGCATTGTTAGGCGTAATGGTGTAAAGTATTAGCGGGGGGTGTTGGGGAGTACATTCCTCACAGTTTGAAGTGTTAGAACTTTCCAGGTAGTTAGAGTACCTAAAAGTAGCAAGTGATGGTCAATGAACAGAGTGGGGCCACTTTGGATTGATTGCAAAACAGATGTGCTGCTGTGTGCATCTAAGTGTCCTATAAACCAATGAATAAATAAACTTATTTTGTGTGTATGTATTTTCTTAGACCAGTACCTCTGAGGACCCGGCAATGTATCCCTCTGAAATGGCTGCTGCCCCCCAGTCCACGCCTAAAAAACCCCATAGACAACTGCAACACAGGAGGTCTGATTGGTCCACTGGCCTCAGTTTTACCATTTCAAGCCCCAAACAGCCATCAGTAAGGCCACGAACTAGGCCATCAGCATCTGGACAATACACTGCACGACCTGCATCATGGCAATACCCACAGGTAAGTCACGTATTGTGTTGACAGTCAGTGTTCACATTTCACTGTAATGTCTGTAACACCTTGGTCACCATTGAAGTATCAATGTGTAATTTTTTTTATCAATTTGAAGGAAAGGACTGAAACACCCCCATCATTGTTGAGTCCCTCAAGGGAAGCCAGTGGTGTGACACAACAGCCCTCAGTAAGGCCACGAACTACTAGGCCATCATCATCTGGACAATACACTCCACGACCCGCATCATGGCAATACCCACAGGTAAGCCATGTATTGTGTTGACAGTCAGCCGCAGTTCACATGGACCATAGAATAGTCTAGAATAGTATCTACTTTTTGGCTCCCCTTATCCAGCACTGGCCTTGGCCAAGTCCGCTGCTGGAATAATAACTCCCCCAGAAGATAACTGCAATGAGACATTCTTTGTATCCCTTCACCCCACCTGCAAACAGACTATGAACTCTATACACATACATACACACACACACACACACACACACACACCCATGCCTTCGCCGCTTCTTACTCCTAGTCTGACAAGCGGGTCTGGAACAGCGCTGACCATGGCTGCAGGAAAGGATGGCTGATTGACTACTGGGCCACCTCCACCCCCCCTGTTGTCTTCCATGTGTTTATGTGCCTATGTTGCTGAGGCTCCCCATAGGAGCATAGTATGGGGGTGCTACTACTACTACTACTTTACACTGTAATGTCTGCAACACCTTGGTCACCACTGAATGTCATTTTTTTATACATTTGAAGGAAAGGACTGAAACACCCCCCTCATTGTGGAGTCCCTCGAGGGAAGCCAGTGGTGTGACACAATCAGTGAGTTGAATTTTTAATTTCATATATGGTTCTGGTGATAATGTGCTACACTGATGCTCCATTTAGAAGTAAATGTGTAATCTTTTCCAACAATGACATTATTCATCTGTCCTTTGATCAACAGGAAGATGTAGAGGAAGGAGCTGCAGGTGCTTCAGACACATCTGTGCAAGATATGAGCATTAGTTTTGGGGAAATGGATTTGGACCCTAAAGACACCAGTTTTGTGCCCCTGAGTGACACCACCTCATCCAGCCCAAGCTCTGACTCTGTCTCCAGCTCTGGCAGCACAAATGGATGGGCAGGAAGAAAGTGGCTAGTCGATGAGGCCAAGCTGATGGAGCTTTTTAGAACATGCGCTCAGTGTGGTGTGGCCATTGAGGAAAAACGAGTAGCCACACGTGCCAGCCAGATCCGAATACACTGGACGTGTTTGAAGGGACACACCGGGGAATGGGCATCATGCACTGACCAAAGGAATATGGGCCGCAACAACCTCTTGGCATGTGCTGCAACATTTTTCACCGGAGCCACCTACTCGGACATCAAAGATTGGGCAGACCTGATCAACCTGCAGCTACCAGGCAAGACTCAGTTTTACGCCATTCAATCGAAATACCTCATCCCTGTAATCAATCATGCATACAAGGGACAACAACAAAAAATTCTGGAGAGGATTTCTCAACTTTCTGCTTCGGGGGAAAAACTGGAAATGTGTGGTGATGCGAGGTGTGATAGCCCTGGTAAGCATTGTTATTCATCAGATTTTGGTTGACTTTCAAATATACACAATTCCTTTTTTTTTCAAAATCACAGACATGTTTGTTTTTCCAAAAGGCTACAGCTGCAAGTACAGCACCTATTAATTTCAAGATGATGCAACAAAAGAAATTCTTCATTTTGAACTTGTACAGGTAAACAAGCATAGATGCCTGTTGTTGTTATGTGAAATAAGCATACAGTTGCTGTCAAGGCAATGAGTTGGGACTATGTACATGCACATGCCCTGTGAAATAACAAACTGGTATTTTTACTATGTTATTAGGTTACAGAAGCATCGAGTTCGGTGGCAATGGAGGCAATGGGCTTTCAGAGAGGCCTAAATCACCTCCTCGATCTCGGGCTGGACATTGGGGTGATGGCGACCGACAGATCGCCATCAATAAGGAAACTAATGAGGGAAAGCTATGGCAACATTCGTCACGAATATGACCCTTGGCATGTGAACAAGAGTATGCATCATATTTACTAGATATCCACACGTGTTTGACTGGTTGTTGCTGGTGAAATGGAAGCTCATATTGTTTTTGAACTCTCCATAGGTCTCAAGAAGAAACTGGTGTCTGTCTCTAATAAAAAAAATTACAGAGAGCTTCGACCATGGCTGAGGTCTATCAGCAATCACCTATACTGGGCCTGCAATTCCAGCCATGGTGATGAACAGGTAACCATGAAATTATGAATCATTATTTTATGACCCACATTAGGAAAAATATTTTAGTTAAAACATGTATAACCCAAGACCGTGTTGACACATGAACTCACAAAAGTATTCTCCATAATTTCTAAGGGTTGTATTTTATGTGGTTTTTCAGGAGTGTGTGCGACGGTGGACATCTGTTCTTCACCATATTCGTGGCATCCACAGATGGGAAGAGAATGGGCGGGAGTACCAATGTGCTCATCCACCTCTCTCAGAGGAGGATCAGGAGAAGAAAAAGTGGCTGGAACATGACTCCCCAGCTTTCCGTGCTCTCACAGAGTTGGTTGAGGAAAAAAACCTCCTGCGTGACCTGAGACAGATGGCTCTGTTCAAGCACACTGGTATGCCTTCACAGTCATTGAAATGAGTTTCTTAGAATTGCATTATCTTTGTTATTAAAAAGAGGAAGTGAACAGCTGTTTATTATCTAGTCACACTGTTATCCTTTGTAACCTCAGTCAGCATTCCTTATACATCTTAACTTTTCAACACCAGCTATTATCACTTTACATGACTGATATTGATTGATATATTTCAATTGGACATATTTTGCAGGATCTCTTGAAGTCTTTCACAACGTCACCCTGAAGTACGCACCAAAGCGGCTTCACTTTACATACGACTCGATGAGAGCCCGCACAGAATTGGCCATCATAGATCACAATATCAATATTGGAAGGGAACAAAAAACAACGCTTGAGGGTAAGGAAGCGGCTTTGTCTCCAAATTTTGTGTGTTCTGAACAGTACAGTAATTAGTAGAATAACTAACTTGATTTCGGACTTATTTTACCATGGCACACATAGCTAAACAGTGTTATAGTAGCCTACATAATCAACAACTTATTTTTACTTTTGTCTGTGGGATAGGAAAACCGCAGTACAAGTACATGTACACAAAGACGACACAGCAGTGGGTGGCTAAGCCAGTGTATGAGCCCACCTCTCAGGACTTTCGAAAAGACCTGATGAAGGACGTCTTGAAGTTGAGGGAGGAGAAAAGCCTGGAACCTTGGCCCCGTCCTCCTCCTCGCCCAAGAAGGTTGTTGCAAAACATAGCACCAGTGCCGAGGCCAGACCCGTCTGAGTTGGTGGCCCAAAGGCTGTCGCGGTTCAAGCAACTCTGACTTGTAGTGACATTTCTTTTGTTCTTTTAGAGTATCGTTTTCTTTGCATTTTTTATTTATAATGTACATAGTTTGTTTTTCCTTTTGTGTTTATTTCATGTTCTATGATGCTGTCTACATCTTTGTTGTTTGTCTATAAATAAATATTGTAGTTTGGAATGAAAACAAACAAAATGTGTTGATTTTATATTGTTGTTATTTCAAATGAGTATGAACAATATTATTACCCCCTCACATTGCAATACAAATAATATCAACAAAGTAACACATTTTAGTAATTGGTAACTAGATGATCCTGGAAGCGTCTTCTGCCTCCTGGAATCCATGGTATACTCCACTGGTAGAGGGGTATTTTTTTCTTATTGCTGTAACCACACAGCTTGGCAGAACTTGTCTTTCCCCTCGTCCCAGTTTCTCTCCTTGAAGCACCCACTCAAGGAAAACCCGGTAAGCCACAAGTCTGCACTGTCTGGGAGGTAGGGGGAGGGTCGAGGCGATGATGGGGGAGGGAGAGGCAAGGAAAGGTGAATACACTTCGGTCAATATCATTGTTATCATATCATTATCATAATCAAGTAACTTTAGCTGCCAATTAAAACTACAAATACAGTAACTATTGGATTGATCAAAAGCAATAAAACCCAAGTGTGTAGAGTACTTACTCAGTAGATAAATGTCCATCTTGCCCCTCCGGCGTGGGTCTTCGTGTCCAGTTTAATTTTGGGACATGGAAAAAGGCTTCCAATACCCACAAGTCCAGAAGGGAAGAAAAGCCTTGCGCTAATGTCACGCAGCGTGCGTCTTGAGTGCGATGGTGCAAAAGGTCCCACTCTTTGCAACAAAAACACTCCATATCGGTAGGCATTATCTCACAGCACCGGCAGGAACACCACCATTTCCCCGTGATACGAGGCTGTGTTGTGGCTGTGCTTGCAGCTGCTTGCTCCGCACGCTGTCTCTCAATCTCTCTCCTTTCACGGCGCTCACGCAGCTCTTCCTCCGTATTCAGGCTCAAATAAATAAGGACGCCCATCAAACTCAAATGTTTCCTCCTCGTCTTCAAAGTCTTCATAAAACTCCGTAGCTTCATCATCCGACATCCTTGCAATAGCCTAGCTAGCCCACTAACTCCAGTCAACAACTAAAGCGAGTATTCACGTGACTTATCAGCTGTAGTTTCGCTCCTGCTCGTCACTCGACTTATCGTGACTAAATTCAAGATGGCTGCAAGCTCTAAACTTCCTGAAGATACTGTCTGTATAAATCGTCTTGTAAGTAAACTACCAGTGCTTTTTCAAAGTTCTCAATGTCTCGTTTCAAATGTCAGGGCCTTGGGAAGTATACCAATGAAGTGTGGAGATACGTTGAGCCTTGTAAATGGTGTAAAACAGTGATTTATTTGCATGGCTATGCCGATGCCCGAGCCACCAACATTGACCGCCTCTTGGTAGCATTGGCTAACTAGCGCCAGATTTCGGAGTGCAGGGGACAAGCCGAGATGAGCTATATGACATACGTTCACACTCGGTATCATGTTTCAGAACACTTTAGGTCAAAATCACACCGGAATTCTCCTTTAAGTGGGGGGGAAAGTAAATGCCTCAATAACATTAAGGACATTTTCACCTTAATGGTTAAAGGTGATTCCACATTTTCTATACATTATAACGTCTCTATACAACCCCAATTCTGAAAAATGTGGGACACTGAAAATTAGATGACATCAAATAACAAAATGTACAGAAAAATATCATGACATCACTCCTACATTTCACATTTGACCTTATTGTACATTGTGTATTGTTTGTGTTGCTTGTATTCTTTCAGGAAAGAAAGCGCTGACCGATCCAAACAATTTGCCGGGTCAATGAGAGGAGGCCATCTTCATGTCAGAAAATGTGGCTTTCCACCAAGTGTAGATTAGCAATGGTAATTGCGTTAGGGAAGAAAGTCAGTTGCGGAGAATGTAAGATACAGGCCCTAATCTGTACACTGTATGATGAATTATATGATATGCTTGTTATTTGTGTTCTGTATGTATGTTAACATTTTGATTAACATTCTACTATTTGCTTATGTCAAACAGTTTCTAGAAAAGGAAGTGAAGAACAAGAGTGCCCCCACAACAGCCCTATGTACAAGCAGCAGTACAGAAGAGTACTAAAAAAGAGAAAGACAAAGGTTATTTCCATACACAAAATTGAAAATAAAACAATGGATGATGTAACAGTACTTTTTGATCACTTTTAAAAATGTATAATGGCACTGCGGAATAATTGAAATCAGTGATCAGTAACTGTCAGTATCAGTAATCGTACCAGATATTGCGTTTGTTCATCTTTGTGTTTATGTTCAAAATCCCGAACAAGACACGCCAGAGATAACTCACCCCTATATTATATATAAATATAATATAAAGTATTCTCTGAAAAATATTCATGGCATGTTTTAGTATTGTTAGAGATGCTACCAACCCCAGAATGTTTGTCTGCAGTTACTCTATGTTCCAGTTTATGGGACTGTGTAAATTGACCAGGATGTTTTACAGCTCGTATAGGGAATGTAAAGTGAGTGGACCATGAGGAGATATTAACTGAACATCATAAAAAGTGTTACGTGTCTACAAAACGCTGATAGTCACTGATGTGAAGTGTTAAAATTTGAATGTTAAGTTGAGTGCAATGTTATCTTTTTAAGCAAGACACTATTTTTCTATGTCTTTGTTTGCCTGCCACAGGGGAAGATGGAGATCCTAATAGATTGGGTGCCTTCCAAAATGTGGTGAGTTGGTTATCTTTTACACCAGATACTCACAATTACACAAAGGGAAATTACGTTGTTCCAGCAGCCATACATATACTGTAGGACATGTAAATGTACCAGATTTAGTTATTATAGTCTATGCTATAATTTAGTTATATACCGGTACTGCAGGCTACATGTAAACATATATACCGTAAATCAGTTTATATTGTAACACTCCTGTGTACCTGATGTTTTTGATGGATAGAAAGATACTTTATTGATCCCCAAGGGGAAATTCAAGTATGAACAGTAGGGTTTTATGGCAATTGGTAGTAGAGTGTTGTCTGGGGTGAGTGTGAGCTATAAACTATTTTTTATTCATTTGCACTCTGAACTTGTAAATGTACTAACCTGAGATGTTGATAATGTAACTTTTGTCAATTCAGAATGTCAGGGCCCAGTTTTTTTTATTTCCATACTGTGGAGTATTCAGATATTTTATTAGTTGTAACACTATTATGACATTGGTTAATCTAAACATCCCTCCACTAGAATATCTAATCAAACTGGAATACAGGTTACAGTCTTTTTCACTAACCATCTTCCCCCTTTTTTCTCAGCGGGAAAACCTGTCTGCCAACCTGGGAGCCTGCAAGATAAAGATCTACACACACACACACACACACACTCACTCACTCACTCACTCACTCAACAGTCAACAAATATTTTAGCTGAGTGTTGTTCTTTTGTATTTTTTTATATAATATAAGTTAATAAAGACTACTAGTTGCCATATTGAATAGGAAGTATCACACATGTTTTACCACCCTGTTTTCTCAACAGAATCACCGTGTTGTGTGTTGTTAGCTTGTCTCCCACTACTTCTTGTATTGCAGTTGTTAGGACAAACTGGCAGAAGAACTTTCATTCACTAAACATTTAAAAGTGCCACAGAGTAATTACTGCTTTTGATATTTGTTTTAAGTCATTGTTGCTATTGTAGTATACTTGCTGTTGTTTTTGACTGTGGTCTAGAGGGTCCAGGTGCCTTGTGGCATGGGAGCTCCTGTTACTTCTTACATCAGTAAGTGCATCGATGATGTGACACACACAAAGACCCGGCTAACTGGAAGACATGACAGGAGATGTCCATAGGCTGCCGAGAACGCCTTCAGAGCCAAGGATGAAACTGATCTGAGAACAACGAGAGCCAAACTTTCCCCTAGCATCAGTAAAGCAAAACAGGAATACACACAAAAGATAACCTGCCATTTCAAAGACAGCAGAGACACATAGAGCATTCCCATCATGTGCATATAGCAAATTCTACTACAGCGCAGTCAGAGCCAGACAGTAACGGAGTACATTTACTTGAGTACACCAAGCACCTCATAACATCTATATTGTGCTTTTATCTGATGCAAGTGTTTTGATATGAAATAAACATAATTTGCATGACATGGTCAGTTCTGCTGGTCAGTTTTGACCTACGCGACAGCCCTGCAAAGTACCATCCACACAGCTATTCGGCTGCATTTTTTGACAGTTTTCAAGTTCAATTTATTTCTTTGTCCCAAATGGGCAATTTGATTGCAGACAGGATCACATACCACATGACATAAATAGGTCTGACAATGCCTAAAAAGTCAGTAAAACCAAGATAAAACTTAATTAAATAAGTTAGATATAAGAGGAGGAAGTGAATGAATATGGGGGGGGGGGGGTCACTAAATGGACAAATCTATCTTTTCCTGTTGTGTACATTCAGTACTTGAATAGAAAAGGGGATGAAGGAATTTTTGTACCTATGGTTAAAAGCAATAGGATGCCAACAAACGCAAGCCAGGTGGCAGCAGCACGTATTCAGAATACAGGGGATGGCTTGTGTCTTGATATATTTGTATCGCTTTGTTGAACACCTGCTTATTAAAATATTCGGTGAGACTAACAAACTTCACTCCCACTATCTTACTGGCCACATTTACTATCTTGGAAAGTGCATTTTTGTCTCTGATGGTGACATTTCCATACCAGCAGATAATGGAGAATGTGAGGATTGACTCAATAAAAGCTTTGTAAAACAATGCCATCAATGTTTTGTCCACCTGAAACTTAGCCAGTTTCCTAAGTGCAGAGAGTCTTTGTTGCCCTCTCTTGCACACCGAGGTGGTGTTCAGGTCGAACTTAAGCCGGTCATCAATCAAGGTGCCTAGGTACTTGTAAGATGATACAATTTCAACATCTTGATCGTTGATGACACTGTGCTTTGGAACAGGGGGAAGGCGTCTGAAATCTATGGACATGTCCTTGGTTTTACTGATGTTCAGATGCAAAAAAGCATCTTCACACCATGACACAAATTCATTGATAACAGGGCCATGCTCATTCTCATGGGAATTCAGGAGACTGACAATTACAGAGTCATCTGCAAATTTTAGAATGTGCCTGTTGTCATACTGGCTGCGGCAGTCATTGTTGTACAGTATGTACAACAGGGGGGAGAGAACACACCCCTGAGGTGAGCCTGTGGATGATGTTAGGCCACTGGACAGCACTTTATTTACCCTCACTCTCTGAACTCTGCGTGAGGAAATCAAGTAGCCAACCAATCAGGCTTGGGTCAAGGCTAAAGTTGTTCAGTAGTTTCTCAATCAGTAGGTGGGGTTGGATGGTGTTAAATGCCGAGGAGAAATCTACAAAGAGCAACCTTGCATGATTCCCACTTTCCTCCAGGTGTTTATAGAGAAGACTTAGTAGAGTGATGGTAGCATCCTGCACCCCCCTCTTGGCCCTATAGGCAAACTGGGAAGGATCCAAGAGAGGTTGCACCTTGATTAGGAGCTCAGCTTTAATCAGCTTCTCTAAGGATTTTGCAATAAGAGATTTTGGATGCACACAAGTTCATGGATCAAACCAAGCACCTCATAACATCTATATTGTGCTTTTATCTGATATATGCAATGATATATGTAGGCTACCTCATGTGCAAAAATGGGAAAATAACATGTATTTAAAAATATTACAAATGTTGCAAGCTTTTGACTTTATAGTCAAGCAGGTGATACATCTTAATAATTCAAGCATGTTTCTCATGTTATATATACAAATATTTTTGTAATTTTGAAATTATAGCTATTTCTGTAATTAGACTACATGCCCCATGACGTGTAGCGTTCATTTCAACGCTGCTTTATAACAATGGCGCCGAATTTGTAGTTCATTAAAACGGCTTTGTATTAAAACATAAACAAATTATTGTTAGGATGCACACTGGCACAGACGACTTTTGCTGGGTATAATATGTAGAGAAATAGTTAAAGCAAGTTAGTACATGACTCATTGGCATTCAATGAAAAGAAGTATAATTCCACAAAATATCGAAAAACGTGTACAGTAGGCTACTTCTGACCCTTGTTGCTAGGCAACGCCCCGTAGGCCTACCTGCTTGGCTGAAGAATAAGGAGGCTCATTATCCTAATCTTTGCTGTTCAAAGCAACATATAAATATATAAAACGATATAACACTTAAATTGAACAGGGAATAAATTAAGATGTTGATCAGACTGTAATAAGGACAAGCAATAGGCTAATAAACAAATGCCCATTCAATCAATGATATAATAACAAGTTGCTTACTGTTTAATGGACTAAGTGCATGTTGAACAAATGTGCCTTTAGACCCCTTTTAAAACACTGTAAACTATCACAGGAACAAAGAGCACTGTGCAACTTATTGCACCCACATGGAACCACTGAGGAAGAGTCTTGAATTTAGCGTTCATGAGTGGTCGACAGAACAAATGGTAATCAGAAGACAGCAGTGGGCGGTTGGGGAAGTACATCTTGATCATTGAATTAAAATAACAAGGAGCAGATCCAGTCAGTGTCCTATAGGCCAAAGTGAGAGATTTCAATGTAATGCTGGCTACTACAGGGGGAGTGTAGGAGAATAGGCCTAGGAGTGGATATGCATGCCCGATATCCATACCCCATCTGCTGGAACATTGGCTCATATATGTATTTTCACTGACACATTATCTATGTATCTATCTCATTTTAATTATGATAGCCATAGTACATGTGAGATTACAACAATAATAATGAAAGTAGTAATACAAACTGAAATGACTAAATGAATGAATTCCTTTATTGTTATTGCATTGGGAAAGAAGCTATTTCTAAATCTGCTAGTGCTAATCTGCTTGTTTTTAGACTCTGTAACATAGGTGGCTAACTGTTTCCAATTGTCCTGTTCTGTTCATGGTACACCAAAACTGTCACACTTGGATATTGAATCAATTACGATGAAAAACACGTAGCTTATCAACAAAGAAAAGTGAGATTGCTTTATGATGATAGATGCTTTACTTTTCCAAAAGATGTTGACACATTAAAGGAAATGACATGTAGTATTGTGATCCTTCTTTATGATCTGCCGCTGCTGCTGGTGGTGTTTGTGGTGCTGGTGGTGTTTGTGCTGCTGTTGGTGTTGCTGCTGGTGCTGGTGATGGGGGTGATGGTGGTGCCTCAACAGACTGCTGCAGCTCAACAGATTAAAGGAAAAGCACATTATTGTTAGATATGTGTGTACAAATCTGTTTTAGTCTGTAAAACACACTGGTATGCAAAAGGTTTTAGACAGGTTCATGCATTTGTATATATACCTGGAGATTGTAATACGCATTGTATGAGCGTACCACCTGCCTCAGCTTTTCAGCAGTGAAAGCTTTACGCCCTTCACCTTTTCCATAAAAAATGGCAAACAATGCATCATTACTGGTTTTATCATATACTCTTATGAAAAGTCAAATCATGTTGCAACAGCTGTGTGCATGCAGTTGAAACAGTAATAGTTGGTCAATATTAACATACCGTCACTGACTGAGGCAAAGGGCAATTCCTCAGGCCACCAAGGCGGCCTGTGTTGTGGCAGATATTCAGACCGAGACAAACCCTGACTCAGTGCTGAGATAGAAGGGTGTTAAAGTGTAATCAGATTCAGTAGTCTGCATCATTTTGATCTTTAAATAAGGAAATTGAAAACATACAATGCCAGTCATACCATGTTCTTTTATCAGACGGCCAATTGCCATCCGGCAATGTGTGCCACTGATATCAGGGTCAACGTATGGCCTCTCACCCCCCAAAGCATCTGTAAGACAGTACGCTCAGTGTCATTAAAAACAAATGTTAAGGTTCCTTTTCTGAACTTCAAGAAAGGATTGACACAGAAACAAACCTTAACACCACTTTCATTTATACATACCACTTGACACACCCCTATTAGTGTACATGTTTAGCAGCTCAGCCTTCCTGTCATTGGTCCAAAAGGCCTCAAGATACTTTGGCCCTAAATGAACCGTAACCGGGAAAAAAACCCTTAAAATCCATTATCAATTCGGTTTGTGTTGCCATGTCAATATCATTTTTATCAAAACTCAGGGCCAGATTGTGACCATACTAAAATAATTGTTCTTCCATTGAATGTCATCTTCGATAGATCTCATCATTGAAATGTTGTTGAATAAAAACATATTACATATACCTGTGAAATTAACGGTGGGTGACTCACTGCTGAAGTCAACCCATACGGCAAAAGCCAGGGGTGCTCCAGCCTCACCACCGCACCAATTCTTCATCTGAAAACAATATTAAAAATATTATACTTTCCCTCTCTTTTAAAAGCAGCCTCCCTCCCTTTCTTTCTTCACTGCACCCAATATTAGCATGAATTAAGACATGTCCCACTGTATTCTGAAAGCCTGACCTACTTTCCTGCAGACTTTTGCATATCATACGATCAGTGTTCATAACTCTATACATGGCACTATTTTGTATATTGGCGAACGAGGTACACATATGATAAGTTTTGAGCTCCAACTCAAAGGCAAAGCAGTTTCAGCCATGCAAACCATATATTTTCTGAAAGCTGGTCAGTTGTAGGTGTGATTTAACATACATTAGGACATGTCATGTGGTTACTATGGTCATATTGTGGTTGTTGCTAGGGTAAATTGAATGGTTGCTATGGTGTTGCTAAGGTAGATATGGTGGTTGCTATGCAAAATAACATGGTTGCTATGGTGGTTGTTAGGGTAAGCATGTTGGTTGCTATGGTGGTTGCTAGCTTGACATTATACAAGTGGTTGCTAGGGTAATTAAGATGGTTGCTTGGGTGTTGCTAGGGTAATTAAGGTGGTTGCTTGGGTGTTGCTAGGGTACATATGGTGGCAAAATAACAAAGCAGTAGAATTGCTAACGTTTAGCCATTTTTACATTTTTAGCCAAAAAACTCACTTATGTTGGTCTGATCAGTATGAAATCAGAATATGTTGAACAACGGGACATTACAAACAAGCCAGGCTCAGTTTGGAGTCGGTGGATTATTCCCGGAAGGAGATAAACGGTTCGAAACATACAAGGTTTCCCTCTTCTGCCGCGGTAACGCTAGGTGCTAGAGGGATGGGACCAAGACGCACGGCACCGCCTTGAGGCCCCTGACAACTGTTCCAAAGGTGGGATATCTGAGACACCCACAAAAAAAACAGTGAAGGAAAAACTTTAAAAAAGTTGACCACTCCCACTTCAGAGGTGGAGTTTTGGGTGGTAGCATGGAGCTACGAGGCTGAAATTCAAGTCAGACCTTCTGCACAAGACCCACATAGAGCGTGCAAAGTTTCATCGCTCTAGCTGTAACGCAAAGCATTGTGCCTACTTTTTTGGCAATTTAAAGCAACACCAAAGAACTTTTCCTCTGTCGCACGCACTATTTGTTTATCCAGCACCAGCTTTGCAAATAACAATGTCCACAGACAAGGTAGAATATGTTGCATGATTTTATGAAAGTACGATGTATTGCGACATCAGATGCAAGTCAAATTTGTAGTTTCTCATGTCTCATTCCATCGAACTACATATCCGCTACCCGATCCGGCAAACTTACATAGTGCGGTTATAGCCGATAGAGGGCCTCGAAGCGGATGCAGAAAGTGCCGTTCACCCTGTTACGAGTTGATGAACCACTGAAACGATTTTGGAAACACTATTTTAAGGTACAAAAAACTCTTTGGTGTTGCTTTAACATTTAGCCATTTTTCAATTTTTAGCCAAAAAGCACACTTATGTTGATCCGATCAGTATGAAATCAGAATATGTTGAACAACGGGACATCACAAACAAGCCAGGCTCAGTTTGGAGTCGGTGGATTATTCCCGGAAGGAGATAAACGGTTCGAAACATACAAGGTTTCCCTCTGCTGGCGCGGTAAAGCTAGGTGCTAGAGGGATGGGACCAAAACGCACGGCACCCCCTTGAGGCCCCTGACAAATGTTCCAAAGGTGGGATCTCTGAGACACCCACAAAAAAAACTGTGAAGGAAAAACATAAAAAAAGTTGACCACTCCCATTTCAGAGGTGGAGTTTTGATATGTCAAAGTCAGTAGGAAGGTAGGACATGTCTTAATTAATTGACATCTAGAGGCTATAGGCTTTCAGAAAATATATGGTTTAGGTGGTCAATTCAGCTGTCCCTTAACAGTGTAGGCCTAAATATATCAGCTGTACAATGCGTTTCTCGATCTACAATATGGGCCTATGTACGCCTTATGATGCACCAAAGTCAGTGGGAAGGTGGGACATGTCTTAATGTATATTAATTGACATCTAGAGGCTATAGGCTTTCAGAAAATATATGGTTTAGGTGGTCAATTCAGCTGTCCCTTAACAGTGTAGGCCTAAATGTATCAGTTCAATCTACTTTCTACAATCTGTAGAAACAATCTAAATCTACAATATGGGCCTATATTTAGCACAGCGACAACCATATCTAGCAAAATCACAGTAAAAGTAATGTAAAAGTGATGTAAAATACCTGCCAATTGTCCTCTGTATCCACCGCTGCAGTAGACCATGATGTGAGGATGCACTCCATAACACAGCTGTTAATGGAAGCAAGGACTGAGGTGTCAAGGCCAGCATGCTTCAGCCTCTTCAGGAAGTTGACAAATGAGTAGCCAAACAAGGACAAACAAGGCCTTGCTTACATACTGGCTGTCTTGTAGTTTGACACCACTCTCCTTTCTGTGAGTGTTCTGTTGGAGTAATTTAATGAAATGCAACCCATACATCAGGATATCAGGAGCAAGGATCTGTGAAAACATAAGTAGAGGGGAGAAAAAAAGACATAAAGATATGTCGAGAAAACATTGCAGCACCATCCCTAAACAACACATCAGGACACCTTTCTTTCCTTTTTCATTTGATCACTACTGCAATTCATACACCTTGTACCCTTGTATACAGGTGAGACAAGGGTAAAACTGATGTGGGTATTTATTCTATTATAGAATAGGCTACTAAAATATAACTCCACAACTTCAAGTGTCAACACTGTAGTTTTGAAGGAGTATTTGTAGTTCTTATGCAGGAAAATCAGTATAGGCTACTTTGGACATTAAAAGCTGCATGCACTACGTAGTACACTCAGAAATGCATTATTTTGGAGATAGAAATGTTGCTTTGTTTTTCAGAAAAACGGTAGTAGCATAACAGAATTTTTTGTCACATGAATTACCCAGACCCAAAGAAACAAATAGCTTATTACGTGAAACTGACCTGCTTATAATTTAATGTCAAACACCATCTCAATCACCATCGCACTCATTTCGATAATTTAACCAAATAACCATAACAATTATTTATTTGGCTAATTATCACGCATTTGTCCACGTCTTTTACCATTATAAGACATTCACTAAGAAATTGCACTAATTTCGCGTGATTCTAGTTGTTTTACAGCATGAAGGGTTTTTGGTCATGATAAGTATACCTATATTTTGTTCGAAACAACAAAAAACAACACCATTATTATTATTATTTACTAAATTAACGTAGTTTAACTTACCTTACCCCACATAGCCAGCCAGCTCTCGCTCTACGATGCGTTTCCGCTTTCTTGTGGTGGCGTGTGTCACATGACAGCAACCAGCCTATCACACTGGGGCTGTTTCCTTTTTCGAGCGTCGCCCTGGGATCGTCGCACACAGTGACGCGATGCACAAAATTGCGCCAAAATATCAATAGCAATGAAAAAGTACAGTCTTAATATTTTATATCCTTGCTCAAATTTGTAAAATAATGAGCATAAATCTCCGAATGAAAGAAACTTGGGTATATGTAGCCATTACATTTAAACACATCACTTCCCAGAATGCATCTCTTTGCCAAAGAACTTTATTTCCACCTTAAGCAATATAAACATTTCTGCAGTAGTGTATTACATTTATAACAACTTCATAATCAGTATTGAGACGAAAGAACTAGTGCTATCAGTAAGCTATTCTTTTTAAGTTGACATTCTCTGGGGATACGCTTCTGACATGGGCTTTGTTTACCTAGCAACGGTTACTATGCCTCGCTGAAATGAGAAGTGAGAACGTTTTTATTAAATATCCCACTTAAATAAGGGCATCATTTAAGCCAACGGCAAATATGCAGTCCTGAAACGACTGTAATTATTCAATATCCATGTATCCCAAAGTTATAAAAGTCAGTTGACCGAAATCTGTACTCAGTTGTTGAAACGGGGGATCCGTGTGTGGGCCACGGAATATATTGTCATTAACTTGCATTGGAACGAAATCCGTGTGTGTTTCACGGAAATGTCAACTTCCGTTGAGCGAAATCTGCACTCAGTTGTTGAAACAGGGATGGAATGCAACGCCTGACAGGCTAACATTACATAAAAATCGAACTGAATGTATCAAAAGTGTGTTTCCCAATAAGATAACAACATCCGTTGAGCGAAATCTGCACTCAGTTGTTAAACGGGGATCCGTGAAATAGCCACGGAATATATTGTCATTAACTTGCATTGGAACGAAATCCGTGTGTGTTTCACGGAAATGTAACTTCCGTTGAGAGGAAATCTGCACTCAGTTGTTGAAACAGGGATGGAATGCAACGCCTGACAGGCTAACATTACACAGACACTAAAAAAGGCAATAAAAATCGAACTGAATGTATCAAAAGTGTGTTTCCCAATAAGATAACAACGTCCGTTGAGCGAAATCTGCACTCAGTTGTTTAAACGGGGATCCGTGAAATAGCCACGGGATATGAGTGTCATTAACTTGCATTGAATCGAAATCCGTGTGAGTTTCACGGAAATTTCAGTGATTCCGTGGGCCCACCACGGATTTTGAGTTAAGCGTCCGTGGCTATTTCACGGATTCCCGTGAGACCAGGTTGGTGCATGCTCTCTCTCTCCAACACAAACCAGATTCTGGTACATAACGTTGAAAACAGATAAATGTGTTTATTCGAAGCACACATACAAATACTGTATGTGCGCACTTACGTGACTATCCTACTTCAAGTATTAGCCTACGCACAATAGATTTATCTTCTTTAGCCTATAATGCATAGGCTACACTTTTTAAACAAAAAGCAGCTGTGACAGGCAGCGGCCGCATATATTCTGCGTCATATCTCGCAGCTTGTGAACTCTACAAGCCCCCACCCCTCACTCGACAACCACACGGAGATTCTGTAATGTGCGTGTATGTCGTTCACACATACGTCCGTATAAGGTCAGTATTAGGTCCGCAGGTTAGCATCATATCTGAATCATCCGAAGGGTAGGACCTCCGTTTGACAAACCTCCGCATGTACTCCGGAGGTTATATCTGAAAGCGCTTTCTGTATCGATAGACAAACACACATTAGCAATTGTTGCTATAACCTGGTGTCGTGGAAAATTATCCACTTCCCGAAACCTCCAATCCAACTAGCACTCTGATATCAAAGACCCGAAGGAGAACACCAAGACGAGAAACGCTGAAGACTGTTGATCCTTTATTCACCGTATTGCAGTGATGATACAATCCAAACAATGTCAGGACTGAACCGTCAGGCAAGAGAGTGATGAGTTGCAGCTGCTACCCCGATGAGATCTGATCTGAATGTGCCTGAGCTCTCTCTTTTATGCTCTCAGGGGCCTGAGAGGCGTTCCTATCATCAGGAGCGTCACCAGGCCCCTTCTAGCCAATCAGAACGTTTTGGGACTTGAGATATTGGTGGAAACTCCTTCTCATACAAACATTAAAAAATGTGTGTTGCTAGGCAGAATGTATGTGATCGAGTTCTATGTGTAATCTGTTGCCAGGCAGGGTATGTTTTGATTTGGTTCTATGTGTCATCCCAACTTTGGTTTCACTTCCCCTCCCTGGAAGGTCCCTGCATCTCCTCTTCTGCTAGCCCCTTCTATTTATGCCCTTCTGGTAAGCACCTTTCTCTCCCAGGCCCTGTTTTTACTTTCACTCTTAGCCTTTGACAGCTCAGTCTCATGACTTCCAGTAAATGTTGCATAACAGTTGCACAAACAACACCTTTATAGTAAATGGAATGTTTTCCAATAAACCAGCACACACACACACACACAAGTATTATTATTATGTCTAGATAAAATCACCACACTGGCCAAACACATATTCTCTTGTATCACAATTAATGTTTATTAGTGAGTTGCTTTTGTTGTTGTTGTTGCTCTTGTTGTTCTTGTTCTTGTTGTTCTTGTTGCTTCTCTTGTTGTTCTTGTTATTATTGTTCTTGTTCTTGGTGTTGTTGATGTTGTTGTTATTTTTAGGGAAGATCTTGTATGCTCCAGTCACATCTAAAATTCAGCCCTCTACTTCTACTTTTTCACAGGTATTTGCTCCTGATATCCTGACCAACAGAACATGTACAGAAAGAAGTGTTCCACTACCAATTTCGCTCATCTGTGGTTCTCCTGACATGTTGGGAGAGCAGGGATTTCAATTCTGATTGCTCTTCAATTAACATAATCATCCTCAACATCCTCACATCTTGCGCATCCTCACATTCTGCACATCCTCACATCCTGTGGTTCACTGCAACGCGTAGTTACATCAGTACAGCGGATCATTGGCTCATGAACTCCCCACATTGAAAGTTTACTGTTCCACACTGAGTAACATCTCATATTAATAGCTTGAATTTCCCCTTGGGCATCAATAAAGTATCTATCTATCTATTAGCACTATTTTGTAATTGTGCCACACTGACAAATTGCTGCTTCTGTTTGATGTAGTGCTGGGTGTTCTATCCATTATGACAGTCTCGTGACGTTGGCCGTAGCGTTTGTAAGCCAAAGGCCCTCCTCGTAAAAAAATATTTTTATTTCTCCGGCTGTTGCAATTGATATAAGTGCCCTCTGTAAACAGCACAACAGGCAGACAGCAAACATTTAGAAACAGACACGCAATTGGCTTCTTAAGAGATCGCGAGATCGCATGCACGCACGCACCTACACACGCACGCACTCGCGATTGCACTGACTACGCTACCGGACATCGGTAAAATTAACGGGAAGGTCACGTCATGAAGCACGATCAGAAACTGCGACGCCGGCACAATGCTTCAAGTGCTTTAAACAGTGACGTCCAGTCCATTGTGCTACGGGAGCGCTGATTACTGTAGTTCTCGGTTTTCTATCCATTATGACAGTCTCGTGACGTTGGCCGTAGCGTTTGTAAGCCAAAGGCCCTCCTCATAGAAATTTTTTTTTTATTTCTCCGGCTGTTGCAATTGATATCAGTGGTTAATATAAGTGCCCTCTGTAAACAGCACAACAGGCAGACAGCAAACATTTAGAAACAGACACGCAATTGGCTTCTTAAGAGATCGCGAGATCGCACGCACGCACGCACCTACACACGCACGCAGGCTACCGGACAACGGCAAAATGAACGGAAGACCGCGTGACAGAGTTGGTCACCTCATGAAGCAAGATTAGAACCTGCGACGCTGGCACAATGCAAGTGCTTTGCACACCGACGTCTAGTCCATTGTGCTACGTGAGCGCTGTGTCATGTAGTGCTGGGTCTTCTTTCCATTATGACAGTCTCGTGACGTTGGCCATAGCGTTTGTAAGCCAAAGGCCCTCCTCGTAGAAAAATATTTTTTATTTCTCCGGCTGTTGCAATTGATATCAGTGGTTAATATAAGTGCCCTCTGTAAACAGCACAACAGGCAGACAGCAAACATTTAGAAACAGACACGCAATTGGCTTCTTAAGAGATCGCGAGATCGCACGCACGCACGCACCTACACACGCACGCACTCGCGATTGCACTGACTACGCTACCGGACATCGGTAAAATTAACGGGAAGGTCACGTCATGAAGCACGATCAGAAACTGCGACGCCGGCACAATGCTTCAAGTGCTTTAAACAGTGACGTCCAGTCCATTGTGCTACGGGAGCGCTGATTACTGTATGGACAAACTCTGCTTCATAAGATGTCGAGGGCGATCGGGAAGACGCTGAGCAGAGGGCACCGTCGCGTAAAACAACGTGAGTCCGCGGAAACTGCCGGACGGTGCTTCAGGCCGGATTCGAACCGGCGATGCCATTCTTAAAGTGCTATGTAGCACAGCGCTGCCTTTCCCATGTGTGCTACGGAGACGCTGATTAATGTAGTGCTCATTATACATGATTAGAGTCTCGTGACTGCCGGCTACTGCGTGCGTGCGTGCGTAGGTCAAAGTCCGCTGATCGCGGCATTCCCCTATTTTGTAAAATATTTTTTACTCCTCTGGGTGTTGCAATGGATATCAATGATTCATGTGATTGCCCTCAGTAAAAAAACACAAGAAACAGGACGCAAACAGTTACAAACACTCAGGTTCTCTGCTTCATAAGATGTCGCGGGCGATCGGGAAGACGCTGAGCAGAGGGCACCGTCGCGTAAAACAACGTGAGTCCGCGGAAACTGCCGGACGGTGCTTCAGGCCGGATTCGAACCTGCGATGACATGGTTAAAGTGCTATGTAGCACAGCGCTGCCTTTCCCATGTGTGCTATGGAGACGCTGATTAATGCAGAGCTCATTAGAGTCTCGTGACTGCCGGCTACTGTGTGCGTGCGTGCGTAGGTCAAAGTCCGCCGATCGCAGCATTCCCCTATTTTGTAAAATTATTTTTTACTCCTCTGGGTGTTGCAATGGATATCAATGATTCATATAATTGCCCTCAGTAAAAAAGCACAAGAAACAGGACGCAAACAGTTACAAACTCTGCTTCATAAGATGTCGCGGGCGATCGGGAAGACGCTGAGCAGAGGGCACCGTCGCGTAAAACATCGTGAGACCGCGGAAACGGCCGGACGGTGCTTCAGGCTGGATTCGAACCTGCGATGACATTCTTAAAGTGCTATGTAGCACAGCGCTGCCTTTCCCATGTGTGCTACTGAGACACCATTAATGCAGTGCTCATTATACATGATTAGAGTCTCGTGACTGCCGGCTACTGCGTGCGTGCGTGCGTAGGTCAAAGTCCGCTGATCACGGCATTCCCCTATTTTGTAAAATTATTTTTTACTCTCCTGGGTGTTGCAATGGATATCAATGATTCATATGATTGCCCTCAGTAAAAAAACACAAGAAACAGCAATGCAATCAGTTACAAACACTCAGGTTCTCTGCTTCATAAGATGTCGCGAGCGATCGGGAAGACGCTGAGCAGAGGGCACCGTCGCGTAAAACAACGTGAGTCCGCGGAAACTGCCGGATGGTGCTTCAGGCCGGATTCGAACCTGCGATGACATGGTTAAAGTGCTATGTAGCACAGCGCTGCCTTTCCCATGTGTGCTATGGAGACGCTGATTAATGCAGAGCTCATTAGAGTCTCGTGACTGCCGGCTACTGTGTGCGTGCGTGCGTAGGTCAAAGTCCGCCGATCGCAGCATTCCCCTATTTTGTAAAATTATTTTTTACTCCTCTGGGTGTTGCAATGGATATCAATGATTCATATAATTGCCCTCAGTAAAAAAGCACAAGAAACAGGACGCAAACAGTTACAAACTCTGCTTCATAAGATGTCGCGGGCGATCGGGAAGACGCTGAGCAGAGGGCACCGTCGCGTAAAACATCGTGAGACCGCGGAAACGGCCGGACGGTGCTTCAGGCTGGATTCGAACCTGCGATGACATTCTTAAAGTGCTATGTAGCACAGCGCTGCCTTTCCCATGTGTGCTACTGAGACACCATTAATGCAGTGCTCATTATACATGATTAGAGTCTCGTGACTGCCGGCTACTGCGTGCGTGCGTGCGTAGGTCAAAGTCCGCTGATCACGGCATTCCCCTATTTTGTAAAATTATTTTTTACTCTCCTGGGTGTTGCAATGGATATCAATGATTCATATGATTGCCCTCAGTAAAAAAACAAAAGAAACAGCAATGCAATCAGTTACAAACACTCAGGTTCTCTGCTTCATAAGATGTCGCCGGCGATCGGGAAGACGCTGAGCAGAGGGCACCGTCGCGTAAAACAACGCGAGACCGCGGAAACTGCCGGACCTTCAGGCCGGATTTGAACCGGCGATGCCATTCTTAAAGTGCTATGTAGCACAGCGCTGCCTTTCCCATGTGTGCTACGGAGACGCTGATTAATGCAGTGCTCATTATACATGATTAGAGTCTCGTGACTGCCGGCTACTGCGTGCGTGCGTGCGTAGGTCAAAGTCCGCTGATCGCGGCATTCCCCTATTTTGTAAAATTATTTTTTACTCCTCTGGGTGTTGCAATGAATATCAATGATTCATATGATTGCCCTCAGTAAAAAAACACAAGAAACAGGACGCAAACAGTTACAAACTCTGCTTCATAAGATGTCGCGGGCGATCGGGAAGACGCTGAGCAGAGGGCACGTCGCGTAAAACAACGTGAGACCGCGGAAATGGCCGGACGGTGCTTCAGGCCTTATTCGAACCTGCAATGCCATTCTTAACGTGCTATGTAGCACAGCGCTGCCTATCCCATGTGTGCTACGGAGACTCTGATTAATGCAGTGCTCATTATACATGATTAGAGTCTCGTGACTGCCGGCTACTGCTGCTTGCTAGGTCAAAGTCCGCCGATCGGGGCATTCCCCTATTTTGTAAAATTATTTTTTACTCCTCTGGGTGTTGCAATGGATATCAATGATTCATATGATTGCCCTCAGTAAAAAAACACAAGAAACAGGAATGCAATCAGTTACAAACACTCAGGTTCTCTGCTTCATAAGATGTCGCCGGCGATCGGGAAGACGCTGAGCAGAGGGCACCGTCGCGTAAAACAACGCGAGACAGCGGAAATGGCCGGACGGTGCTTCAGGCTGGATTCGATCCTGCGATGACATTCTTAAAGTGCTATGTAACACAGCGCTGCCTTTCCCATGTGTGCTACGGAGACACCATTAATGCAGTGCTCATTATACATGATTAGAGTCTCGTGACTGCCGGCTACTGCGTGCGTGCGTGCGTGTGTAGGTCAAAGTCCGCCGATCGCAGCATTCCCCTATTTTGTAAAATTATTTTTTACTCTCCTGGGTGTTGCAATGGATATCAATGATTCATATGATTGCCCTCAGTAAAAAAACACAAGAAACAGGAATGCAATCAGTTACAAACACTCAGGTTCTCTGCTTCATAAGATGTCGCCGGCGATCGGGAAGACGCTGAGCAGAGGGCACGTCGCGTAAAACAACGCGAGACCGCGGAAATGGCCGGACGGTGCTTCAGGCCTTATTCGAACCTGCAATGCCATTCTTAAAGTGCTAAGTAGCACAGCGCTGCCTTTCCCATGTGTGCTACGGAGACGCTGATTAATGCAGTGCTCATTATACATGATTAGAGTCTCGTGACTGCCGGCTACTGCGTGCGTGCGTGCGTAGGTCAAAGTCCGCCGATCGGGGCATTCCCCTATTTTGTAAAATTATTTTTTACTCTCCTGGGTGTTGCAATGGATATCAATGATTCATATGATTGCCCTCAGTAAAAAAATACAAGAAACAGGACGCAATCAGTTACAAACACTCAGGTTCTCTGCTTCATAAGATGTCGCGGGCGATCGGGAAGACGCTGAGCAGAGGGCACCGTCGCGTAAAACAACGTGAGTCCTCGGAAACTGCCGGACGGTGCTTCAGGCCGGATTCGAACCGGCGATGCCATTCTTAAAGTGCTATGTAGCACAGCGCTGCCTTTCCCATGTGTGCTACGGAGACGCTGATTAATGCAGTGCGAATTATACATGATTAGAGTCTCGTGACTGCCGGCTACTGCGTGCGTGCGTGTGTAGGTCAAAGTCCGCCGATCGCAGCATTCCCCTATTTTGTAAAATTATTTTTTACTCCTCTGGGTGTTGCAATGGATATCAATGATTCATATGATTGCCCTCAGTAAAAAAGCACAAGAAACAGGACGCAAACAGTTACAAACTCTGCTTCATAAGATGTCGCGGAGGATCGGGAAGACGCTGAGCAGAGGGCACCTTCGCGTAAAACAACGTGAGACCGAGGAAACGGCCAGACGGTGTTTCAGGCCGGATTCGAACCTGCGATGACATTCTTGAAGTGCTATGTAGCACAGCGCTGCCTTTCCCATGTGTGCTACGGAGACGCTGATTAATGCAGTGCTCATTATACATGATTAGAGTCTCGTGACTGCCGGCTACTGCGTGCGTGCGTGCGTAGGTCAAAGTCCGCCGATCGGGGCATTCCCCTATTTTGTAAAATTATTTTTTACTCTCCTGGGTGTTGCAATGGATATCAATGATTCATATGATTGCCCACAGTAAAAAAATACAAGAAACAGGACGCAATCAGTTACAAACACTCAGGTTCTCTGCTTCATAAGATGTCGCGGGCGATCGGGAAGACGCTGAGCAGAGGGCACCGTCGCGTAAAACAACGTGAGTCCGCGGAAACTGCCGGACGGTGCTTCAGGCCGGATTCGAACCGGCGATGCCATTCTTAAAGTGCTATGTAGCACAGCGCTGCCTTTCCCATGTGTGCTACGGAGACGCTGATTAATGCAGTGCGAATTATACATGATTAGAGTCTCGTGACTGCCGGCTACTGCGTGCGTGCGTGCGTGTGTAGGTCAAAGTCCGCCGATCGCAGCATTCCCCTATTTTGTAAAATTATTTTTTACTCCTCTGGGTGTTGCAATGGATATCAATGATTCATATGATTGCCCTCAGTAAAAAAGCACAAGAAACAGGACGCAAACAGTTACAAACTCTGCTTCATAAGATGTCGCGGGCGATCGGGAAGACGCTGAGCAGAGGGCACCGTCGCGTAAAACATCGTGAGACCGCGGAAACAGCCGGACTGTGCTTCAGGCTGGATTCGAACCTGCGATGACATTCTTAAAGTGCTATGTAGCACAGCGCTGCCTTTCCCATGTGTGCTACGGAGACACCATTAATGCAGTGCTCATTATACATGATTAGAGTCTCGTGACTGCCGGCTACTGCGTGCGTGCGTGCGTGTGTAGGTCAAAGTCCGCCGATCGCAGCATTCCCCTATTTTGTAAAATTATTTTTTACTCTCCTGGGTGTTGCAATGGATATCAATGATTCATATGATTGCCCTCAGTAAAAAAACACAAGAAACAGGAATGCAATCAGTTACAAACACTCAGGTTCTCTGCTTCATAAGATGTCGCCGGCGATCGGGAAGACGCTGAGCAGAGGGCACCGTCGCGTAAAACAACGTGAGTCCGCGGAAACTGCCGGACGGTGCTTCAGGCCGGATTCGAACCGGCGATGCCATTCTTAAAGTGCTATGTAGCACAGCGCTGCCTTTCCCATGTGTGCTACGGAGACGCTGATTAATGCAGTGCTCATTATACATGATTAGAGTCTCGTGACTGCCGGCTACTGCGTGCGTGCGTGCATAGGTCAAAGTCCGCTGATCGCGGCATTCCCCTATTTTGTAAAATTATTTTTTACTCCTCTGGGTGTTGCAATGGATATCAATGATTCATATGATTGCCCTCAGTAAAAAAACACAAGAAACAGGACGCAAACAGTTACAAACACTCAGGTTCTCTACTTCATAAGATGTCGCGGGCGATCGGGAAGACGCTGAGCAGAGGGCACCGTCGCGTAAAACAACGTGAGTCCGCGGAAACTGCCGGACGGTGCTTCAGGCCGGATTCGAACCTGCGATGACATTCTTAAAGTGCTATGTAGCACAGCGCTGCCTTTCCCATGTGTGCTACGGAGACACCGATTAATGCAGTGCTCATTATACATGATTAGAGTCTCGTGACTGCCGGCTACTGCTTGCGTGCGTGCGTGTATAGGTCAAAGTCCGCCGATCGCAGCATTCCCCTATTTTGTAAAATTATTTTTTACTCTCCTGGGTGTTGCAATGGATATCAATGATTCATATGATTGCCCTCAGTAAAAAAACACAAGAAACAGGAATGCAATCAGTTACAAACACTCAGGTTCTCTGCTTCATAAGATGTCGCCGGAGATCGGGAAGACGCTGAGCAGAGGGCACGTCGCGTAAAACAACGCGAGACCGCGGAAATGGCCGGACGGTGCTTCAGGCCTTATTCGAACCTGCAATGCCATTCTTAAAGTGCTATGTAGCACAGCGCTGCCTTTCCCATATGTGCTACGGAGATGCTGATTAGTGCAGTGCTCATTATACATGATTAGAGTCTCGTGACTGCCGGCTACTGCGTGGGTGCGTGCGTAGGTCAAAGTCCGCCGATCGCAGCATTCCCCTATTTTGTAAAATTATTTTTTACTCCTCTGGGTGTTGCAATGGATATCAATGATTCATATGATTGCCCTCAGTAAAAAAGCACAAGAAACAGGACGCAAACAGTTACAAACTCTGCTTCATAAGATGTCGCGGGCGATCGGGAAGACGCTGAGCAGAGGGCACCGTCGCGTAAAACATCGTGAGACCGCGGAAACAGCCGGACTGTGCTTCAGGCTGGATTCGAACCTGCGATGACATTCTTAAAGTGCTATGTAGCACAGCGCTGCCTTTCCCATGTGTGCTACGGAGACACCATTAATGCAGTGCTCATTATACATGATTAGAGTCTCGTGACTGCCGGCTACTGCGTGCGTGCGTGTGTAGGTCAAAGTCCGCCGATCGCAGCATTCCCCTATTTTGTAAAATTATTTTTTACTCTCCTGGGTGTTGCAATGGATATCAATGATTCATATGATTGCCCTCAGTAAAAAAACACAAGAAACAGGAATGCAATCAGTTACAAACACTCAGGTTCTCTGCTTCATAAGATGTCGCCGGCGATCGGGAAGACGCTGAGCAGAGGGCACCGTCGCGTAAAACAACGTGAGTCCGCGGAAACTGCCGGACGGTGCTTCAGGCCGGATTCGAACCGGCGATGCCATTCTTAAAGTGCTATGTAGCACAGCGCTGCCTTTCCCATGTGTGCTACGGAGACGCTGATTAATGCAGTGCTCATTATACATGATTAGAGTCTCGTGACTGCCGGCTACTGCGTGCGTGCGTGCGTAGGTCAAAGTCCGCTGATCGCGGCATTCCCCTATTTTGTAAAATTATTTTATACTCTCCTGGGTGTTGCAATGGATATCAATGATTCATATCATTGCCCTCAGTAAAAAAACACAAGAAACAGGAATGCAATCAGTTACAAACACTCAGGTTCTCTGCTTCATAAGATGTCGCCGGCGATCGGGAAGACGCTGAGCAGAGGGCACCGTCGCGTAAAACAACGTGAGTCCGCGGAAACTGCCGGACGGTGCTTCAGGCCAGATTCGAACCTGCGATGACATTCTTAAAGTGCTATGTAGCACAGCGCTGCCTTTCCCATGTGTGCTACGGAGACACCATTAATGCAGTGCTCATTATACATGATTAGAGTCTCGTGACTGCCGGCTACTGCGTGCGTGCGTAGGTCAAAGTCCGCCGATCGCAGCATTCCCCTATTTTGTAAAATAATTTTTTACTCCTCTGGGTGTTGCAATGGATATCAATGATTCATATGATTGCCCTCAGTAAAAAAGCACAAGAAACAGGACGCAAACAGTTACAAACTCTGCTTCATAAGATGTCGCGGGCGATCGGGAAGACGCTGAGCAGAGGGCACCGTCGCGTAAAACATCGTGAGACCGCGGAAACAGCCGGACTGTGCTTCAGGCTGGATTCGAACCTGCGATGACATTCTTAAAGTGCTATGTAGCACAGCGCTGCCTTTCCCATGTGTGCTACGGAGACACCGATTAATGCACTGCTCATTATACATGATTAGAGTCTCGTGACTGCCGGCTACTGCGTGCGTGCGTGCGTGTGTAGGTCAAAGTCCGCCGATCGCAGCATTCCCCTATTTTGTAAAATTATTTTTTACTCTCCTGGGTGTTGCAATGGATATCAATGATTCATATGATTGCCCTCAGTAAAAAAACACAAGAAACAGGAATGCAATCAGTTACAAACACTCAGGTTCTCTGCTTCATAAGATGTCGCCGGCGATCGGGAAGACGCTGAGCAGAGGGCACCGTCGCGTAAAACAACGTGAGTCCGCGGAAACTGCCGGACGGTGCTTCAGGCCGGATTCGAACCGGCGATGCCATTCTTAAAGTGCTATGTAGCACAGCGCTGCCTTTCCCATGTGTGCTACGGAGACGCTGATTAATGCAGTGCGAATTATACATGACTAGAGTCTCGTGACTGCCGGCTACTGCGTGCGTGCGTGCATAGGTCAAAGTCCGCTGATCGCGGCATTCCCCTATTTTGTAAAATTATGTTTTACTCCTCTGGGTGTTGCAATGGATATCAATGATTCATATGATTGCCCTCAGTAAAAAAACACAAGAAACAGGACGCAAACAGTTACAAACACTCAGGTTCTCTACTTCATAAGATGTCGCGGGCGATCGGGAAGACGCTGAGCAGAGGGCACCGTCGCGTAAAACAACGCGAGACAGCGGAAACGGCCAGACGGTGTTTCAGGCCGGATTCGAACCTGCGATGACATTCTTAAAATGCTATGTAGCACAGCGCTGCCTTTCCCATGTGTGCTACGGAGACGCTGATTAATGCAGTGCTCATTATACATGATTAGAGTCTCGTGACTGCCGGCTACTGCGTGCGTGCGCGTAGGTCAAAGTCCGCCGATCGCAGCATTCCCCTATTTTGTAAAATTATTTTTTACTCCTCTGGGTGTTGCAATGGATATCAATGATTCATATGATTGCCCTCAGTGAAAAAGCACAAGAAACAGGACGCAAACAGTTACAAACTCTGCTTCATAAGATGTCGCGGAGGATCGGGAAGACGCTGAGCAGAGGGCACCTTCGCGTAAAACAACGTGAGACCGAGGAAACGGCCAGACGGTGTTTCAGGCCGGATTCGAACCTGCGATGACATTCTTAAAGCGCTATGTAGCACAGCGCTGCCTTTCCCATGTGTGCTACGGAGACGCTGATTAATGCAGTGCTCATTATACATGATTAGAGTCTCGTGACTGCCGGCTACTGCGTGCGTGCGTGCGTAGGTCAAAGTCCGCCGATCGGGGCATTCCCCTATTTTGTAAAATTATTTTTTACTCTCCTGGGTGTTGCAATGGATATCAATGATTCATATGATTGCCCACAGTAAAAAAAATACAAGAAACAGGACGCAATCAGTTACAAACACTCAGGTTCTCTGCTTCATAAGATGTCGCGGGCGATCGGGAAGACGCTGAGCAGAGGGCACCGTCGCGTAAAACAACGTGAGTCCGCGGAAACTGCCGGACGGTGCTTCAGGCCGGATTCGAACCGGCGATGCCATTCTTAAAGTGCTATGTAGCACAGCGCTGCCTTTCCCATGTGTGCTACGGAGACGCTGATTAATGCAGTGCGAATTATACATGATTAGAGTCTCGTGACTGCCGGCTACTGCGTGCGTGCGTGTGTAGGTCAAAGTCCGCCGATCGCAGCATTCCCCTATTTTGTAAAATTATTTTTTACTCCTCTGGGTGTTGCAATGGATATCAATGATTCATATGATTGCCCTCAGTAAAAAAGCACAAGAAACAGGACGCAAACAGTTACAAACTCTGCTTCATAAGATGTCGCGGAGGATCGGGAAGACGCTGAGCAGAGGGCACCTTCGCGTAAAACAACGTGAGACCGAGGAAACGGCCAGACGGTGTTTCAGGCCGGATTCGAACCTGCGATGACATTCTTAAAGTGCTATGTAGCACAGCGCTGCCTTTCCCATGTGTGCTACGGAGACGCTGATTAATGCAGTGCTCATTATACATGATTAGAGTCTCGTGACTGCCGGCTACTGCGTGCGTGCGTGCGTAGGTCAAAGTCCGCCGATCGGGGCATTCCCCTATTTTGTAAAATTATTTTTTACTCTCCTGGGTGTTGCAATGGATATCAATGATTCATATGATTGCCCACAGTAAAAAAATACAAGAAACAGGACGCAATCAGTTACAAACACTCAGGTTCTCTGCTTCATAAGATGTCGCGGGCGATCGGGAAGACGCTGAGCAGAGGGCACCGTCGCGTAAAACAACGTGAGTCCGCGGAAACTGCCGGACGGTGCTTCAGGCCGGATTCGAACCGGCGATGCCATTCTTAAAGTGCTATGTAGCACAGCGCTGCCTTTCCCATGTGTGCTACGGAGACGCTGATTAATGCAGTGCGAATTATACATGATTAGAGTCTCGTGACTGCCGGCTACTGCGTGCGTGCGTGTGTAGGTCAAAGTCCGCCGATCGCAGCATTCCCCTATTTTGTAAAATTATTTTTTACTCCTCTGGGTGTTGCAATGGATATCAATGATTCATATGATTGCCCTCAGTAAAAAAGCACAAGAAACAGGACGCAAACAGTTACAAACTCTGCTTCATAAGATGTCGCGGGCGATCGGGAAGACGCTGAGCAGAGGGCACCGTCGCGTAAAACATCGTGAGACCGCGGAAACAGCCGGACTGTGCTTCAGGCTGGATTCGAACCTGCGATGACATTCTTAAAGTGCTATGTAGCACAGCGCTGCCTTTCCCATGTGTGCTACGGAGACACCATTAATGCAGTGCTCATTATACATGATTAGAGTCTCGTGACTGCCGGCTACTGCGTGCGTGCGTGCGTGTGTAGGTCAAAGTCCGCCGATCGCAGCATTCCCCTATTTTGTAAAATTATTTTTTACTCTCCTGGGTGTTGCAATGGATATCAATGATTCATATGATTGCCCTCAGTAAAAAAACACAAGAAACAGGAATGCAATCAGTTACAAACACTCAGGTTCTCTGCTTCATAAGATGTCGCCGGCGATCGGGAAGACGCTGAGCAGAGGGCACCGTCGCGTAAAACAACGTGAGTCCGCGGAAACTGCCGGACGGTGCTTCAGGCCGGATTCGAACCGGCGATGCCATTCTTAAAGTGCTATGTAGCACAGCGCTGCCTTTCCCATGTGTGCTACGGAGACGCTGATTAATGCAGTGCTCATTATACATGATTAGAGTCTCGTGACTGCCGGCTACTGCGTGCGTGCGTGCGTAGGTCAAAGTCCGCTGATCGCGGCATTCCCCTATTTTGTAAAATTATTTTTTACTCCTCTGGGTGTTGCAATGGATATCAATGATTCATATGATTGCCCTCAGTAAAAAAACACAAGAAACAGGACGCAAACAGTTACAAACACTCAGGTTCTCTACTTCATAAGATGTCGCGGGCGATCGGGAAGACGCTGAGCAGAGGGCACCGTCGCGTAAAACAACGTGAGTCCGCGGAAACTGCCGGACGGTGCTTCAGGCCGGATTCGAACCTGCGATGACATTCTTAAAGTGCTATGTAGCACAGCGCTGCCTTTCCCATGTGTGCTACGGAGACACCGATTAATGCAGTGCTCATTATACATGATTAGAGTCTCGTGACTGCCAGCTACTGCTTGCGTGCGTGCGTGTATAGGTCAAAGTCCGCCGATCGCAGCATTCCCCTATTTTGTAAAATTATTTTTTACTCTCCTGGGTGTTGCAATGGATATCAATGATTCATATGATTGCCCTCAGTAAAAAAACACAAGAAACAGGAATGCAATCAGTTACAAACACTCAGGTTCTCTGCTTCATAAGATGTCGCCGGAGATCGGGAAGACGCTGAGCAGAGGGCACGTCGCGTAAAACAACGCGAGACCGCGGAAATGGCCGGACGGTGCTTCAGGCCTTATTCGAACCTGCAATGCCATTCTTAAAGTGCTATGTAGCACAGCGCTGCCTTTCCCATATGTGCTACGGAGATGCTGATTAGTGCAGTGCTCATTATACATGATTAGAGTCTCGTGACTGCCGGCTACTGCGTGGGTGCGTGCGTAGGTCAAAGTCCGCCGATCGCAGCATTCCCCTATTTTGTAAAATTATTTTTTACTCCTCTGGGTGTTGCAATGGATATCAATGATTCATATGATTGCCCTCAGTAAAAAAGCACAAGAAACAGGACGCAAACAGTTACAAACTCTGCTTCATAAGATGTCGCGGGCGATCGGGAAGACGCTGAGCAGAGGGCACCGTCGCGTAAAACATCGTGAGACCGCGGAAACAGCCGGACTGTGCTTCAGGCTGGATTCGAACCTGCGATGACATTCTTAAAGTGCTATGTAGCACAGCGCTGCCTTTCCCATGTGTGCTACGGAGACACCATTAATGCAGTGCTCATTATACATGATTAGAGTCTCGTGACTGCCGGCTACTGCGTGCGTGCGTGCGTGTGTAGGTCAAAGTCCGCCGATCACAGCATTCCCCTATTTTGTAAAATTATTTTTTACTCTCCTGGGTGTTGCAATGGATATCAATGATTCATATGATTGCCCTCAGTAAAAAAACACAAGAAACAGGAATGCAATCAGTTACAAACACTCAGGTTCTCTGCTTCATAAGATGTCGCCGGCGATCGGGAAGACGCTGAGCAGAGGGCACCGTCGCGTAAAACAACGTGAGTCCGCGGAAACTGCCGGACGGTGCTTCAGGCCGGATTCGAACCGGCGATGCCATTCTTAAAGTGCTATGTAGCACAGCGCTGCCTTTCCCATGTGTGCTACGGAGACGCTGATTAATGCAGTGCTCATTATACATGATTAGAGTCTCGTGACTGCCGGCTACTGCGTGCGTGCGTGCGTAGGTCAAAGTCCGCTGATCGCGGCATTCCCCTATTTTGTAAAATTATTTTTTACTCTCCTGGGTGTTGCAATGGATATCAATGATTCATATCATTGCCCTCAGTAAAAAAACACAAGAAACAGGAATGCAATCAGTTACAAACACTCAGGTTCTCTGCTTCATAAGATGTCGCCGGCGATCGGGAAGACGCTGAGCAGAGGGCACCGTCGCGTAAAACAACGTGAGTCCGCGGAAACTGCCGGACGGTGCTTCAGGCCGGATTCGAACCTGCGATGACATTCTTAAAGTGCTATGTAGCACAGCGCTGCCTTTCCCATGTGTGCTACGGAGACACCATTAATGCAGTGCTCATTATACATGATTAGAGTCTCGTGACTGCCGGCTACTGCGTGCGTGCGTAGGTCAAAGTCCGCCGATCGCAGCATTCCCCTATTTTGTAAAATAATTTTTTACTCCTCTGGGTGTTGCAATGGATATCAATGATTCATATGATTGCCCTCAGTAAAAAAGCACAAGAAACAGGACGCAAACAGTTACAAACTCTGCTTCATAAGATGTCGCGGGCGATCGGGAAGACGCTGAGCAGAGGGCACCGTCGCGTAAAACATCGTGAGACCGCGGAAACAGCCGGACTGTGCTTCAGGCTGGATTCGAACCTGCGATGACATTCTTAAAGTGCTATGTAGCACAGCGCTGCCTTTCCCATGTGTGCTACGGAGACACCGATTAATGCACTGCTCATTATACATGATTAGAGTCTCGTGACTGCCGGCTACTGCGTGCGTGCGTGCGTGTGTAGGTCAAAGTCCGCCGATCGCAGCATTCCCCTATTTTGTAAAATTATTTTTTACTCTCCTGGGTGTTGCAATGGATATCAATGATTCATATGATTGCCCTCAGTAAAAAAACACAAGAAACAGGAATGCAATCAGTTACAAACACTCAGGTTCTCTGCTTCATAAGATGTCGCCGGCGATCGGGAAGACGCTGAGCAGAGGGCACCGTCGCGTAAAACAACGTGAGTCCGCGGAAACTGCCGGACGGTGCTTCAGGCCGGATTCGAACCGGCGATGCCATTCTTAAAGTGCTATGTAGCACAGCGCTGCCTTTCCCATGTGTGCTACGGAGACGCTGATTAATGCAGTGCTCATTATACATGATTAGAGTCTCGTGACTGCCGGCTACTGCGTGCGTGCGTGCGTAGGTCAAAGTCCGCTGATCGCGGCATTCCCCTATTTTGTAAAATTATTTTTTACTCCTCTGGGTGTTGCAATGGATATCAATGATTCATATGATTGCCCTCAGTAAAAAAACACAAGAAACAGGACGCAAACAGTTACAAACACTCAGGTTCTCTACTTCATAAGATGTCGCGGGCGATCGGGAAGACGCTGAGCAGAGGGCACCGTCGCGTAAAACAACGTGAGTCCGCGGAAACTGCCGGACGGTGCTTCAGGCCGGATTCGAACCTGCGATGACATTCTTAAAGTGCTATGTAGCACAGCGCTGCCTTTCCCATGTGTGCTACGGAGACACCGATTAATGCAGTGCTCATTATACATGATTAGAGTCTCGTGACTGCCGGCTACTGCTTGCGTGCGTGCGTGTATAGGTCAAAGTCCGCCGATCGCAGCATTCCCCTATTTTGTAAAATTATTTTTTACTCTCCTGGGTGTTGCAATGGATATCAATGATTCATATGATTGCCCTCAGTAAAAAAACACAAGAAACAGGAATGCAATCAGTTACAAACACTCAGGTTCTCTGCTTCATAAGATGTCGCCGGAGATCGGGAAGACGCTGAGCAGAGGGCACGTCGCGTAAAACAACGCGAGACCGCGGAAATGGCCGGACGGTGCTTCAGGCCTTATTCGAACCTGCAATGCCATTCTTAAAGTGCTATGTAGCACAGCGCTGCCTTTCCCATATGTGCTACGGAGATGCTGATTAGTGCAGTGCTCATTATACATGATTAGAGTCTCGTGACTGCCGGCTACTGCGTGGGTGCGTGCGTAGGTCAAAGTCCGCCGATCGCAGCATTCCCCTATTTTGTAAAATTATTTTTTACTCCTCTGGGTGTTGCAATGGATATCAATGATTCATATGATTGCCCTCAGTAAAAAAGCACAAGAAACAGGACGCAAACAGTTACAAACTCTGCTTCATAAGATGTCGCGGGCGATCGGGAAGACGCTGAGCAGAGGGCACCGTCGCGTAAAACATCGTGAGACCGCGGAAACAGCCGGACTGTGCTTCAGGCTGGATTCGAACCTGCGATGACATTCTTAAAGTGCTATGTAGCACAGCGCTGCCTTTCCCATGTGTGCTACGGAGACACCATTAATGCAGTGCTCATTATACATGATTAGAGTCTCGTGACTGCCGGCTACTGCGTGCGTGCGTGCGTGTGTAGGTCAAAGTCCGCCGATCGCAGCATTCCCCTATTTTGTAAAATTATTTTTTACTCTCCTGGGTGTTGCAATGGATATCAATGATTCATATGATTGCCCTCAGTAAAAAAACACAAGAAACAGGAATGCAATCAGTTACAAACACTCAGGTTCTCTGCTTCATAAGATGTCGCCGGCGATCGGGAAGACGCTGAGCAGAGGGCACCGTCGCGTAAAACAACGTGAGTCCGCGGAAACTGCCGGACGGTGCTTCAGGCCGGATTCGAACCGGCGATGCCATTCTTAAAGTGCTATGTAGCACAGCGCTGCCTTTCCCATGTGTGCTACGGAGACGCTGATTAATGCAGTGCTCATTATACATGATTAGAGTCTCGTGACTGCCGGCTACTGCGTGCGTGCGTGCGTAGGTCAAAGTCCGCTGATCGCGGCATTCCCCTATTTTGTAAAATTATTTTATACTCTCCTGGGTGTTGCAATGGATATCAATGATTCATATCATTGCCCTCAGTAAAAAAACACAAGAAACAGGAATGCAATCAGTTACAAACACTCAGGTTCTCTGCTTCATAAGATGTCGCCGGCGATCGGGAAGACGCTGAGCAGAGGGCACCGTCGCGTAAAACAACGTGAGTCCGCGGAAACTGCCGGACGGTGCTTCAGGCCGGATTCGAACCTGCGATGACATTCTTAAAGTGCTATGTAGCACAGCGCTGCCTTTCCCATGTGTGCTACGGAGACACCATTAATGCAGTGCTCATTATACATGATTAGAGTCTCGTGACTGCCGGCTACTGCGTGCGTGCGTAGGTCAAAGTCCGCCGATCGCAGCATTCCCCTATTTTGTAAAATTATTTTTTACTCCTCTGGGTGTTGCAATGGATATCAATGATTCATATGATTGCCCTCAGTAAAAAAGCACAAGAAACAGGACGCAAACAGTTACAAACTCTGCTTCATAAGATGTCGCGGGCGATCGGGAAGACGCTGAGCAGAGGGCACCGTCGCGTAAAACATCGTGAGACCGCGGAAACAGCCGGACTGTGCTTCAGGCTGGATTCGAACCTGCGATGACATTCTTAAAGTGCTATGTAGCACAGCGCTGCCTTTCCCATGTGTGCTACGGAGACACCGATTAATGCACTGCTCATTATACATGATTAGAGTCTCGTGACTGCCGGCTACTGCGTGCGTGCGTGCGTGTGTAGGTCAAAGTCCGCCGATCGCAGCATTCCCCTATTTTGTAAAATTATTTTTTACTCCTCTGGGTGTTGCAATGGATATCAATGATTCATATGATTGCCCTCAGTAAAAAAGCACAAGAAACAGGACGCAAACAGTTACAAACTCTGCTTCATAAGATGTCGCGGGCGATCGGGAAGACGCTGAGCAGAGGGCACCGTCGCGTAAAACATCGTGAGACCGCGGAAACAGCCGGACTGTGCTTCAGGCTGGATTCGAACCTGCGATGACATTCTTAAAGTGCTATGTAGCACAGCGCTGCCTTTCCCATGTGTGCTACGGAGACACCGATTAATGCACTGCTCATTATACATGATTAGAGTCTCGTGACTGCCGGCTACTGCGTGCGTGCGTGCGTGTGTAGGTCAAAGTCCGCCGATCGCAGCATTCCCCTATTTTGTAAAATTATTTTTTACTCTCCTGGGTGTTGCAATGGATATCAATGATTCATATGATTGCCCTCAGTAAAAAAACACAAGAAACAGGAATGCAATCAGTTACAAACACTCAGGTTCTCTGCTTCATAAGATGTCGCCGGCGATCGGGAAGACGCTGAGCAGAGGGCACCGTCGCGTAAAACAACGTGAGTCCGCGGAAACTGCCGGACGGTGCTTCAGGCCGGATTCGAACCGGCGATGCCATTCTTAAAGTGCTATGTAGCACAGCGCTGCCTTTCCCATGTGTGCTACGGAGACGCTGATTAATGCAGTGCGAATTATACATGACTAGAGTCTCGTGACTGCCGGCTACTGCGTGCGTGCGTGCATAGGTCAAAGTCCGCTGATCGCGGCATTCCCCTATTTTGTAAAATTATGTTTTACTCCTCTGGGTGTTGCAATGGATATCAATGATTCATATGATTGCCCTCAGTAAAAAAACACAAGAAACAGGACGCAAACAGTTACAAACACTCAGGTTCTCTACTTCATAAGATGTCGCGGGCGATCGGGAAGACGCTGAGCAGAGGGCACCGTCGCGTAAAACAACGCGAGACAGCGGAAACGGCCAGACGGTGTTTCAGGCCGGATTCGAACCTGCGATGACATTCTTAAAATGCTATGTAGCACAGCGCTGCCTTTCCCATGTGTGCTACGGAGAGGCTGATTAATGCAGTGCTCATTATACATGATTAGAGTCTCGTGACTGCCGGCTACTGCGTGCGTGCGCGTAGGTCAAAGTCCGCCGATCGCAGCATTCCCCTATTTTGTAAAATTATTTTTTACTCCTCTGGGTGTTGCAATGGATATCAATGATTCATATGATTGCCCTCAGTAAAAAAGCACAAGAAACAGGACGCAAACAGTTACAAACTCTGCTTCATAAGATGTCGCGGGCGATCGGGAAGACGCTGAGCAGAGGGCACCGTCGCGTAAAACATCGTGAGACCGCGGAAACAGCCGGACTGTGCTTCAGGCTGGATTCGAACCTGCGATGACATTCTTAAAGTGCTATGTAGCACAGCGCTGCCTTTCCCATGTGTGCTACGGAGACACCGATTAATGCACTGCTCATTATACATGATTAGAGTCTCGTGACTGCCGGCTACTGCGTGCGTGCGTGCGTGTGTAGGTCAAAGTCCGCCGATCGCAGCATTCCCCTATTTTGTAAAATTATTTTTTACTCCTCTGGGTGTTGCAATGGATATCAATGATTCATATGATTGCCCTCAGTAAAAAAGCACAAGAAACAGGACGCAAACAGTTACAAACTCTGCTTCATAAGATGTCGCGGGCGATCGGGAAGACGCTGAGCAGAGGGCACCGTCGCGTAAAACATCGTGAGACCGCGGAAACAGCCGGACTGTGCTTCAGGCTGGATTCGAACCTGCGATGACATTCTTAAAGTGCTATGTAGCACAGCGCTGCCTTTCCCATGTGTGCTACGGAGACACCGATTAATGCACTGCTCATTATACATGATTAGAGTCTCGTGACTGCCGGCTACTGCGTGCGTGCGTGCGTGTGTAGGTCAAAGTCCGCCGATCGCAGCATTCCCCTATTTTGTAAAATTATTTTTTACTCTCCTGGGTGTTGCAATGGATATCAATGATTCATATGATTGCCCTCAGTAAAAAAACACAAGAAACAGGAATGCAATCAGTTACAAACACTCAGGTTCTCTGCTTCATAAGATGTCGCCGGCGATCGGGAAGACGCTGAGCAGAGGGCACCGTCGCGTAAAACAACGTGAGTCCGCGGAAACTGCCGGACGGTGCTTCAGGCCGGATTCGAACCGGCGATGCCATTCTTAAAGTGCTATGTAGCACAGCGCTGCCTTTCCCATGTGTGCTACGGAGACGCTGATTAATGCAGTGCGAATTATACATGACTAGAGTCTCGTGACTGCCGGCTACTGCGTGCGTGCGTGCATAGGTCAAAGTCCGCTGATCGCGGCATTCCCCTATTTTGTAAAATTATGTTTTACTCCTCTGGGTGTTGCAATGGATATCAATGATTCATATGATTGCCCTCAGTAAAAAAACACAAGAAACAGGACGCAAACAGTTACAAACACTCAGGTTCTCTACTTCATAAGATGTCGCGGGCGATCGGGAAGACGCTGAGCAGAGGGCACCGTCGCGTAAAACAACGCGAGACAGCGGAAACGGCCAGACGGTGTTTCAGGCCGGATTCGAACCTGCGATGACATTCTTAAAATGCTATGTAGCACAGCGCTGCCTTTCCCATGTGTGCTACGGAGACGCTGATTAATGCAGTGCTCATTATACATGATTAGAGTCTCGTGACTGCCGGCTACTGCGTGCGTGCGCGTAGGTCAAAGTCCGCCGATCGCAGCATTCCCCTATTTTGTAAAATTATTTTTTACTCCTCTGGGTGTTGCAATGGATATCAATGATTCATATGATTGCCCTCAGTAAAAAAGCACAAGAAACAGGACGCAAACAGTTACAAACTCTGCTTCATAAGATGTCGCGGAGGATCGGGAAGACGCTGAGCAGAGGGCACCTTCGCGTAAAACAACGTGAGACCGAGGAAACGGCCAGACGGTGTTTCAGGCCGGATTCGAACCTGCGATGACATTCTTAAAGTGCTATGTAGCACAGCGCTGCCTTTCCCATGTGTGCTACGGAGACGCTGATTAATGCAGTGCTCATTATACATGATTAGAGTCTCGTGACTGCCGGCTACTGCGTGCGTGCGTGCGTAGGTCAAAGTCCGCCGATCGGGGCATTCCCCTATTTTGTAAAATTATTTTTTACTCTCCTGGGTGTTGCAATGGATATCAATGATTCATATGATTGCCCACAGTAAAAAAATACAAGAAACAGGACGCAATCAGTTACAAACACTCAGGTTCTCTGCTTCATAAGATGTCGCGGGCGATCGGGAAGACGCTGAGCAGAGGGCACCGTCGCGTAAAACAACGTGAGTCCGCGGAAACTGCCGGACGGTGCTTCAGGCCGGATTCGAACCGGCGATGCCATTCTTAAAGTGCTATGTAGCACAGCGCTGCCTTTCCCATGTGTGCTACGGAGACGCTGATTAATGCAGTGCGAATTATACATGATTAGAGTCTCGTGACTGCCGGCTACTGCGTGCGTGCGTGTGTAGGTCAAAGTCCGCCGATCGCAGCATTCCCCTATTTTGTAAAATTATTTTTTACTCCTCTGGGTGTTGCAATGGATATCAATGATTCATATGATTGCCCTCAGTAAAAAAGCACAAGAAACAGGACGCAAACAGTTACAAACTCTGCTTCATAAGATGTCGCGGGCGATCGGGAAGACGCTGAGCAGAGGGCACCGTCGCGTAAAACATCGTGAGACCGCGGAAACAGCCGGACTGTGCTTCAGGCTGGATTCGAACCTGCGATGACATTCTTAAAGTGCTATGTAGCACAGCGCTGCCTTTCCCATGTGTGCTACGGAGACACCATTAATGCAGTGCTCATTATACATGATTAGAGTCTCGTGACTGCCGGCTACTGCGTGCGTGCGTGCGTGTGTAGGTCAAAGTCCGCCGATCGCAGCATTCCCCTATTTTGTAAAATTATTTTTTACTCTCCTGGGTGTTGCAATGGATATCAATGATTCATATAATTGCCCTCAGTAAAAAAACACAAGAAACAGGAATGCAATCAGTTACAAACACTCAGGTTCTCTGCTTCATAAGATGTCGCCGGCGATCGGGAAGACGCTGAGCAGAGGGCACCGTCGCGTAAAACAACGTGAGTCCGCGGAAACTGCCGGACGGTGCTTCAGGCCGGATTCGAACCGGCGATGCCATTCTTAAAGTGCTATGTAGCACAGCGCTGCCTTTCCCATGTGTGCTACGGAGACGCTGATTAATGCAGTGCTCATTATACATGATTAGAGTCTCGTGACTGCCGGCTACTGCGTGCGTGCGTGCGTAGGTCAAAGTCCGCTGATCGCGGCATTCCCCTATTTTGTAAAATTATTTTTTACTCCTCTGGGTGTTGCAATGGATATCAATGATTCATATGATTGCCCTCAGTAAAAAAACACAAGAAACAGGACGCAAACAGTTACAAACACTCAGGTTCTCTACTTCATAAGATGTCGCGGGCGATCGGGAAGACGCTGAGCAGAGGGCACCGTCGCGTAAAACAACGTGAGTCCGCGGAAACTGCCGGACGGTGCTTCAGGCCGGATTCGAACCTGCGATGACATTCTTAAAGTGCTATGTAGCACAGCGCTGCCTTTCCCATGTGTGCTACGGAGACACCGATTAATGCAGTGCTCATTATACATGATTAGAGTCTCGTGACTGCCGGCTACTGCTTGCGTGCGTGCGTGTATAGGTCAAAGTCCGCCGATCGCAGCATTCCCCTATTTTGTAAAATTATTTTTTACTCTCCTGGGTGTTGCAATGGATATCAATGATTCATATGATTGCCCTCAGTAAAAAAACACAAGAAACAGGAATGCAATCAGTTACAAACACTCAGGTTCTCTGCTTCATAAGATGTCGCCGGAGATCGGGAAGACGCTGAGCAGAGGGCACGTCGCGTAAAACAACGCGAGACCGCGGAAATGGCCGGACGGTGCTTCAGGCCTTATTCGAACCTGCAATGCCATTCTTAAAGTGCTATGTAGCACAGCGCTGCCTTTCCCATATGTGCTACGGAGATGCTGATTAGTGCAGTGCTCATTATACATGATTAGAGTCTCGTGACTGCCGGCTACTGCGTGGGTGCGTGCGTAGGTCAAAGTCCGCCGATCGCAGCATTCCCCTATTTTGTAAAATTATTTTTTACTCCTCTGGGTGTTGCAATGGATATCAATGATTCATATGATTGCCCTCAGTAAAAAAGCACAAGAAACAGGACGCAAACAGTTACAAACTCTGCTTCATAAGATGTCGCGGGCGATCGGGAAGACGCTGAGCAGAGGGCACCGTCGCGTAAAACATCGTGAGACCGCGGAAACAGCCGGACTGTGCTTCAGGCTGGATTCGAACCTGCGATGACATTCTTAAAGTGCTATGTAGCACAGCGCTGCCTTTCCCATGTGTGCTACGGAGACACCATTAATGCAGTGCTCATTATACATGATTAGAGTCTCGTGACTGCCGGCTACTGCGTGCGTGCGTGCGTGTGTAGGTCAAAGTCCGCCGATCGCAGCATTCCCCTATTTTGTAAAATTATTTTTTACTCTCCTGGGTGTTGCAATGGATATCAATGATTCATATGATTGCCCTCAGTAAAAAAACACAAGAAACAGGAATGCAATCAGTTACAAACACTCAGGTTCTCTGCTTCATAAGATGTCGCCGGCGATCGGGAAGACGCTGAGCAGAGGGCACCGTCGCGTAAAACAACGTGAGTCCGCGGAAACTGCCGGACGGTGCTTCAGGCCGGATTCGAACCGGCGATGCCATTCTTAAAGTGCTATGTAGCACAGCGCTGCCTTTCCCATGTGTGCTACGGAGACGCTGATTAATGCAGTGCGAATTATACATGACTAGAGTCTCGTGACTGCCGGCTACTGCGTGCGTGCGTGCATAGGTCAAAGTCCGCTGATCGCGGCATTCCCCTATTTTGTAAAATTATGTTTTACTCCTCTGGGTGTTGCAATGGATATCAATGATTCATATGATTGCCCTCAGTAAAAAAACACAAGAAACAGGACGCAAACAGTTACAAACACTCAGGTTCTCTACTTCATAAGATGTCGCGGGCGATCGGGAAGACGCTGAGCAGAGGGCACCGTCGCGTAAAACAACGCGAGACAGCGGAAACGGCCAGACGGTGTTTCAGGCCGGATTCGAACCTGCGATGACATTCTTAAAGTGCTATGTAGCACAGCGCTGCCTTTCCCATGTGTGCTACGGAGACGCTGATTAATGCAGTGCTCATTATACATGATTAGAGTCTCGTGACTGCCGGCTACTGCGTGCGTGCGTGCGTAGGTCAAAGTCCGCCGATCGGGGCATTCCCCTATTTTGTAAAATTATTTTTTACTCTCCTGGGTGTTGCAATGGATATCAATGATTCATATGATTGCCCACAGTAAAAAAATACAAGAAACAGGACGCAATCAGTTACAAACACTCAGGTTCTCTGCTTCATAAGATGTCGCGGGCGATCGGGAAGACGCTGAGCAGAGGGCACCGTCGCGTAAAACAACGTGAGTCCGCGGAAACTGCCGGACGGTGCTTCAGGCCGGATTCGAACCGGCGATGCCATTCTTAAAGTGCTATGTAGCACAGCGCTGCCTTTCCCATGTGTGCTACGGAGACGCTGATTAATGCAGTGCGAATTATACATGATTAGAGTCTCGTGACTGCCGGCTACTGCGTGCGTGCGTGTGTAGGTCAAAGTCCGCCGATCGCAGCATTCCCCTATTTTGTAAAATTATTTTTTACTCCTCTGGGTGTTGCAATGGATATCAATGATTCATATGATTGCCCTCAGTAAAAAAGCACAAGAAACAGGACGCAAACAGTTACAAACTCTGCTTCATAAGATGTCGCGGGCGATCGGGAAGACGCTGAGCAGAGGGCACCGTCGCGTAAAACATCGTGAGACCGCGGAAACAGCCGGACTGTGCTTCAGGCTGGATTCGAACCTGCGATGACATTCTTAAAGTGCTATGTAGCACAGCGCTGCCTTTCCCATGTGTGCTACGGAGACACCATTAATGCAGTGCTCATTATACATGATTAGAGTCTCGTGACTGCCGGCTACTGCGTGCGTGCGTGCGTGTGTAGGTCAAAGTCCGCCGATCGCAGCATTCCCCTATTTTGTAAAATTATTTTTTACTCTCCTGGGTGTTGCAATGGATATCAATGATTCATATGATTGCCCTCAGTAAAAAAACACAAGAAACAGGAATGCAATCAGTTACAAACACTCAGGTTCTCTGCTTCATAAGATGTCGCCGGCGATCGGGAAGACGCTGAGCAGAGGGCACCGTCGCGTAAAACAACGTGAGTCCGCGGAAACTGCCGGACGGTGCTTCAGGCCGGATTCGAACCGGCGATGCCATTCTTAAAGTGCTATGTAGCACAGCGCTGCCTTTCCCATGTGTGCTACGGAGACGCTGATTAATGCAGTGCTCATTATACATGATTAGAGTCTCGTGACTGCCGGCTACTGCGTGCGTGTGTGCGTAGGTCAAAGTCCGCTGATCGCGGCATTCCCCTATTTTGTAAAATTATTTTTTACTCCTCTGGGTGTTGCAATGGATATCAATGATTCATATGATTGCCCTCAGTAAAAAAACACAAGAAACAGGACGCAAACAGTTACAAACACTCAGGTTCTCTACTTCATAAGATGTCGCGGGCGATCGGGAAGACGCTGAGCAGAGGGCACCGTCGCGTAAAACAACGTGAGTCCGCGGAAACTGCCGGACGGTGCTTCAGGCCGGATTCGAACCTGCGATGACATTCTTAAAGTGCTATGTAGCACAGCGCTGCCTTTCCCATGTGTGCTACGGAGACACCGATTAATGCAGTGCTCATTATACATGATTAGAGTCTCGTGACTGCCGGCTACTGCTTGCGTGCGTGCGTGTATAGGTCAAAGTCCGCCGATCGCAGCATTCCCCTATTTTGTAAAATTATTTTTTACTCTCCTGGGTGTTGCAATGGATATCAATGATTCATATGATTGCCCTCAGTAAAAAAACACAAGAAACAGGAATGCAATCAGTTACAAACACTCAGGTTCTCTGCTTCATAAGATGTCGCCGGAGATCGGGAAGACGCTGAGCAGAGGGCACGTCGCGTAAAACAACGCGAGACCGCGGAAATGGCCGGACGGTGCTTCAGGCCTTATTCGAACCTGCAATGCCATTCTTAAAGTGCTATGTAGCACAGCGCTGCCTTTCCCATATGTGCTACGGAGATGCTGATTAGTGCAGTGCTCATTATACATGATTAGAGTCTCGTGACTGCCGGCTACTGCGTGGGTGCGTGCGTAGGTCAAAGTCCGCCGATCGCAGCATTCCCCTATTTTGTAAAATTATTTTTTACTCCTCTGGGTGTTGCAATGGATATCAATGATTCATATGATTGCCCTCAGTAAAAAAGCACAAGAAACAGGACGCAAACAGTTACAAACTCTGCTTCATAAGATGTCGCGGGCGATCGGGAAGACGCTGAGCAGAGGGCACCGTCGCGTAAAACATCGTGAGACCGCGGAAACAGCCGGACTGTGCTTCAGGCTGGATTCGAACCTGCGATGACATTCTTAAAGTGCTATGTAGCACAGCGCTGCCTTTCCCATGTGTGCTACGGAGACACCATTAATGCAGTGCTCATTATACATGATTAGAGTCTCGTGACTGCCGGCTACTGCGTGCGTGCGTGCGTGTGTAGGTCAAAGTCCGCCGATCGCAGCATTCCCCTATTTTGTAAAATTATTTTTTACTCTCCTGGGTGTTGCAATGGATATCAATGATTCATATGATTGCCCTCAGTAAAAAAACACAAGAAACAGGAATGCAATCAGTTACAAACACTCAGGTTCTCTGCTTCATAAGATGTCGCCGGCGATCGGGAAGACGCTGAGCAGAGGGCACCGTCGCGTAAAACAACGTGAGTCCGCGGAAACTGCCGGACGGTGCTTCAGGCCGGATTCGAACCGGCGATGCCATTCTTAAAGTGCTATGTAGCACAGCGCTGCCTTTCCCATGTGTGCTACGGAGACGCTGATTAATGCAGTGCGAATTATACATGACTAGAGTCTCGTGACTGCCGGCTACTGCGTGCGTGCGTGCATAGGTCAAAGTCCGCTGATCGCGGCATTCCCCTATTTTGTAAAATTATGTTTTACTCCTCTGGGTGTTGCAATGGATATCAATGATTCATATGATTGCCCTCAGTAAAAAAACACAAGAAACAGGACGCAAACAGTTACAAACACTCAGGTTCTCTACTTCATAAGATGTCGCGGGCGATCGGGAAGACGCTGAGCAGAGGGCACCGTCGCGTAAAACAACGCGAGACAGCGGAAACGGCCAGACGGTGTTTCAGGCCGGATTCGAACCTGCGATGACATTCTTAAAGTGCTATGTAGCACAGCGCTGCCTTTCCCATGTGTGCTACGGAGACGCTGATTAATGCAGTGCTCATTATACATGATTAGAGTCTCGTGACTGCCGGCTACTGCGTGCGTGCGTGCGTAGGTCAAAGTCCGCCGATCGGGGCATTCCCCTATTTTGTAAAATTATTTTTTACTCTCCTGGGTGTTGCAATGGATATCAATGATTCATATGATTGCCCACAGTAAAAAAATACAAGAAACAGGACGCAATCAGTTACAAACACTCAGGTTCTCTGCTTCATAAGATGTCGCGGGCGATCGGGAAGACGCTGAGCAGAGGGCACCGTCGCGTAAAACAACGTGAGTCCGCGGAAACTGCCGGACGGTGCTTCAGGCCGGATTCGAACCGGCGATGCCATTCTTAAAGTGCTATGTAGCACAGCGCTGCCTTTCCCATGTGTGCTACGGAGACGCTGATTAATGCAGTGCGAATTATACATGATTAGAGTCTCGTGACTGCCGGCTACTGCGTGCGTGCGTGTGTAGGTCAAAGTCCGCCGATCGCAGCATTCCCCTATTTTGTAAAATTATTTTTTACTCCTCTGGGTGTTGCAATGGATATCAATGATTCATATGATTGCCCTCAGTAAAAAAGCACAAGAAACAGGACGCAAACAGTTACAAACTCTGCTTCATAAGATGTCGCGGGCGATCGGGAAGACGCTGAGCAGAGGGCACCGTCGCGTAAAACATCGTGAGACCGCGGAAACAGCCGGACTGTGCTTCAGGCTGGATTCGAACCTGCGATGACATTCTTAAAGTGCTATGTAGCACAGCGCTGCCTTTCCCATGTGTGCTACGGAGACACCATTAATGCAGTGCTCATTATACATGATTAGAGTCTCGTGACTGCCGGCTACTGCGTGCGTGCGTGCGTGTGTAGGTCAAAGTCCGCCGATCGCAGCATTCCCCTATTTTGTAAAATTATTTTTTACTCTCCTGGGTGTTGCAATGGATATCAATGATTCATATGATTGCCCTCAGTAAAAAAACACAAGAAACAGGAATGCAATCAGTTACAAACACTCAGGTTCTCTGCTTCATAAGATGTCGCCGGCGATCGGGAAGACGCTGAGCAGAGGGCACCGTCGCGTAAAACAACGTGAGTCCGCGGAAACTGCCGGACGGTGCTTCAGGCCGGATTCGAACCGGCGATGCCATTCTTAAAGTGCTATGTAGCACAGCGCTGCCTTTCCCATGTGTGCTACGGAGACGCTGATTAATGCAGTGCTCATTATACATGATTAGAGTCTCGTGACTGCCGGCTACTGCGTGCGTGTGTGCGTAGGTCAAAGTCCGCTGATCGCGGCATTCCCCTATTTTGTAAAATTATTTTTTACTCCTCTGGGTGTTGCAATGGATATCAATGATTCATATGATTGCCCTCAGTAAAAAAACACAAGAAACAGGACGCAAACAGTTACAAACACTCAGGTTCTCTACTTCATAAGATGTCGCGGGCGATCGGGAAGACGCTGAGCAGAGGGCACCGTCGCGTAAAACAACGTGAGTCCGCGGAAACTGCCGGACGGTGCTTCAGGCCGGATTCGAACCTGCGATGACATTCTTAAAGTGCTATGTAGCACAGCGCTGCCTTTCCCATGTGTGCTACGGAGACACCGATTAATGCAGTGCTCATTATACATGATTAGAGTCTCGTGACTGCCGGCTACTGCTTGCGTGCGTGCGTGTATAGGTCAAAGTCCGCCGATCGCAGCATTCCCCTATTTTGTAAAATTATTTTTTACTCTCCTGGGTGTTGCAATGGATATCAATGATTCATATGATTGCCCTCAGTAAAAAAACACAAGAAACAGGAATGCAATCAGTTACAAACACTCAGGTTCTCTGCTTCATAAGATGTCGCCGGAGATCGGGAAGACGCTGAGCAGAGGGCACGTCGCGTAAAACAACGCGAGACCGCGGAAATGGCCGGACGGTGCTTCAGGCCTTATTCGAACCTGCAATGCCATTCTTAAAGTGCTATGTAGCACAGCGCTGCCTTTCCCATATGTGCTACGGAGATGCTGATTAGTGCAGTGCTCATTATACATGATTAGAGTCTCGTGACTGCCGGCTACTGCGTGGGTGCGTGCGTAGGTCAAAGTCCGCCGATCGCAGCATTCCCCTATTTTGTAAAATTATTTTTTACTCCTCTGGGTGTTGCAATGGATATCAATGATTCATATGATTGCCCTCAGTAAAAAAGCACAAGAAACAGGACGCAAACAGTTACAAACTCTGCTTCATAAGATGTAGCGGGCGATCGGGAAGACGCTGAGCAGAGGGCACCGTCGCGTAAAACATCGTGAGACCGCGGAAACAGCCGGACTGTGCTTCAGGCTGGATTCGAACCTGCGATGACATTCTTAAAGTGCTATGTAGCACAGCGCTGCCTTTCCCATGTGTGCTACGGAGACACCATTAATGCAGTGCTCATTATACATGATTAGAGTCTCGTGACTGCCGGCTACTGCGTGCGTGCGTGCGTGTGTAGGTCAAAGTCCGCCGATCACAGCATTCCCCTATTTTGTAAAATTATTTTTTACTCTCCTGGGTGTTGCAATGGATATCAATGATTCATATGATTGCCCTCAGTAAAAAAACACAAGAAACAGGAATGCAATCAGTTACAAACACTCAGGTTCTCTGCTTCATAAGATGTCGCCGGCGATCGGGAAGACGCTGAGCAGAGGGCACCGTCGCGTAAAACAACGTGAGTCCGCGGAAACTGCCGGACGGTGCTTCAGGCCGGATTCGAACCGGCGATGCCATTCTTAAAGTGCTATGTAGCACAGCGCTGCCTTTCCCATGTGTGCTACGGAGACGCTGATTAATGCAGTGCTCATTATACATGATTAGAGTCTCGTGACTGCCGGCTACTGCGTGCGTGCATGCGTAGGTCAAAGTCCGCTGATCGCGGCATTCCCCTATTTTGTAAAATTATTTTTTACTCTCCTGGGTGTTGCAATGGATATCAATGATTCATATCATTGCCCTCAGTAAAAAAACACAAGAAACAGGAATGCAATCAGTTACAAACACTCAGGTTCTCTGCTTCATAAGATGTCGCCGGCGATCGGGAAGACGCTGAGCAGAGGGCACCGTCGCGTAAAACAACGTGAGTCCGCGGAAACTGCCGGACGGTGCTTCAGGCCGGATTCAAACCTGCGATGACATTCTTAAAGTGCTATGTAGCACAGCGCTGCCTTTCCCATGTGTGCTACGGAGACACCATTAATGCAGTGCTCATTATACATGATTAGAGTGATCGCAGCATTCCCCTATTTTGTAAAATAATTTTTTACTCCTCTGGGTGTTGCAATGGATATCAATGATTCATATGATTGCCCTCAGTAAAAAAGCACAAGAAACAGGACGCAAACAGTTACAAACTCTGCTTCATAAGATGTCGCGGGCGATCGGGAAGACGCTGAGCAGAGGGCACCGTCGCGTAAAACATCGTGAGACCGCGGAAACAGCCGGACTGTGCTTCAGGCTGGATTCGAACCTGCGATGACATTCTTAAAGTGCTATGTAGCACAGCGCTGCCTTTCCCATGTGTGCTACGGAGACACCGACTAATGCACTGCTCATTATACATGATTAGAGTCTCGTGACTGCCGGCTACTGCGTGCGTGCGTGCGTGTGTAGGTCAAAGTCCGCCGATCGCAGCATTCCCCTATTTTGTAAAATTATTTTTTACTCTCCTGGGTGTTGCAATGGATATCAATGATTCATATGATTGCCCTCAGTAAAAAAACACAAGAAACAGGAATGCAATCAGTTACAAACACTCAGGTTCTCTGCTTCATAAGATGTCGCCGGAGATCGGGAAGACGCTGAGCAGAGGGCACGTCGCGTAAAACAACGCGAGACCGCGGAAATGGCCGGACGGTGCTTCAGGCCTTATTCGAACCTGCAATGCCATTCTTAAAGTGCTATGTAGCACAGCGCTGCCTTTCCCATATGTGCTACGGAGATGCTGATTAGTGCAGTGCTCATTATACATGATTAGAGTCTCGTGACTGCCGGCTACTGCGTGGGTGCGTGCGTAGGTCAAAGTCCGCCGATCGCAGCATTCCCCTATTTTGTAAAATTATTTTTTACTCCTCTGGGTGTTGCAATGGATATCAATGATTCATATGATTGCCCTCAGTAAAAAAGCACAAGAAACAGGACGCAAACAGTTACAAACTCTGCTTCATAAGATGTCGCGGGCGATCGGGAAGACGCTGAGCAGAGGGCACCGTCGCGTAAAACATCGTGAGACCGCGGAAACAGCCGGACTGTGCTTCAGGCTGGATTCGAACCTGCGATGACATTCTTAAAGTGCTATGTAGCACAGCGCTGCCTTTCCCATGTGTGCTACGGAGACACCATTAATGCAGTGCTCATTATACATGATTAGAGTCTCGTGACTGCCGGCTACTGCGTGCGTGCGTGCGTGTGTAGGTCAAAGTCCGCCGATCACAGCATTCCCCTATTTTGTAAAATTATTTTTTACTCTCCTGGGTGTTGCAATGGATATCAATGATTCATATGATTGCCCTCAGTAAAAAAACACAAGAAACAGGAATGCAATCAGTTACAAACACTCAGGTTCTCTGCTTCATAAGATGTCGCCGGCGATCGGGAAGACGCTGAGCAGAGGGCACCGTCGCGTAAAACAACGTGAGTCCGCGGAAACTGCCGGACGGTGCTTCAGGCCGGATTCGAACCGGCGATGCCATTCTTAAAGTGCTATGTAGCACAGCGCTGCCTTTCCCATGTGTGCTACGGAGACGCTGATTAATGCAGTGCTCATTATACATGATTAGAGTCTCGTGACTGCCGGCTACTGCGTGCGTGCGTGCGTAGGTCAAAGTCCGCTGATCGCGGCATTCCCCTATTTTGTAAAATTATTTTTTACTCTCCTGGGTGTTGCAATGGATATCAATGATTCATATCATTGCCCTCAGTAAAAAAACACAAGAAACAGGAATGCAATCAGTTACAAACACTCAGGTTCTCTGCTTCATAAGATGTCGCCGGCGATCGGGAAGACGCTGAGCAGAGGGCACCGTCGCGTAAAACAACGTGAGTCCGCGGAAACTGCCGGACGGTGCTTCAGGCCGGATTCGAACCTGCGATGACATTCTTAAAGTGCTATGTAGCACAGCGCTGCCTTTCCCATGTGTGCTACGGAGACACCATTAATGCAGTGCTCATTATACATGATTAGAGTAGTCTCGTGACTGCCGGCTACTGCGTGCGTGCGTAGGTCAAAGTCCGCCGATTGCAGCATTCCCCTATTTTGTAAAATAATTTTTTACTCCTCTGGGTGTTGCAATGGATATCAATGATTCATATGATTGCCCTCAGTAAAAAAGCACAAGAAACAGGACGCAAACAGTTACAAACTCTGCTTCATAAGATGTCGCGGGCGATCGGGAAGACGCTGAGCAGAGGGCACCGTCGCGTAAAACATCGTGAGACCGCGGAAACAGCCGGACTGTGCTTCAGGCTGGATTCGAACCTGCGATGACATTCTTAAAGTGCTATGTAGCACAGCGCTGCCTTTCCCATGTGTGCTACGGAGACACCGATTAATGCACTGCTCATTATACATGATTAGAGTCTCGTGACTGCCGGCTACTGCGTGCGTGCGTGCGTGTGTAGGTCAAAGTCCGCCGATCGCAGCATTCCCCTATTTTGTAAAATAATTTTTTACTCTCCTGGGTGTTGCAATGGATATCAATGATTCATATGATTGCCCTCAGTAAAAAAACACAAGAAACAGGAATGCAATCAGTTACAAACACTCAGGTTCTCTGCTTCATAAGATGTCGCCGGCGATCGGGAAGACGCTGAGCAGAGGGCACCGTCGCGTAAAACAACGTGAGTCGGCGGAAACTGCCGGACGGTGCTTCAGGCCGGATTCGAACCGGCGATGCCATTCTTAAAGTGCTATGTAGCACAGCGCTGCCTTTCCCATGTGTGCTACGGAGACGCTGATTAATGCAGTGCGAATTATACATGACTAGAGTCTCGTGACTGCCGGCTACTGCGTGCGTGCGTGCATAGGTCAAAGTCCGCTGATCGCGGCATTCCCCTATTTTGTAAAATATTTTTTTACTCCTCTGGGTGTTGCAATGGATATCAATGATTCATATGATTGCCCTCAGTAAAAAAACACAAGAAACAGGACGCAAACAGTTACAAACACTCAGGTTCTCTGCTTCATAAGATGTCGCGGGCGATCGGGAAGACGCTGAGCAGAGGGCACCGTCGCGTAAAACAACGTGAGTCCGCGGAAACTGCCGGACGGTGCTTCAGGCCGGATTCGAACCGGCGATGCTATTCTTAAAGTGCTATGTAGCACAGCGCTGCCATTCCCATGTGTGCTACGGAGACGCTGATTAATGTAGTGCTCATTATACATGATTAGAGTCTCGTGACTGCCGGCTACTGCGTGCGTGCGTGCGTAGGTCAAAGTCCGCTGATCGCGGCATTCCCCTATTTTGTAAAATATTTTTTTACTCCTCTGGGTGTTGCAATGGATATCAATGATTCATATGATTGCCCTCAGTAAAAAAAACACAAGAAACAGGACGCAAACAGTTACAAACACTCAGGATCTCTGCTTCATAAGATGTCGCGGGCGATCGGGAAGACGGTGAGCAGAGGGCACCGTCGCGTAAAACAACGTGAGTCCGCGGAAACTGCCGGACAGTGCTTCAGGCCGGATTCGAACCGGCGATGCCATTCTTAAAGTGCTATGTAGCACAGCGCTGCCATTCCCATGTGTGCTACGGAGACGCTGATTAATGCAGTGCTCATTATACATGATTAGAGTCTCGTGACTGCCGGCTACTGCGTGCGTGCGTGCGTAGGTCAAAGTCCGCTGATCGCGGCATTCCCCTATTTTGTAAAATTATTTTTTACTCCTCTGGGTGTTGCAATGGATATCAATGATTCATATGTTTGCCCTCAGTAAAAAAACACAAGAAACAGGAATGCAATCAGTTACAAACACTCAGGTTCTCTGCTTCATAAGATGTCGCCGGTGATCGGGAAGACGCTGAGCAGAGGGCACCGTCGCGTAAAACAACGCGAGACCGCGGAAATGGCCGGACGGTGCTTCAGGCTGGATTCGAACCTGCGATGACATTCTTAAAGTGCTATGTAGCACAGCGCTGCCTTTCCCATGTGTGCTACGGAGACACCATTAATGCAGTGCTCATTATACATGATTAGAGTCTCGTGACTGCCGGCTACTGCGTGCGAGCGTGCGTGTGTAGGTCAAAGTCCGCTGATCGCGGCATTCCCCTATTTTGTAAAATTATTTTTTACTCCTCTGGGTGTTGCAATGGATAGAACACAGAGCACTACATTAAACAGCGCTCCCGTAGCACAATGGACTAGACGTCGCTGAAGCATTGTGCCAGCGTCGCAGGTTGTAATCCTGCTTCATGACGTGACCACCGCGGTCTCCCGTTAATTTTACCGGTGTCCGGTAGCCTAGTCAATGCAATCGCGAATCGCGAGCGAGTGCAGGCGATCTCTTAAGAAGCCAATTGCGTGAATGTTTCTAATTGTTTGCTGTCTGTTTGTTGCCCTGTTTACTGAGGGCACTCGTATTAACCACTGATATCAATTGCAACAGCCAGAGAAATAAAAATCATTTTTTACTGAGAAGGAGGGCCTTTGGCCTGCACACGCTACAGCGTCACGAGACTGTCATAATGGATAGACAGCGTCGGCGTCAAGGGCGGGCCATAGGGGGCCAGGCCCGTCCAAACAGGCCAGTGTGCCCCCCCAACTGAGTTCTCTCCCTCACATAAAAAAATCTAAATATTATTATGCATGATTGAAATTAAATCCATATTGAACACTGATGTTGAACACTTACTACTCAAAATGAAACATGACATGTGTCAACTATGCTACTGTTGATTATGTGCGCAAACTGCGCGATGAAAAGGGATTCTGCACACTCGGACACCGTTGCAATGAGTGCCACCGATATATTTACTACGACTCCTGCAACGCCAAATGAGCATAAATCTCGATCAGTAGGGTTTTTAGACACTGCTGCATAAGAAATCCAGTAAAATGTCTCAAGATAGATCTGGGAATATAGGCCTAATGGAAAATACAAGGTTTTTCGTATGACCGCAGGATGACCCAAGCTGAATGCATGATCTGTTAATCTAAATTGCAGAAACCATAAAGGGCCAAACTGACATGTCGCATTTCCTATATTTTCCGATATTGTCCAGTGCTAATGATAAACTCGAGCAACGGAGATAGTGCTTTGGATCATGTAGGCTAGGACTACTTTAAGAATCGCCCTTTAGTGAGCGCAACACAGCACGGGTCTTAACCTGCTTTATCCAGAGGGAGACATTTTTGGAAGCAGTGACAAAAAGCCTATCATGGACCTGGCTGGGAAATGCGACAGTGGAGTCGGCATTCGTAGGCTATAGCCTGTCGCTGCAAGTACTTCTCCAAACTCAAAAACAGTAGACTTAAAAGTGGCAATAAAAGTGGACTGTCAGAGCAGCACAAAATACTAAGTCATGCCGAGTGTCCTGTTTCCTTTTAAACTTTCCATCACAGTTGGTGCATTTACCACTTCGTAAATGTGTTAGAATTTGTTCTGTAGGCTACTTTAAAGAACGTTTTGAGGGATCACATAGCCTATGTGCAATGTTGTGATATTATCAGTAGCCCTATGTGTAATTTGCTTTTGAGCAGGATCTTACAAGAACATTTCGAAATGAATGGAAAGACACAGTGAAGCCTATAGCCTAGGCTTGTTAGTGGTGAGTCTGTTATAGCCTATTTACTTGTATTGTAGCCTATGCAACGCTATTCTATTAAAATTCTATTATTCTAAACGTTGTGTGCTAGTTTATTCAACGGCTATGACCGCTATGTTCTTGCACTATTTCCCCCTTGATCATATTGATTCATGTATCCAAAAGGCTCGAAGGATGCTCTTTATTATATGGCAAAATAACGAATAAAAGTGAGGTGAGGTGCCCCCCCTGTCAGTGCTCATAGCCCCCCCACCAGTTGCTTTCTGGCGCCGACGCTGTGGATAGAACACCGAGCACTACATTAAACAGCGCTCCCGTAGCACAATGGACTAGACGTCGCTGAAGCATTGTGCCAGCGTCGCAGGTTGTAATCCTGCTTCATGACGTGACCACCGCGGTCTCCCGTTAATTTTACCGGTGTCCGGTAGCCTAGTCAATGCAATCGCGAATCGTGAGCGAGTGCAGGCCGGACAGGCGACCTCTTAAGAAGCCAATTGTGTGAATGTCTCTAATTGTTTGCTGTCTGTTTGTTGCCCTGTTTACTGAGGGCACTCATATTAACCACTGATATCAATTGCAACAGCCAGAGAAATAAAAATCATTTTTTACGAGGAGGAGGCCCTTTGGCCTACACACGCTACAGCGTCACAAGACTGTCATAATGGATAGAACACAGAGCACTACATTAAACAGCGCTCCCGTAGCACAATGGACTAGACGTCGCTGAAGCATTGTGCCAGCGTCGCAGGTTGTAATCCTGCTTCATGACGTGACCACCGCGGTCTCCCGTTAATTTTACCGGTGTCCGGTAGCCTAGTCAATGCAATCGCGAATCGTGAGCGAGTGCAGGCCGGACAGGCGACCTCTTAAGAAGCCAATTGCGTGAATGTCTCTAATTGTTTGCTGTCTGTTTGTTGCCCTGTTTACTGAGGGCACTCATATTAACCACTGATATCAATTGCAACAGCCAGAGAAATAAAAATCATTTTTTACGAGAAGGAGGCCCTTTGGCCTACACACGCTACAGCGTCACAAGACTGTCATAATGGATAGAACACAGAGCACTACATTAAACAGCGCTCCCGTAGCACAATGGACTAGACGTCGCTGAAGCATTGTGCCAGCGTCGCAGGTTGTAATCCTGCTTCATGACGTGACCACCGCGGTCTCCCGTTAATTTTACCGGTGTCCGGTAGCCTAGTCAATGCAATCGCGAATCGCAAGCGAGTGCAGGCGATCTCTTAAGAAGCCAATTGCGTGAATGTTTCTAATTGTTTGCTGTCTGTTTGTTGCCCTGTTTACTGAGGGCACTCATATTAACCACTGATATCAATTGCAACAGCCAGAGAAATAAAAATCATTTTTTACTGAGAAGGAGGGCCTTTGGCCTGCACACGCTACAGCGTCACGAGACTGTCATAATGGATAGACAGCGTCGGCGTCAAGGGCGGGCCATAGGGGGCCAGGCCCGTCCAAACAGGCCAGTGTGCCCCCCCAACTGAGTTCTCTCCCTCACATAAAAAAATCTAAATATTATTATGCATGATTGAAATTAAATCCATATTGAACACTGATGTTGAACACTTACTACTCAAAATGAAACATGACATGTGTCAACTATGCTACTGTTGATTATGTGCGCAAACTGCGCGATGAAAAGGGATTCTGCACACTCGGACACCGTTGCAATGAGTGCCACCGATATATTTACCACGACTCCTGCAACGCCAAATGAGCATAAATCTCGATCAGTAGGGTTTTTAGACACTGCTGCATAAGAAATCCAGTAAAATGTCTCAAGATAGATCTGGGAATATAGGCCTAATGGAAAATACAAGGTTTTTCGTATGACCGCAGGATGACCCAAGCTGAATGCATGATCTGTTAATCTAAATTGCAGAAACCATAAAGGGCCAAACTGACATGTCGCATTTCCTATATTTTCCGATATTGTCCAGTGCTAATGATAAACTCGAGCAACGGAGATAGTGCTTTGGATCATGTAGGCTAGGACTACTTTAAGAATCGCCCTTTAGTGAGCGCAACACAGCACGGGTATTAAACTGCTTTATCAAGAGGGAGACATTTTTGGAAGCAGTGACAAAAAGCCTATCATGGACCTGGCTGGGAAATGCGACAGTGGAGTCGGCATTCTTAGAACACCGAGCACGACATTAAACAGCGCTCCCGTAGCACAATGGACTGGTCGTCGCTGTGCAAAGCACTTGAAGCATTGTGCCAGCGTAGCAGGTTTTAATCCTGCTTCATGACGTGACCACCGCTGTCACGCCGTCTCCCGTTAATTTTACCGGTGTCCGGTAGCCTAGTCAGTGCAATCGCGATCTCTTAAGAAGCCAATTGCGTGACTGTTTGCTGTCTGTAGTGCTGTTTACTGAGGGCACTCATATTAACCACTGATATCAATTGCAACAGCCGAAAAATAAAAATACTTTTTTTTACGAGAACGAGGGCCTTTGACCGACGCACGCTATGGGCACCGTCACGAGACTGTCATAATGGATAGAACACCGAGCACGACATTAAACAGCGCTCCCGTAGCACAATGGACTGGTCGTCGCTGTGCAAAGCATTTGAAGCATTGTGCCAGCGTAGCAGGTTTTAATCCTGCTTCATGAAGTGACCACCGCTGTCACGCCGTCTCCCGTTAATTTTACCGGTGTCCGGTAGCCTAGTCAGTGCAATCGCGATCTCTTAAGAAGCCAATTGCGTGACTGTTTGCTCTGTCTGTAGTGCTGTTTACTGAGGGCACTCATATTAACCACTGATATCAATTGCAACAGCCGGAAAAAAAAAAAAAAAAATTTTACGAGAACGAGGGCCTTTGACCGACGCACGCTACGGGCACCGTCACGAGACTGTCATAATGGATAGAACACCGAGCACGACATTAAACAGCGCTCCCGTAGCACAATGGACTGGTCGTCGATATGCAAAGCACTTGAAGCATTGTGCCAGCGTAGCAGGTTTTAATCCTGCTTCATGACGTGACCACCGCTGTCACGCCGTCTCCCGTTAATTTTACCGGTGTCCGGTAGCCTAGTCAGTGCAATCGCGATCTCTTAAGAAGCCAATTGCGTGACTGTTTGCTCTGTCTGTAGTGCTGTTTACTGAGGGCACTCATATTAACCACTGATATCAATTGCAACAGCCGGAAAAAAAAAAAAAAAATTTTTTACGAGAACGAGGGCCTTTGACCGACGCACCCTACGGGCACCGTCACGAGACTGTCATAATGGATAGAACACCGAGCACGACATTAAACAGCGCTCCCGTAGCACAATGGACTGGTCGTCGATATGCAAAGCACTTGAAGCATTGTGCCAGCGTAGCAGGTTTTAATCCTGCTTCATGACGTGACCACCGCTGTCACGCCGTCTCCCGTTAATTTTACCGGTGTCCGGTAGCCTAGTCAGTGCAATCGCGATCTCTTAAGAAGCCAATTGCGTGACTGTTTGCTGTCTGTCTGTAGTGCTGTTTACTGAGGGCACTCATATTAACCACTGATATCAATTGCAACAGCCGGAAAAATAAAAATCTTTTTTTTTACGAGAAGGAGGGCCTTTGACCGACGCACGCTACGGGCACCGTCACGAGACTGTCATAATGGATATAACACCGAGCACGGCATTAAACAGCGCTCCCGTAGCACAATGGACTGGTCGTCGCTGTGCAAAGCACTTGAAGCATTGTGCCAGCGTAGCAGGTTTTAATCCTGCTTCATGACGTGACCACCGCTGTCACGCCGTCTCCCGTTAATTTTACCGGTGTCCGGTAGCCTAGTCAGTGCAATCGCGATCTCTTAAGAAGCCAATTGCGTGACTGTTTGCTGTCTGTCTGTAGTGCTGTTTACTGAGGGGCACTCATATTAACCACTGATATCAATTGCAACAGCCGGAAAAATAAAAAACATTTTTTTTACGAGAACGAGGGCCTTTGACCGACGCACGCTACGGGCACCGTCACGAGACTGTCATAATGGATAGAACACCGAGCACGACATTAAACAGCGCTCCCGTAGCACAATGGACTGGTCGTCGCTGTGCAAAGCACTTGAAGCATTGTGCCAGCGTAGCAGGTTTTAATCCTGCTTCATGACGTGACCACCGCTGTCACGCCGTCTCCCGTTAATTTTACCGGTGTCCGGTAGCCTAGTCAGTGCAATCGCGATCTCTTAAGAAGCCAATTGCGTGACTGTTTGCTGTCTGTCTGTAGTTCTGTTTACTGAGGGCACTCATATTAACCACTGATATCAATTGCAACAGCCGGAAAAATAAAAATCTTTTTTTTTACGAGAAGGAGGGCCTTTGACCGACGCACGCTACGGGCACCGTCACGAGACTGTCATAATGGATATAACACCGAGCACGGCATTAAACAGCGCTCCCGTAGCACAATGGACTGGTCGTCGCTGTGCAAAGCACTTGAAGCATTGTGCCAGCATAGCAGGTTTTAATCCTGCTTCATGACGTGACCACCGCTGTCACGCCGTCTCCCGTTAATTTTACCGGTGTCCGGTAGCCTAGTCAGTGCAATCGCGATCTCTTAAGAAGCCAATTGCGTGACTGTTTGCTGTCTGTCTGTAGTGCTGTTTACTGAGGGCACTCATATTAACCACTGATATCAATTGCAACAGCCGGAAAAATAAAAAACATTTTTTTTTACGAGAACGAGGGCCTTTGACCGACGCACGCTACGGGCACCGTCACGAGACTGTCATAATGGATAGAACACCGAGCACGACATTAAACAGCGCTCCCGTAGCACAATGGACTGGTCGTCGATATGCAAAGCACTTGAAGCATTGTGCCAGCGTAGCAGGTTTTAATCCTGCTTCATGACGTGACCACCGCTGTCACGCCGTCTCCCGTTAATTTTACCGGTGTCCGGTAGCCTAGTCAGTGCAATCGCGATCTCTTAAGAAGCCAATTGCGTGACTGTTTGCTGTCTGTCTGTAGTGCTGTTTACTGAGGGCACTCATATTAACCACTGATATCAATTGCAACAGCCGGAAAAATAAAAATCTTTTTTTTTACGAGAACGAGGGCCTTTGACCGACACACGCTACAGGCACCGTCACGAGACTGTCATAATGTATATAACACCGAGCACGGCATTAAACAGCGCTCCCGTAGCACAATGGACTGGTCGTCGCTGTGCAAAGCACTTGAAGCATTGTGCCAGCGTAGCAGGTTTTAATCCTGCTTCATGACGTGACCACCGCTGTCACGCCGTCTCCCGTTAATTTTACCGGTGTCCGGTAGCCTAGTCAGTGCAATCGCGATCTCTTAAGAAGCCAATTGCGTGACTGTTTGCTGTCTGTCTGTAGTGCTGTTTACTGAGGGGCACTCATATTAACCACTGATATCAATTGCAATAGCCAGAAAAATAAAAATCATTTTTTTTACGAGAACGAGGGCCTTTGACCGACGCACGCTACGGGCACCGTCACGGGACTGTCATAATGGATAGAACACCGAGCACGACATTAAACAGCGCTCCCGTAGCACAATGGACTGGTCGTCGCTGTGCAAAGCACTTGAAGCATTGTGCCAGCGTAGCAGGTTTTAATCCTGCTTCATGACGTGACCACCGCTGTCACGCCGTCTCCCGTTAATTTTACCGGTGTCCGGTAGCCTAGTCAGTGCAATCGCGATCTCTTAAGAAGCCAATTGCGTGACTGTTTGCTGTCTGTCTGTAGTGCTGTTTACTGAGGGGCACTCATATTAACCACTGATATCAATTGCAACAGCCGGAAAAATAAAAAACATTTTTTTTACGAGAACGAGGGCCTTTGACCGACGCACGCTACGGGCACCATCACGAGACTGTCATAATGGATAGAACACCGAGCACGACATTAAACAGCGCTCCCGTAGCACAATGGACTGGTCGTCGATATGCAAAGCACTTGAAGCATTGTGCCAGCGTAGCAGGTTTTAATCCTGCTTCATGACGTGACCACCGCTGTCACGCCGTCTCCCGTTAATTTTACCGGTGTCCGGTAGCCTAGTCAGTGCAATCGCGATCTCTTAAGAAGCCAATTGCGTGACTGTTTGCTGTCTGTCTGTAGTGCTGTTTACTGAGGGCACTCATATTAACCACTGATATCAATTGCAACAGCCGGAAAAATAAAAATCTTTTTTTTTACGAGAACGAGGGCCTTTGACCGACGCACGCTACAGGCACCGTCACGAGACTGTCATAATGTATATAACACCGAGCACGGCATTAAACAGCGCTCCCGTAGCACAATGGACTGGTCGTCGCTGTGCAAAGCACTTGAAGCATTGTGCCAGCGTAGCAGGTTTTAATCCTGCTTCATGACGTGACCACCGCTGTCACGCCGTCTCCCGTTAATTTTACCGGTGTCCGGTAGCCTAGTCAGTGCAATCGCGATCTCTTAAGAAGCCAATTGCGTGACTGTTTGCTGTCTGTCTGTAGTGCTGTTTACTGAGGGCACTCATATTAACCACTGATATCAATTGCAACAGCCGGAAAAAAAAAAATCTTTTTTTTTACGAGAACGAGGGCCTTTGACCGACGCACGCTACAGGCACCGTCACGAGACTGTCATAATGTATATAACACCGAGCACGGCATTAAACAGCGCTCCCGTAGCACAATGGACTGGTCGTCGCTGTGCAAAGCACTTGAAGCATTGTGCCAGCGTAGCAGGTTTTAATCCTGCTTCATGACGTGACCACCGCTGTCATGCCGTCTCCCGTTAATTTTACCGGTGTCCGGTAGCCTAGTCAGTGCAATCGCGATCTCTTAAGAAGCCAATTGCGTGACTGTTTGCTGTCTGTCTGTAGTGCTGTTTACTGAGGGGCACTCATATTAACCACTGATATCAATTGCAATAGCCAGAAAAATAAAAATCATTTTTTTTACGAGAACGAGGGCCTTTGACCGACGCACGCTACGGGCACCGTCACGGGACTGTCATAATGGATAGAACACCGAGCACGACATTAAACAGCGCTCCCGTAGCACAATGGACTGGTCGTCGCTGTGCAAAGCACTTGAAGCATTGTGCCAGCGTAGCAGGTTTTAATCCTGCTTCATGACGTGACCACCGCTGTCACGCCGTCTCCCGTTAATTTTACCGGTGTCCGGTAGCCTAGTCAGTGCAATCGCGATCTCTTAAGAAGCCAATTGCGTGACTGTTTGCTGTCTGTCTGTAGTGCTGTTTACTGAGGGCACTCATATTAACCACTGATATCAATTGCAACAGCCGGAAAAATAAAAAACATTTTTTTTTACGAGAACGAGGGCCTTTGACCGACGCACGCTACGGGCACCGTCACGAGACTGTCATAATGGATAGAACACCGAGCACGACATTAAACAGCGCTCCCGTAGCACAATGGACTGGTCGTCGCTGTGCAAAGCACTTGAAGCATTGTGCCAGCGTAGCAGGTTTTAATCCTGCTTCATGACGTGACCACCGCTGTCACACGAGGCTGAACTTGGCACCACTTTCGTTTCCGCGGGGGAAGACCACTTTCAGATCGCGGGGGAGTTAAGTTTCTGTTCCACCTTAAATAATGCAATTTTCTACCTCGTCCACAAGGGGCCAGTGTTGACCGCAAATCCGCGATAACACAGGCATGTGCCTGTTGCAGATGAACAGGCATTGTTCACAGACATTCAAAAGCCTGTATATCTTTTTTCTGTTGACTCCACTGCCGAATGTTTTGAGAAATGTTGCCTTTTGTGTTCTATTAAATAATTTGGTAATTTAGAGGGGGGGGGGGGGGGGGGTTATGTAGAGGGTGGCAGATTATGTAGTTTTTTTTTTTTTTCCTGTGCTGGATCTTTTGATACATGTTGTGTTATGTTTTTTTCTATTCAATAATTTTGTTCATTTTACACTGGGGGGGGGGGGGGCAATTCTATGGTGGAAAATGCCCTTTTTTGCCCCTCTGAAAATATAATATGTATTTGTGAAATTGCAGAATTTCAACACTTGAACAGGGACAGATATCCCATGTAGGATTTTGCAAGGGATCTTTCACCACATTCTGAAACTACACTTCCTCCCCTTTCCAATGACACCCCACTTGTGAAATTCTATGGTGGAAAATTGGATATTTAGCCCCTCTAAAAACAGTATATATTTTGTGAAATTGCAGAATTTCAACACTTGAACAGGGACAGATAGCCCATGAAGGATTTTGCAAGGGATCTTTCACCACATTCTGAAACTACACTTCCTCCCCTTTCCAATGACACCCCACTTGTGAAATTCTATGGTGGAAAATGCCCTTTTTTGCCCCTCTGAAAATATAATATGTATTTGTGAAATTGCAGAATTTCAACACTTGAACAGGGACAAATATCCCATGAAGGATTTTGCAAGGGATCTTTCACCACATTCTGAAACTACACTTCCTCCCCTTTCCAATGACACCCCACTTGTGAAATTCTATAGTGGAAAATGCCCTTTTTTGCCCCTCTGAAAACGTTTCATTTTCGCTATCATTGCGAGAATAGGCTACAATATGGAAAATGTTCCCTTTCAGTCTGATCGCTCCAAACATGTATGGGATTTCCTTACCTTTCCAAGAAGTTTTGTGAAAATTGTTCCAGTAGCTTTTGCGATATTGTTGACAGCCCTACCTCACCGCAGTAGGGTGCAGTAAATGGAAGCTTTTGATAGCGCACGCCACTAACGAAAAACGGAAAATCACCAGGACAAACCACTCAGGGGTGTAGGCTACTCTGGAACCATAGGTCACTAATTTGTGCGTTATTTACGTTTGATTACATTTCAGATACGTGTTGGTTTCCTGTAGGCCTAGTATAGCGCTTTATTCTTTCTGTATTTTTCTATGTCCGAATATTGGGGGGGACATTTTGGTCATATTTGAATATTGGGGGGGGGACACGTCCCCCTCAATGTCTATGGTGACTACGGCCCTGTGTCATACTATGTTTGAGTAGATAAACTTGCAGTAGCTTGTAACACTAGCGAGTAGCCATAGTTTTTATTTTCCTCATACTGTCTTTCTGTGGTATGTGCTGTAGTGGCAGGGGAACAGAGAGGCGCTAGAGTCCAGTGGGGAGAGAGCACTAGAGGCCCTCAGGAAGGGAACCACCATTGCAGCTAATGAAGGTCCCTCAGGCCCTGATGTTGCCAACAGATGTTTCCAACAGTTGGCTCATTCCTATGATGAAGACTATGAAGGATTTAGAGAAGCACCTAAGTTCCCTTCACCAGGTAACCAAGTTATTAAAAATAGCTACATTATATCAGCATGTTTTATTTGTTCAGTCCCAGATAGTGACAATTTGAAGGAAACTGAGCAGACGTTTGACTGCAGGCACTGATGGCACATGAATTCTCCTACTTCACAGTGAATCTGATGTTCCTGATGTCATTCTGGGCGGAGAACCGCACTACCTCTGAGGGCGTGGAGGCCTTGGAGATGGCCTTGCACACTCTTCGTATGATGGCACTCGGGGGCGTCCATGACCACGTGGCACAGGTAATCAAAACATCACATGGATCACAACATGTACAGTTCACTAATCTGAAATGTAAGGTGAAGTATTACAACAACTACAAAAAAGACAGCAAATTTAAACTCAGGGCAGACGTACCATCAGACACTCATACATACAGTCAAAGCATAAAAGTCCATTTTAAAATGAGAAGGGTGTGACATTTTTGCCTTTTCATACTTAATGAGTTTACCCACAGTTTGATTATTTGTCATTTTTGTCAATTTAGGAAACCAAAACTAACTTGCCAGCAGATGGGGCAAGAGTAGCACTTGCAAAATCTAAAAAGCACCCACCAAGTGATAGAAGAGAGAACCAGCACAAGTATGGTATTGCAATGATTTAGGCAATGACATAATGCGTAAGTCTTATTGGACTGGATCATCTTTATTTGTTTCAAGATTATGCCCCACTCTTCTGCTCTCCACTCTCCACCTTTTTAAAAGGCATCCTTTATATCTTACACGTTTGTCACCATAATATGATCTGTGGTACTAGTGGATAAAATGAAAACTATGTGCAGTCTTAATCTTCTAGATACTGTTTCATAATGAACACAACACAATTTTTTTGAGCCACACTACTGAGATTTGCTGAGATGATGCTATGCATATTACCTCACCTTATGCTACTGTTCAAATGTTTGGGGTCACTTTATAATCTCCTTGTTTTGAAGAAAAAGCCACATTTTCTGGCCATTAAAATAGCACCTGATCAATCAGTAGTATGGTGTAGACATGAATGTTGCAAGTGACCATTGTAACAGGAATGGTTGATTCTTAATGCAATATATGTACAGTAGGTGTAAGTGTACAGAGGCCTTTTATTAGCTACCATCCATCCTATGTTCCAAAGGCGCACTCTGTCTGCTAATACAAAGCCTCACTCAGAAAAGAAAAGAGAAAAAAATCATCATTTTTTTGCGTTCTCACACGCTCCCCCGTAATGATAAAGTAACAGGTCTCAGGTGACAGTTGTCACACGAAGGCATTTAACGGGTTCACGTCTCTGCAATCTTTCAAGAGTAAACATGCAAGGTCAGGTGTATTATCTTTGCTACAAACTATTCTAGCTATTATTGCCAAGGGTAGACCGTTCAGAAAGGATACCACTAATGGTAGGGTCTGAGGTTGATAAATGACCACTTACAGTTAGCATTCCATTGACCCCATTCATTTGGACGTCACTTTGACATCTAATAATTTTACATCTAACGCGTTTTAAGCCTTTATGTGACCGCAGTTTATTTCCAAAGAAATAAAACATCGTACGACTGATACCTTACCTTGTATCTCACTCTATGACCCCGTAATAAATGGTTTTCTAAATTGTATTTATTACGGGCTTTTTCATTTAAAGCTATAGAGAATTAGAAAGTATTCGGAAAAAAAAAAAATATTAAGTGATGTTTTGTTGGATTAGCACTATGTTGGAACAAATTACCTTCCAAAAGCTGCACTTTAACTCAAAGCACGTTCTTAATATTCTGGGTGTGGGCTAGATGAGTGACTGTGTGACAGTCTGTTGTTCAATGTCACGTCTATGTCACCAAACTGAGCTTGTGATATAAACGATGCCCAGGAAACTGGTTCAAATAGGCTTCACTTCTCTCCATTGAAGTTGTATGACTGCGAGATTTAATCTTTGCTATGTATCTCCAATCTTTGCTAGCTACTGTATTTCTTAACCAGTGGCAGTTACTAGTGTGCTTATGAACTGACCAAGCAGCAGAGCTGCACAAGCATCCTTTTAACCCTTTCCCTTATAATAATAGTAATAATAATGCATTTTATATACAGTATAAAGTGCCTTTCAAGACACCTAAGATTGCTTATGCTGTGATTGAAGCACTGTGGCTCTACTGTAAGCTCTAATTTTAAAGATGTATTCAAGAGTGTTTTAAACTAAGTAGCATCTGCTAGATATTGTGAACAATGCAAGCTAACAAAAGCACAGTTTAGCAACTAACATTAATTTGCAACCAAGAAACATGCCACGAACATTGCCTGAAGCAAGGCTGAATGTCTCAAAAAAATGTCTCATATTAGTATAGCGGGTAAATCCCCCCCCCCCCCCTTGCCCTTCTCAAACCCGCTTACCAATTGGCTTGTTTTCACACAGAAGAAAAGTGTGTATCGCACTACATTGCAGGTGCAGTGTTTGCTGATTCAACTTTAGCGTTTATCTTGTGTGTAAATGGGGCTCAAGTTTAGAATTTTAAAAGGCTAACTAACTGTTCATTAGATAAGCCTTTTGTAATTATGTTTGCACAGCTGAAACTGTTGCCCTCATTAAAGAAGCAATACGACTGTCCTTCTTTAGATGAATTGAGTATCTGGAGCATAATTTGTTGTGGGTTCGATTAAAAGCACAAAATGGCCAGAAACAAAGAACTTTCTTCTTTCTTCTGAAACTTTCTTTTTGCTCTGAGAAATGAAGGACGTTCCATGTGAGAAAGAGCCTAGAAACGGAACATCTCATACATCGCTGTGTGCTACTCCCTCCACAGAAAAGCATAAACTGGAAAGGATTTGGGAGGCCCCAGTGAACAAATGCTTGACATTAGTCTGTCCAGTGAAAAACAGACATATCACAGGTCCTCAACTGGCAGCTTTGGTAAATAGTACCAAAACACCAGTGTTAACAGAAGAGGTGACTTCAGGATGCCAATCTTCTAGACAGAGAAAAAAACCCCTATATCTCAGACTAGCCAAAAAGAGAAAAGTAAAGAAAAGATGAAGATTGGTAAAAGAAGACAGGAAAACATTTTTATACACGGACAAAGCTCTGCTGTTCTGATCACAAAGAAGAACATTAGTGACCAACCAGATGCTGGAGAAGTGTCAAGCATGGTGGAGGGAATGGTCTGGTTGTGCTATGGTGGCAGTAAAATGGAAACTATACTGAGTAAAAGGAATCTTGAAGAAAGAAGGCTTTCACTCTGATTTGCAGTGCCATGCCTCACCCTGTGGACGTGTTTGATTGGAGACAATTTCATCCAAAAAGTGGTCAAAACATAGCTCAAAACTATGCAGGAAACATGTAGGGAAGAAGCAGTCAGCTGCTATTCTGTCTATAGTAGAGTGGTATAGACATTTTTAAGTGACCCCAAACTTTTGAATGGCAGTACAATTTGATGTTCTAGTAGTCACTTAGCTGGAGCTCCTATTCATGTTTTGCGGATGCACTTGGGCACATCTTCAGTGATGCTCATTGGGTGTCTCGGGTCCTGCAACATCATACCCAGTCAGGGACCATCACTCTCCAAATTGCATTACAGTAGCAGTGATCCACAGATCAATCCTCTTGATCCAGAAGCAACTGGACCCTCTCTTTGCGGCCTCAGAGGTGGATGTGATGACTCCTCTTTTTTCTATCTCTGTGATGCCAAGCAGTACAAATGCTCTGCAGAGCGAGCGACTCACAAAGACTCTGCAACCCACTCATACAGGCTTGCAGCTAGCTCGCCATCCCTGTCTCCACCATTGGCCCAGAAGATTCTGCTACTTTGTATGCTTTCTCTTGAATGCTTCCTCCATGTGGTCCTCTCAGGTTCTGTCAGTTTCCTGTCAGTTTCACCATAACCAGTTGTTTTGAAGCATTGCTCTCAGAGGATGAGATGTTGTCGGGGCTAGGAATATGGATAGAGCTAGCAATGCACCAATACCACTATTTTTAGACCGAGTATGAGTAATACTTACTGTACATATGGGTACTTTGCGATATGAGTTATCAATAAGGCAGTATTTCTATCATATATGAGTATGAGTATATTCACACCGATACAATATTCGATACCAGTATTGGTGCAACCCTAGATAGGGCTTTTCTACCACTCTGCTGCTGGGATCATGCTGGGATCATGATAGCAACCCTCTCCCTGGGCTTTCAGGCAGCTCCTCTGCAGTGCTGGTGAATGGAAGCTTCAGAATGTTGCTGCATTGTTACTGCATTGTTAAGACTCTACGACAAGCTGAGCCACCTGCGAAGGTAGATGGTGATTTTTCTTTCCAAGGTCTTTCACTGCTCTAATATCTGTACTTGATACAGCATCATGATACAGAGACCAGAGAATGTGAGGCTGTATGCCATGTTGCTAAATCCAGGATTTGAATCTTTCAGGCAGGTTTGACTTATTCACCTGAACAAGCCAAGCTTTGAGCTCCTTGGTTGATGTCGGAATGAATCTCAGAGGCTGCAGTTGAAGACTGTACTCAGCATCTTCACTGGCTTCCTAGATCTAGGTGGGATTTAAGGGCCATCCAGGGTGAAGTGAGCTTTAAAGGTTGTATCAGCGATGGCGGGGTAACGTCACTTCTGTTGACGTTCAAACAAACAAAAAAAGCTCGCTACTCCCTCCCCCTCCCTCCCGTGCAATTGAAACTCTCCTGAACACGCATCTCGTTGGTTATTGGTTGGAACACTTTATTTTGGCAACACTTGTTGTTAGCAATTGTTTTTGTGTGCAGATCTCAGAGCCTAGGCTGCCTACAGAGACACATTTTTTTAACGGCCTGCTTATGGGGCAGGCAGCTAGCGGATCGTTAGGAAAGATTAGATGAATGTGATCATTTATGTTTGGTCCTTTTTTGGGCCTGCAATCACTGATACAACCTTTAAAGATGGCTAGAGAACTTATGACTTATGATTGCATAGAAGTGTGGAGTGTGTGGATAGTACTATTTTTTAAGTAAACACAGATGAGAACAAGGAACATATTTTTAATGGCTTTGATGATTGTTTTTCAGGCTCATAAGTATTATGCATTAAATAGCTTGAAGACAATTACACTTGAATTGTTTGAACTGTGATGAGATCTTATCAATTTAACATATTTAATCATTTCACAATGATAGAATGTGAAATATTGTCCTTGTTACCCCCAATGCAAGGGTATTATATTATAGTATTACAGTACTATACACCATCTATAAAAGTTCTAGATTTTTTAAACTTTGACTGATGTTTTCTCCTATTTTACTTTCATTTTGTACTTTCAATAAGACTCTCCCTCCATCTCTTGTGCTTTCTCTCTCCCTCCCCTTCCTTCTCTGTTTTCTCAGGGTTTTCACCGTTACTCCACAGATTCCTCTTGGCATGTGCCCCACTTTGAGAAGATGTTGTACGACCAGGCCCAGCTGGCGGTGGCCTACATCACAGCTTACCAGGTGTGTTTGTTTATGTGCATCTGTATGTGTCTTCATTCTGGATAGTCATAGATCACAACCTAGACTAACACACTTATTCAGCATAAAGCTTGAAGGTTCATTTTATTGGGTGGGAAGGGAATGCCCCAGTTTGTTTGTTTTCCAAGCATTCATTCTCCGCTATACACTTTTTAAAAATAATGTATTGTATTCTTTGGTAAGAAGTAGGGTTTTCTAAGGGCATATCATATTAGCTTATAACATTTGACTTGAAAGGTGAAAGTAATTGTGGTGAATAATTACTTAATATTAATCTTAGACTGGCAAACTTCAGGAAATACTCAGGAATCAGGTTTATTCTGTTTACAAGCTGAGAGGGTACAAAAAAAAGGTCTATGGTCTATGTAGGCCTAGCCCAGGCCTGAAAGGCCTAGGTTGGCCTGTAGCCAACTCCTCCTCTCTTCCGCTACATCCTTAGTCTGACAATCCAAAATCTAAAATCTGACAAACCTTGCAGTTTAGTTACTTTTTAAATGCTTTAAACAAAGAAGAAAATGGCGCCAAAAACAATCCCACATGATTGGTTCTCCAGTTGGCATCAGACACACCTACTCACACCCACTTCACACCTATCAATTCTTATCAGAATAGCATGAGGAGAGATATCATATATATCAGAAATATCACTTATAGAATGTTCCAAACATTCTCACAATCAAATCATTACAATCCTTGTAAGGAGACTATCAGAATGATACCAAACATGAATACATTTACATTTCATGACACATGGATACATTATATCAAGGTAATATCCTTTGTCCTGTGTAAGTAACCAGCACATTAGCATTCCATTGGGGGAGGGGATGGTGTCTTTGTTTAAAACCATGAAGGGTTACATGGCTAACTAAAAGTAGTCTTGAAGTTAAATTATTATCCATTTTAACCATACATTTATTGCTATCAAAGGCTACATTAAGACATATGTCTCTTTGGTTGGGTTGGCCACAGGTGTCCAAGGAACAGTGTTTTGCAGATGTGGCTCGTGACGTGCTGCTCTATGTCTCTCGGGATCTGAGTGACAAGGTGAGCCATCTTCCCCCTCATTAGTGCAGGCGTCTGTTAGCCCCTGCTGACTCGGCACCGTACCACTGGCGACAGATTGCTGAACATCTCCCACATAGCCAAAGCCCCTCGTTTTGAGGTCAACTCATTTCTGTACTGTAGAAGGAACACAATGGCCAAACCATAGTGTGGTGATGAATTGGCCTACCCTTACACGTAGAGGTCACAATTAGACTAACTATATTGGTTATGATTATGTTTTCCATGATTTATAGAGTAATTCTACATTAAGAAAACATGGTAATATAAGGCACATTCACCAGTGATGGTCATTTTTGTTCACTGGAATAATTAATGTCTTATTTTTTATATAGTATAATTGTCATACCAGGTAATCCAGTGGGGAAGGATTATGATTAGAGGCAAGTGTTCTTTTGCTTTTTACGACATAATATGGAAGGACGATAGGAGATTGTCTCTGGTTTTTATTTAGTTCTGAATATTTTTTTGTACTGAAGTAAAGATATTCTTTTATAGAGTATATTCTCTATTTACAAAGTGGATTAATACTGTAACATAAGCAATTTAGCACAAAGTAGGTACAGTATTAATGTACTGTAATATAAACAGTGATATGTTAGATATTGTAATGATAAAAAATAAGAGGGTTCCAGGAGCTCCACATATTTGGCCCATGATTTTGCACTTAAGAGAGGCAGTGGGGAGCTGATGGCTTAATATTGCAGATAATATGTATATGAATATTCCTAAAATTAGAGTAGCTTGCTCACTGCCAGCCCCAAAGACATGCCTGTGATGATGAATATTGCTCCTTTTTAAATTTCTTAGTTTCTCTTATTAATCTTCTGGTGTCATCTTGGCAACTACAACATGGAAACCATCAAAGATGCCACATTTAGATCAGTATTTTACAAAGCTTTTTGAATAAGGTTGCCATATGCCATTTAAGATGTTTTACTCATTGTCTCTGTAGTTTTGTTCAGTTCTGATCATCTGCCAGTGGAAAAAGCAGACATTTCGCCAAACTGCTTCAAAACCTCAGTGAGAAACATATTAACATAAAAATAACACTTCTAGTATATCATTGTATATGATTAGCTGATTACATCATTTTCAGTTTGGATCAACATTCATTTACTGTGTCTAAGTCCAATTTGAATTCACTGGAATGGTTCCTGACCACAGTGAACACAAGGAATGTGTATTGGTAGAACAAGGCTGATGTGTTGTATGCAGACATTATTCGTTCTAATCTTTGAGTTTGAGCTTTTATCCCTTTGGGTCTTTGCTAGTATTCATATACCTGGTTGTGAACACACCGCACCACTACATTATCACAGTCATTCTATGGTCTAGGACAAACTGTCAAACCCTGCAGTACAGTATACTATAGGGCAGCCGAACTGTCTCTGCATGCATGTATGCTCAGGTCAAATGCATACAGTGTATGTGTGTACTCTTGATTCCACATGACCTATCACACGTATAATCCGGGCGACAAAATCAATAAAATTGATGTCAAAAAGACTATATTTGATTTCATAATGGGCAGAGTGGGCCTAATAGGTCTGCCTGCATGTGAACACACATGTTCCAGAACACGGCCACGTGTCTGCTCTAGTACTTGTTAGTCCACTGCCTGTTGCCCTCCACTTGCTCCCTGTGGCTGCTCACATCCACATTCTATATAGTCTGGCGTACAAGATGAAAAGCATGTTCTTACCATGACCATAACATGACAGAAAATGTCAACTCCATAATTGAACCGACATATTGATACAAATAACAAGAAAATCCCTTGGCAGTTATATTTTAATGATATGGCATCACACTATAGGCCTACTGGTCTAGGGATGAAATCCCCTTGAAAAAGTCAAACATCTTTTCCACTACATTGTCCCCAAATATTCTTCCAAATTTCATCAGTCAGCTGTTTTATGGTTGATATGTGTATGGCAAGTGTGCTGTAGTTATTAGCTCACTAGTTTAGTCAAAAGCATCCATAAATGGCGTTTTACAAACGGAAGTTCGGGAGGAGCGTGACGGAATTTGCCACGCCTCCTTCTTCAATCGGTCAGGTTATTTATTCGCAGTCTACCCGCGGGGGCCAGCCGTGAATAGGTGTAACGGAGAAACAGCCAATCAAATCGAAGCCTTAATCTGACGTGCGCATATCATTATCGTGTCAATTTTCCACCGAAATCGCGGGTTCGAATCGCGACAGAAGCATTCAAAATATATGACGAATATGTAAAAACGAGTAAAAACGAGTATGTAGAAATGTAGAAATGAGTGTAAATGTTGTAAAAACTCTTGAAATACCTTTTAAAATGTGAACAATTCTAAAAGACCTGATTGCTGAGTGTTTGTATTGAGACTGTCTTCTCTCTACCCCTCCCTTTCTCTCCATTTGTCTTACAGATGCAGGGTAAACAAATTGGTCCCCTCTCCATACTGGAAGAGCTTTCCTCCAATATTTTAATGTCCTGTATTTTTTATTTCCCTTAACATGAACTTTGTATTATATTATAAAATAAAGTCTTATAATGTAAAATAAAGTCTTATAATGTATAGTCATATAATGTATATTATAATGTCATCCTTCCTTTATCCATGATTGAGACAGTGTTTAATAGTATATTTTATCTTGTTGATAGGTACTGATGGTGAGATCATTTCAATGTAAAAGTCACAGGCAGAATTTTCATGAAATAAACTTTATTTATGAATAATCATGTACATTAGTTATGGGGTGCTGGTAGCACTCCACCACAGATGGTAACAAGTACAAACAATTCAAGTGAGAATAAAGCAATACTGCTATGAAACTATTTTGGCCCACCACCACCCCCCCTCTATGGAGGACAACTTTATTAGTTTAAACTTACAATTTCACATAAGTGCTTGAATGATTAATGTGGATCATAACAGTAGGCCATTCAAACATTGTATTGCAAGAAAAATCCTGTTATCACTGAAAATGTGTACATAACATTCTAAATAAAAGTGTTTTAAAGTCAATATAAGGTGTTAGAAAAAGGTGCAAGGGCATGCGTGTGTGTGTGTGTGTGTGTGTCTAGTGTAATGTGTGGATGATTCAGTGGATTTAGGGAGATCTGATGGATAAAGTGTGTGTATGTTTCAAGGTGTGTCTGACTGTGTGTGGCTTTGTTGTTGCAGTGTATAGGGAGATCTGAATGAATGTCTGAGTTGATGGATGATGAAGTGTGTGTGTGTTTGAGGAGTGAGTGATGAATACCTATGACCATCAGAATGTGTGAGGAAGTCTGGTGCATGTACAGTAAGTGTGTAGTGTGGAGGATGCAGTGAGAATGTGAAATACAGGGTTTCTATGGCATAGTAACACTGCAAAAAAAGACTGTAAAACAAAACAATTAAAAGGTGTGTGTGAGAGTGAGAGTTCAAGGCGTGTTTGATTCAGTGTGTACAGAGCAGTAGTGGTGTGGTATGAGAGTGGATGGGTGTGTGTGTGTGTGTGTGTGTGTGTGTGTGTGTGTGTTTGTGTATGCCGTAGTGTGTTCGAGGAGTTAGCTGGGTAGCTAGTATCATGAGTAAAAGATGACAAAAAACAACCAAACAAAATCAAAAGGTGTGTGTGTGAGAGAGGGAGAGTAGAGTGCTGATGTGTTTGTGTGCGCATTGTGTAGCCGTGGCAGCGCGTGTGTGTGCTGTCCCTGGGTCCGCTGTTGCTGGGCGATACATTGACACTGCTGCTGGCCCTGGGTCTGCTTCTGCTGGACGATACAGCGCCATTGCTGCTGGGCCCTGGGTCTGCTTCTGCTGGACGATACACTGTCGATGCTGCTGGGCCCTGGGTCGGCTGCTGTCAGACGATACACCGCCACTGCAGAACCGGCCGCTGCTGTCAGACGCTACACCGCCACTGCTGCTGGGCTGTGGGTCCACTGCTGCTGGACGATACGTTGCCGATGCTGCTGGGTTCTGGGTCGACCCTGCTGAGCCCGTCTGCATTGCCTGGTCAAGGTGCCACCACAGTCCTTTCTGTCTCCCTCTGTGTTCTCACGGACCTGTACAAATAATTAAATGTCACCATTTATGTACAGTCCTTAAAGCGGGTAACTGAATATGACCACAGCGTTGTGCTAAAACATTTGTTCCTTTTAAGAAGTCTCCTCAGATTTTTTATGAAGGGAAGGCAGCTGGTGGACTCCTCCTGAGGAACCAGGCACTCCTGGGTGGTGGTGGGGGCTGTCTGCTTTGTGCAGCTGAACCTCCACCTGAACTTTCCCTAGGTGGGCTTGGAGGGCTCCTGGATGCTTCCCAGGGAAATAAAGGTCTCAGGTGCAGTGGGGGTGCCAGGTGTGTCGGGGGCCTCAAAATGTAATGACAGTGTCTCCTCATGCACTGTCTGGTCTTATTGTAAATAACAGGGACTGAGCAGCTAAAACATTTGACCTACCATTGAGAGAGTATCCTTTGATTTAGCTCACACAGCTGTATCAGCGCCCGACCCATCATCCTACGCACATCACGCTCTGGGGTCACCTCCTTTCAGTGCCACTGTGTCCCTTGCCTCCATGTACACCCTGTCCACCCTCTTGATCTTCTAGGTAGTGGTCCCCTTCTGGCGGTACTCAAGGGCCAGTTCTGCTGCAGCGGAGGGCCACGGGGTCAGTTGGGAGGACGAGGGCTCAAACCTAAAGGGGGGCAGGGCACAGATGCAACTTTCTACGAGGAAAAGACAAACAATTTAAATCACACCATACAGAATCCATTTTGAAGACACACACAGATCCCTGGAGTTGTAATAATAGCCCATCACTATTAGTTTGATAGTGGTGTACTCATTAACACACGTTAAAAAATCAGGTGTTCTGTTTACATATCTAAAGCATACTTAGACCTCGAATTTGGACTCCACACTGTAGTAAATACATCTAGAGGGTCTAAACATGCTAGCCAGATGATCTGATGAGGGCTTAAATACATTTACAGAGACCCTCAGCCCTCGTAAAAGTAGTAAACAAAAATAGTTCATTCATCACTCTGTTTTTAGCATGGAATTCCCGGTTGACATGTTTACACTTCTAAAGCATATCTACACCTCAAATTCCAACTCCAAACTGTTGTAACACCATCTCTATGCTCTTAAGAAGTGAGCTAGGGTGTCTGGTCACGTTTTTAAAGTATTTCCAGTGATCGTCAGGTCATTACAGTGGCGATTGGTAGCTCATTCATTTTCAATGCATTTAGCATTCTAATCGCGGTTGATATTCTAACGCATCTAAAACATATTTAACCTTTACATTTCGAGTCCACACAGTAGTAGTACATTCCCCAAGGTCTCAATGTGTAAAATCAATAGTCTGATCGCATTTTAAACGCATTTCAGAGAGATCGAACCTAGCTATTTTAATGTAAACAAGCGGTGCTAGCCTAGCCAATTCGTCGCAGAAAATTTGTGTCAGTACGGCGCTAACAAGATATTATCACGTAAAATCATGAATATCAGACAAATGATCCAAAAATATATCGAGTTTCATTCATTGGATAGCGCATAATTAGACCAAACTTACCTGAGAGTAAAAAGTAAGTCCGATATCTGTCATCGGTAACGCCCATAGATATATACACTAGATGTCGCCTTCTGCTTCTCAGCATGCGTCAACACCGCCGCCATCTTTGTACAGGGATCTGAATCGCTAAACTAGTTCTCCTGTATTGTCAGCGTTACCTATTTAGCGACGTTTGGCCATCCCCAGCGATAGAAAACCTTTTTAGCGATTAGCGACAAATTTGGGAACTTCTCACAATGATGGCAGATCGGCTTCTTTGTTGTTGAAACGTAAGAAAATCACCTTTCTCATGGCTTTGTCATTTATGAATTCAGCTACATCTCGTTTGCCCATGGCACTGACCCATGATTATAAAAGTAACGACTGGCGTAGCCTATGTAGTAGCAGAGGTAAATGTTCTACAGATCTACAGCAACTTCTGGTGAGATTACAACTTACATGAGTAAACGAGACGAGGGGTATGTGGCCTCAACCAGAGCCTGTCTACGAAGAGCCTGTTTACTTTCATTGTATCGAACCTGGTTGCAGTTTACTCATTGTTCCTCTAGGGGCCGCCGCTAGCTAGTGCAGAATGAATGGGAGTCTATGGGGCTAGACGGGTAAAATGTATCTTTATTATCGTCTTAAGCTTAGTTTTCTGTAGACTCAACCATAAATACATGCCTGTCAGTTGGAACAACCCAAAAAATTAGATAATTGCTTGAGATTTTGACGATTTATGGTGATTTTATTTTCGCTAGATCTTTGCCCAGATTGACGCTAATGCATTATAGAGGAGTGGATCACTGAAGCAAGATGGCGTCTCGATTGACGCATTCGTTCCAATGAACAGCAGTAGTCAAGGCGACATCTAGTGTATATATCTATGGGTAACGCCGACCACAACAAATGAATCAAAGATGGCCGCCAATCCGTAGTGATTTTAGGAGACCGGAAATGGCCTAAAAAAACCCGCAAAACAGCGCCAAAAAGGAAGTGGCGGCCAAAATAATATTACATCCGTAGTGGTTTAGGACTACCATTGGAAATGCATGGGAAACGGTTTAGGGCCGTTTAGCTAAAGAATCCCCGCCGCCGGCGCGGGGAGTTGCACCATCGGTTTTACTCCGCTCGCAGTGGCTACCGGTTTGCTCGCTTGTGTCAAGCAGAACTTGCTGCCCATTATCTGTTACAGACGATCATGGTCTAGGTTGCATGGGAAACTACTGGAGGGAGGTAGTTCTTATCTTGTTGCTTTGTATTAGAGCTGGTTGTAAAGCCCACTCGTTCCTGCTGAATGTTGAGATACATGTCACAAACATGTATAGCCTACTAGATGAAGACACTTGTTTTGCTATTTGCCTGTTTTTAGCTAACAACTTTTCGGTCACATTGGCTGTGTTAATAGTTACAGGCTCATGGAGTAGCCACTAGGCTACTGCTTGTCTGGAGGCATAGGGTGAACTGAAGTCAGTGTAGGCTAAATATCCCGTGAATCACACTTGAGCATTGCAAGCGGCCATGTTATATAGACGTGACATTTCTGATAAATCAGGCTTCCAGTCCTTCGTGGTTCTTTGGTAAAGTTTGCTTGGAATTGTGTTAACCAACGTGTTGTCTATCCTAAGTTGTTTGTCACTCAAATTTGCTTCAGTAGCCAATGTGCCTGTATTCCGTGATTTGCGTGGGTCCCAGCTTGTAACTTCTAACACGTTAACGTTACATACATCTCTTGCCACTTTGTTTGTTTTAGCAAGCAACTAGCTTTCCCTCATTGCAGATGGCTAATGGTTAGCCTACACATGAAGTTGGTACTAGGCTACAAACTGCTGCCGTTTGCCAAGGGTAATTGTATAACGTTAGCTAAAATTACCTAGCCTACTGTTTTGATTTTAGTAGGCTATTGACTATAGCCTACTCCTGCTAGTCAGTGTGTGTGTCACCGTGGGCTATGCAGTGGGTTCTAGCTTAGCTTGTAGGCCATTTCCTGCTACATGATTTTAATAATAACTTTACGAGTTTCTATCTCATTAAAGATAAGTAGTAGACCTACATAACAAACAGCTAACCAACTCAGCTGCGTTCTACAGCTAACGCATCTACATGTTGCTGACTGCTTACCACTTTGCCTGTTTGAAGAATATCGGCGTTTGATTTGTGATGAGAACAGTTTAATATGCATTGCGCTGCGGTGTTCATGATGCTAACCTTTAATGTACACCAAGCTGAACTGTCATTCGGCCAGATTCTGTGCCGCAACAATCTGGTATCATTCTGATCCAGACATGCACAAATATGGAGTCCCAGTGTGTGTGAGATGCGGAGTTGAGGTCAGTTACCCCCACCTCAATGCCGGCTTTGGCTGTAAGGCAGCTGATGCACAGGAGCTGTTGCTCTGTCGCTCATTGCTAAGAGGGCAAGGAAGGAATTTTTTCTCCTTTAAAGTGTTTGGGAGTTTTTTTTTTTCCCGCCTTCCTCTGTGTTGAGTGCCAGCATATTAAAGCCTTCCCTAGCTGACCATGGGAGCACAGGTAGGGGAGAGTGGGGTGATTGGTGCCAGTGGGGAAGTTGTGCCACCCCCTATTTCTAGGAAACTATAGAAAAAATTGGGTCATGTGACCACACATTTTTGAAGACACAGCCATTTCACTCATCCTGCAAAGAAGAGAGCCTCATTGCATGACAGGTAAGCACATTTAAGTTGAAAAAACTGTTTTTTGCCTTTCAAAGTAAAATTTCTATGATCATGTTTTTTTGATTGTTGTGTCAAAACAGTTATAGACAAGTTTGAAAAGATTTCACACATGTTTTAGTGCTTTGGTAAGCTACATTATGAGTCTATACAGCTAGCATGATGTTAGCTCAAATCTGATGGATGATGCATTTTTTCCAAAATGGTGGGGTTGGGGTGATTTGTGCCAAAGGGCCTGGGTTAAGTTGTGCCAGTGACACAACTCACCCCCACTTATAAATGTTTTAAACATTATTTTATTGTAATTGTGCATTTTATCCTTACATTTTATCACTAAAACTATGTGACAGTCTTAATTTTAGACCAAAAATAGAAATATACCATCATGCTACAGAGTTATAAGAAGACAGGCAGGGCATACTGTTTGGAGAAGGAGCTGGCAGAACATATTAAGGCACTAGCAGTAATGTTTCACGGTCTAAGTCCCATGAAATGCTGTGAACTTGCTCTTGAGTACGCAAAAAGAAATGACATCGATATCCCTGCCAGCTGGATCAGAGAGGAAAAAGCAGGTTTGGTTATGTGCATTTATTAATAAAAAGGGAAAGAAGTAAAAGGGAAGTTTATCAATTATTTCCCAGGAATGCTCATGCAGATAAGAGAAGCAAAATTGGGTACTTATTTAGAGCGTATAGCTTCAACTTATCTAAACACAAGGGACTCAAGGGCTCAATAAGGGACAATTTAAGAGATATGCTAATAATACTAATAAACTTTTAATATTTTCTAGGATGTGATTGGTTTGGAGCCTTTAAAGCACGCCGTCATTTGTCATGCCGCACTTCTGAAGCAACCTCTGTTGGTAGAGCTACTGCCATTAATAGGCACAACGTGGGGGAGTTATTTGATAACCTAAAGTGATGGACAGGTAATCATATGGCTTTGACATGTCAGCCCCAGAAAGACACTCCTGTGTACAGGACTCTCTCTCTCTCTCTCACACACACATGCTCTCTCTCTCTCTCTCACACACACATGCTCTCTCTCCCTCTCTCTCTCACACACACACACTGACCAGGAAGCCTGGGAAGGAGAGGGGGAACATCATCTCTAGGTAGTAGCAGAGTTGACATCTACACAACCACATCCAACCACCTAAATCTGCTGTAAACTTCTCTGATCAACAAAACTTTAATCTCATTTCAGGTATGACTTCCCTCCACACAAGATCTACAACATGGATGAAATGGTGTGGCAACGGAAAATGACCTTTGATGTGCTCATGTGGCGCAATAGGCTTGTAGAAAACTGGCCTTTGATGTTGTAAAATAACTTTAAATAAGTAATTTTGTATTGAATTTGTCTAGCTTTTATAAAGCATTACTGTGTCTGAGATCAAAATATACTGTTTTACTTCAATAATCTATGGCACAATTTACCCCAATGGATTCTCTTCAAAGGCACAACTTACCCCGCACCGGGGGCAAGTTGTGCCACAAGACCACTTTTTTTCAGAAAGCTATATCTCTTAAATACTATATTTCAGATCGAAAGTGATTGTTCCCAGAGATGCACCACATCCTGAAATATATGTTCATATTGTAGTTGGAAGCATTGCTATCATGGCCTCCCTTTAGTCACTTTAAGTCACTTTAAGTAAAAACTGGCACAACTCACCCCACTCTCCCCTACACCAGCGTGTAGCGTGAACCGCGTTCGTGCCCGTGTCTCTTCCCCAGCCAGGGACCGCGTCCTGGTTCTCCCTCACCCCTCTTTCCCTGGATTGGTGCCACCACCCATGGGGTCACCCAGTGTTTCCCATACATTGACTTATTTGTAGCGGCCTACCACAATATCAACATTGACCACCACACAATGATTTTCCAGGTTGTATTAAATTGCAAACCAACCACCACAATTGGAATTCAATTCTGTGGGAAACACTGGTCACCGCATCCTTCTAACAATGTTTTCCAGATCACACCCAGGTCAATCTTCTCTTTCCGCTCTTCATGTTTTGCTCTTTACAAACCCGTTTGCGTCATTTTTTAAGGTGTCTTAGTTGCCCTCATCTTTGGGCTGTATACACGGATCCTGCTGACTCCTGCCTGCACAGTGTCTCCTGCACGATCCCCCCCCAGAGTAATTTGGCTGAGCATCACAGTCCCGCCCACAGGAGTTTCTGGAAGTAAGAATTCAATGCAATTTCTCCATTGACAATTCGGGTATAAGCCATAAAAACTTAACTGCACATGGTAGACTCAAAACCAGCTACGGCTGTACTAAGCGATTGTGTATGCTCATATAGACTCCAAAAGTTCACGGGGCACTAACCTTGTTTTGAGATAAATGTCTTTTATTCAGGATGTCTTGGATAAGTACTTCATTACCCACAATCCCACAGTGATGCCTCTGATTGGTGGAAAGGCCGTTAAGGTCATAGTTTGAAACTTTATCAGCGAAAATTATTGACAAAGATGGCGGAGTCTTTTACTGCCTATGGCGAAATTCTTAATGTGATTAAAAACTTTCTTGACGAATATTGGTACTTGTATCAACAAGGATTGTGGTTTATATATAACACGAACTTAGTCAGGGCCAATACACCATCAAATAGAACACTGGAAATGCTAGTTTGAACACTTAACTTTTCAGTTAGCCGACAGGCTAATAATTAGCCTTTCAGACATTAGAATGTCATTATAATGCTGCTAACATTAGCCTACATGCTGCAACACAGGTATGAAATATATTATGTTTTAGTGACCTTGTTGTTTCTATGAATATGAATTGTTGTTTATATGAAACATCAACTTAGTCGAGGCTTGAAAAGCCCGGTATATCCCCATTAAGTACTTAAACCTTTGAACTAGCTAGCTAGCTGATAGCACAGGCTGGATGCTACGACACTGCAGTAAAATGGTTAGAACTAGCAAACCGTCCATGCCCCCGTGAATCTTTCACTGTTTCAAGGACGACATCAAGAGTGTCCAAAGGGGTGAAAACCACTTTAAATCGGGTCACATTATTGACTGTTGTGTGTCGAGGGTCAGCTTGTGGGTTTTGTAAGGGCCAGCATGAGGGACAAGACCTATCAAACCTACGAAGTTGTGTGGTGAGTTTTGCAGGGAGGTTGGTAATGCTAGTTAACATTAGCTAGGCTACTGTAGCCTTCATACTGTACGAGCCATATCATCAATCATTAACCTAGAAATACTTCTTCGTACATTTAATGAACATTTTGTGTAATAATTCACAGCAAGTTAATAAACTGAATATGGTGGTCCAAGAGCAGACCATGCACCGGTCCATGCATCAGGATGGCAGTCAGATATGAAGCACTGCACAATGTTGCTAACGTTAACGTTAACCGGTTTCACACACACGATATAAAATACACGATGGTAAATATAACATTCAATACCAAAACACTATTATTTACACGATTACTCCTGAAATAACTGCTATTAACTATATAAAAAACATTGTTTGGAGGAAAGGGTTCGCGTGTTGTCCCCGGTTGGAAACATGGTTGGAAATGATTTCGCGCTGGTCCAGTGTTGCCAACTCTTGCGAGACAAATAAGCAACTCTCACCTCAAAAAGAAGCCCAAAAGAAGCCCAATGCCGCTTTAACCTGCCACAGCCTTAACAGCGCCTATTTGTATAATGAGTGAAACAATTACTTTCCAAAGCCAAAACTATCATTTATTTTACTTTGTATTTAAACATTTGCCCCCCAAAAATTAGGCTAAATTAAACTCATTGCAAATGTAACAACATAGGCTACACATTCGCACACGTGTGTGTGAGAGAGAGGTGTGTAGGCCTATTCCTTCCTGTGTGGTTTATTACGAATATGAATCAAACCGTAACAATAAAAAAAAAATCAACAATAAAAAAAGTGGACCAATAGGCCTAGCCCACATGGCAATTATTACCCTGGCCTTTATTTGTTCGAATAAACAATGCCCCTGGCTATTATCAGAGGCCCGGCTATAGAGAATATAATCTCGGCCATAATTTGAGGATTTACTGTATGGCCATAGGATCTGAGTATTCAGGGTATAACCTACATTGAAGACAGGTATTTTCTACTCCTGCATTTGTGAAAATAATTCCGTTCACACCTGATGATGAAAACAGCCATAGACCTGAACTCATTGATCAGACAGGTGACCAAATTCCAAACCAACAAGGGAACAGCGTCAAGCAATGCAAAACGCCGCAAAAGCCTTGGACAGCTGTAGCGATAGTCTGGAAAAAGAATCCCCATCCCTAAGCCCAGTCCCCTATGTCAGTTGGTCTCAGATTTAACTAACCCAATAACCCCTAACCCACAAATTGTCCAGACCAGTACTGCTTCCCAACCACCAATCAGAATCAACCAAATTAACAAGAACAACAAGAATTCTTATTTGGAACACTGGAAGAAAGAAACAAAATTATAACACAAACTAGAATGTTACATTGGCATACGAAAAGACTATCAATTGGCAGAGTATCTCCACACTGTCAGAGATACGAAGCAGACAGATCCTCACCAAGTACAGGCTGAGTGACCACAGTCTAGCCATAGAGAAAGGCAGGCACAAGAAGTCATGGCTGTCCAAAGAGCAAAGGACATGTGGTCACTGTATGACAGGGGAGGTAGAGTCAGAGGTGCACTTTCTGCTACACTGTGACAAATATCGGTCCCAAAGAGACAAATATTTCACCATTTTGAACAACATCATTCCCAACTTCACAAAACTGGAGGAACAGAAAAAACTTGCTGTAGTTTTGGGTGTGGACACCAGCACATGCATACTGGCAGCCAGTTATGTGTCCTCACTCCATAACCTGAGAGAAGGCATTACTTAAGATAATCACCCCACTACCTCCACCCTTCAACATAACACTGCTCCCCAGCCCCAGTCTATTACACCATGTCTCCTGTTTGTTTTGTTTTGTCCTGTCTTGGTTTTCCTATGGACGTGTACAGACAATGGTCTTGTATGGTTGTGACGTGCTGTGTGTGTGTGTGTGTGTGTGTGTGTGTGTGTGTGTGTGTGTGACGGAAGTGTAACAATGTTTGTAATGTTTGTACATGTTTATATCATTTTGTATTTGTATTTTCTTTAATTATTATTATTACTGTGAATGCTTTGGCAATGCATCATATGGTGTGTCGTGCCAATAAAGCATATTTGAATTTATGTAGGTCAAGAGTGGCGTCACTGACTCACTCACTCTACTCTACTCTACTCTACCTCTCTACTCTACTCTACTCTACCTCTCTACTCTACTCTACCTCTCTACTCTACCTCACTCACTCTCTCACTCTACTCTACTCTACCTCTCTACTCTACCTCTCTACTCTACCTCTCTACTCTACTCTACCTCTCTACTCTACCTCTCTCACTCACTCACTCACTCACTCTACTCTACCTCTCTACTCTACTCTACCTCTCTCACTCACTCACTCTACTCTACTCTACTCTACCTCTCAACTCTACCACTCTACTCTACTCTACCTCTCTACTCTACCTCTCTACTCTACTCTACCTCTCTACTCTACCTCTCTACTCTACCTCTCTACTCTAACTTTTCTAATTTCACTCTCTCTGCCTCTCTCATTGTCATTCTGCCGGGGCCCCATTGGATGGCTTGGGAGACTCGGTCCTGGTGGGTCGCTGTGTGGGTTTGGCATTGGTTGGGTCCTGTGGGTTATCCATTGGCCCTGGGCCCCCGTTGTGCACCCCCCTCATATGCTCATGCACATGCCTTGTCCTGGAAGCACACAGCACGCTTAATCTCTTTTAATTGCACTACATATTAGGTGACATTCATAAAACACAAACAAAACTACAAAACAGGCTAGGGTAAGGGTGGGGTGCAGGTAGATACCTCATCAGGTGTCTATCTGCATGCCTCACTTATTTTAATGCACACATTACAGAGGAGGCATACATCTTACACAGGGTAAGTGTGGTGTGCATGGGGAAATCCTGACATATATTCACCATGCATGCCCACTTCTTTTAATGCTACACACTAGATAGAGCTCTCAACCTAGCCATTCACATACATATTTAGGTCAAGAGTGGCGTCACTCACTCACTCACTCACTCACTCACTCTACTCTACTCTACTCTACTCTACTCTACCTCTCTACTCTACTCTACCTCTCTACTCTACTCTACCTCTCTACTCTACCTCTCTACTCTACTCTACTCTACCTCTCTACTCTACCTCACTCACTCTACTCTACTCTACCTCTCTACTCTACTCTACCTCTCTACTCTACCTCACTCACTCTACTCTACTCTACCTCTCTACTCTACTCTACCTCTCTACTCTACCTCTCTCACTCACTCACTCACTCTACTCTACCTCTCTACTCTACTCTACCTCTCTACTCTACCTCACTCACTCACTCACTCAAATTCAAATATGCTTTATTGGCACGACAAACCATATGATGCATTGCCAAAGCGTTCACAGGAATAATAATAATTAAAGAAAATACAAATACAAAATGATATAAACATGTACAAACATTACAAACATTGTTACACTTCCGTCACACACACACACACACACATACACACACACACAGCACGTCACAACCATACAAGACCATTGTCTGTACACGTGCATAGGAAAACCAAGACAGGACAAAACAAAAACAAACAGGAGACATGGTGTAACAGACTGGGGCTGGGGAGCAGTGTTATGTTGAAGGGTGGAGGTAGTGGGGTGGTTATCTTAAGTAATGCCTTCTCTCAGGTTATGGAGTGAGGACACATAACTGGCTGCCAGTATGCATGTGCTGGTGTCCTCACCCAAAACTACAGCAAGTCTTTTCTGTTCCTCCAGTTTTGTAAAGTTGGGAATGATGTTGTTCAAAATGGTGAAATATTTGTCTCTTTGGGATCGATATTTGTCACAGTGTAGCAGAAAGTGCACCTCTGACTCTACCTCCCCTGACAGTGACCACATGTCCTTTGCTCTTTGGGCAGCCATGACTTCTTGTGCCTGCCTTTCTCTATGGCTAGACTGTGGTCACTCAGCCTGTACTTGGTGAGGATCTGTCTCTGCTTCGTATCTCTGACAGTGTGGAGATACTCTGCCAATTGATAGTCTTTTCGTATGCCAATGTAACATTCTAGTTTGTGTTGTAATTTTGTTTCTTTCTTCCAGTGTTCCAAATAAGAATTCTTGTTGTTCTTGTTAATTTGGTTGATTCTGATTGGTTGTTGGGAAGCAGTGCTGGTCTGGACAATTTGTGGGTTATTGGGTTAGTTAAATCCGAGACCAACTGACATAGGGGACTGGGCTTAGGGCTGAGCTCTTGGGATTTAAGTGCTTACAGCACGCTTACTCTCTTTTAATTGCACTACATATTAGGTGACATTCATAAAACACAAACAAAACTACAAAACAGGCTAGGGTAAGGGTGGAGTGCAGGTAGATACCTCATCAGGTGTCTATCTGCATGCCTCACTTATTTTAATGCACACATTACAGAGGAGGCATACATCTTACACAGGGTAAGTGTGGTGTGCATGGGGAAATCCTGACAGATATTCACCATGCATGCCCACTTCTTTGAATGCTACACACTAGATAGAGCTCTCAACCTAGCCATTCACATACATATTTAGTGAATGCACTAAAAGAAAAAGCACGACGAGCATTTTATGCAATAAAAAGAAATTTTCATCAAATAGATATACCAATTAAAATCTGGTCCAAAATATTTGACAGTCATTTTGCCAATTGCACTTTATGGAAGTGAAATATGGGGTCCACTCAGTAAGCACGACTACTCAAGATGGGACAAACACCCAATCGAAGCCCTGCATGCTGAATTCTGTAGAAATTTGTTACATATCCAAAGAAAAGTACCCACAAATGCTAGCAGGGCAGAATTAGGCCGATTTCCACTATTGATTAATATCCAAAAACGATCACTAAAATTCTGGATTCATCTAAAATTAAGCCCTCAAAATTCACTACATTTTAAAGCATTTAAATCCCAAGAGCTCATCCCTACTGTGACAAATATCGGTCCCAAAGAGACAAATATTTCACCATTTTGAACAACATCATTCCCAACTTCACAAAACTGGAGGAACAGAAAAAACTTGCTGTAGTTTTGGGTGAGGACACCAGCACATGCATACTGGCAGCCAGTTATGTGTCCTCACTCCATAACCTGAGAGAAGGCATTACTTAAGATAATCACCCCACTACCTCCACCCTTCAACATAACACTGCTCCCCAGCCCCAGTCTATTACACCATGTCTCCTGTTTGTTTTGTTTTGTCCTGTCTTGGTTTTCCTGTGGACGTGTACAGACAATGGTCTTGTATGGTTGTGACGTGACGTGCTGTGTGTGTGTGTGTGTGTGTGTGTGTGTGTGTGTGTGTGTGTGTGTGTGTGTGTGTGTGTGTGTGTGTGTGTGTGTGTGTGTGTGTGTGTGTGTGTGTGTGTGTGTGTGTGTGTGTGTGTGTGTGTGTGTGTGTGTGTGTGACGGAAGTGTAACAATGTTTGTAATGTTTGTACATGTTTATATCATTTTGTATTTGTATTTTCTTTAATTATTATTATTACTGTGAACGCTTTGGCAATGCATCATATGGTGTGTCGTGCCAATAAAGCATATTTGAATTTATGTAGGTCAAGAGTGGCGTCACTGACTCACTCACTCTACTCTACTCTACTCTACCTCTCTACTCTACTCTACCTCTCTACTCTACCTCACTCACTCTCTCACTCTACTCTACTCTACTCTAAAAAATATCCGTTTAGTGATAGCTTGATTTCAATTTATTTTATATTAATAAGCTACATTATTATTGCAAATATCGTATTATTAATAATGATATATTGAGTTATTGTTAATGATTATAATGTTGATTGTAGGCCTTTACATAGCCATATACACAACGCCTATGCATATTACATAGGTTGATTAACTATTGAACTATAAATGATGTTCTATTGATTAACAGTTAGTTAGAAAACAATTACAATATTTGTTTTTCAGATGGCTATGATAAAGTTGGGTCGTAGTCTTTTATTTGGTAGTAAATCATTTGTAAACGTAGTAAATCATTTGTAAACTATCTAAAAATGTACTTTTTATAATTAATTGATGATAAATGATTGCATCAAACCTTTTTTTTAATGGCTATTATGAAGTTGCATCTTAGTCTTTTATATGTTAATAAACAATTTGTAAATTATCTAAAAATGTCAATCTTATAATCAATTGATGGAAAATGACTGCATGAAACAAAATTTTGGGTGGCTATTATGAAGTTACATCTTAGTCTTATATTTTAATGAACAATTTGTAAATGATCCAAAAATGCTGTATTTCAAACTGATGGGATATACCTGGAGCAAACAATGTATAAACACATTGAAGTTGTAACTGGTGTTCATAGTTCTGTACTTAACTTATGACTTTGCCGATTAAAGTCAAATATTGTTAAATGACAATAGTGATAATGAAAACAATAACACTTTACATACACTGCAATTACAGATGCTTAACACATTGTAAAGCATTGTCACACATCACAATTGGCTTTAATATCAAGAGATATTTATTGAAATCAAAACTTCTGATCCATCAGAGGAGGGCAATAAGCAAATAAAAATTAAACAAAAAACATAATAGCTTAAAAGGCTATCAATCCTTCATTGCAACACCACAGCATAAACAAAACAGGGTGGTGGGGCGAGGGGCACTTACTTCTGCTGCCTCTTCAGACAATCAGACAGTAAACATGAACACAACATGAATGAACACTGCTTAAACATAAGAGGGTTGTTGGCGGGGGGCTTACTTCGGCTCCCTCTTAATGTAGGGTATGAGATTGCCCTCATGTTTGAGTTTTGCTATCTCAGCTCTGACCTGTGTATCATTCTCAATAAGGTCTTCACATTTACTTAGAAAATCAGAAATTTTTCCTCTTTTGTTGTAGCCTGCCAAAAGCTCCTCAAATTTTTCTGGTGAAGCTATAGCCAACTCTGGGATAGCTGCTTTTGATCGAACGGTCACCTCTGTAACACCAGCAATGGTACACGCTTCCCCAAGTTTTTTTCCACGGTTGTAAGCCCGCAGAACCTTCTTGTACCTTGCAACGATGTCTTTTGGACTGGAAGCTGCATCAGTAAGAAATAAAACAAATAGAGATTAACTGGACTGTGAGATGAGACAAAATATTGTTGACATTAACATGCATCACCCATAACTTGACCATGCCTAAGCTGGTTAAGAGTATTTTGGGTATTGGATATTTCAAAGTGGTAATATGGTGGCAGCATGGAGGGGAGTGTCTCCAGGACGCTGGTTTCACTGTTAAGCCTTCATGAGGTGTCGTGGGCCTAACTTAACGAAACATCGGTGAATGAGGGTGCCCACTTGATAACCCCAATGACATGCCACATACTATATACTGCTGTTGGATGGGCCATTTGTCTTGTGTTTGTGACCATTTGTTGGTGGATTTGTGGGTAGCGTGCTTTTTAAAGTTAATTTTGAGTAGGGGCTTCTGAATGTGTTTTTACCTTGGATTTTGGCACAAGGGATTTTAACTTTAATCCTGTGTATTAATGTAATTGTTTTTGTAAACAGGAGCCCTCCCTTATGACTCACCTCTTTGTCCACATTCAGGTTTTGCGGACTTCTGTTCCTTCTTGTGCTTTTTGCGATGCCTTGCTTTTGCCGACTTCTTTTCCTTCCGATGCCTTTTGTCTTTCCTTGTATGCTTTTTTTTGTAACGCCTTTTCTTATGACTTTCATCGTCTGATGACAATGAAGAATTGGAGGAAGAAGAGGAAGATGAATTACTGGTGGAAGAGGACTCAGATGATGACTCAGATGAAGTGGTGTGGTCAGAAGTTGTGGTATGGCATATCTTGTCTGAAAAGAAACAATAAGGAAAGGGGACGGGAAAGTTTAATCAAGTGAAGTTTAAGTGAGAAGCTTCAGTACTCACATACTGTACATTTTGTCAGGTACAAAGGTGTATCCCAGCTAACACAGTTACGTCGCCGTTACGTGGCGGTTACGTAACTTTATTACCAAACATACGTTGCCGCCACGTAAGTTCTAACGTTGCCGACACGTGCGGGTGAAAGACGCGATTACGTTGCCGCAACATATCTTGGCAACGTTTCTCGCACGTAACCTCCACGTAACCGCCACGTCGCGGCAATCAAAAGACATACTGGCGACATTGTAGCAACCTTCCTGAGAAAGGTTGCCATAATGTCGCCAGCACGTTAGGGCGGATCTGCATGTGCAGTCCTCATTTGCCCTTTATAGAATCCACAAAATCTAGTTGTCTGAAAATAGACAAGCCACATTCATATACCTGCATTTGGCTATAGTGGCTGTTGCTAATGTTGACTCCAAGCCTATTCAAGACAACTGTACTAACAAATATCAATTTATTATGACTGCCACGCAGCGAAGCAGGTGCGGTCAGAGTTATGAGAGTTCTCATTTGCCTTTAATAGAACCCACAAAATCTAGTTGAGAGCCTAGACAAGCCACATTCATGTTTTACCTGCATTTTGACTGATGGCTGTTGCTAATGTTGAGCCTATTCAAAAGAAAAGACAGCTGTACACTAACAAATATCAATTTATTATATTTTATTTAAAAAAATCAATTTTGCGGATGGTCTTCCACCTGCCGTTCCATCCGACCCTGTGAAGAACAAATAAAAGAGAACAACAGGTAAGTGCATTTATATTAATTTTACATTCAGTCAAAAGTCATTTTACATTTAGTCAAAACTTAAATAGGATATGCCAATAGCTGGTTATGCTAGACTTTTTGCTGCTGCTGGGTCATTACTTCGCCCTTGCGCTTGTAGCCTACACTGAAAAAAATGGAAATAGGGGGTCTTTGATTTGACACAAATTAATTTGATATATGCAACATGATTGTTTTATATTCCGCTTGCAAACGTGTTTTAATTAAGTAGATTTCAAGAGATAATTTTGAATGCTGGATGTAGACATTTTTCTTGTGTTGATCGAAAGTGAAAATGTTAAGTTCAGACATACTCCAGAGCAGCAGGTGGCTGTAATGTGTCATTAAAAAAAATACATAGTAGTAGAAGAAGAAGTTTTTGAAGCATGGTTTGACCGTTAAAGTTTGGATATCTATCATCAGTGACTGAAGTGGAAGAGAGAATGGCAAATCGAATTAGCCTACTGAAGGGTAAGTTTATCAACCTTATGATCATGTTATATTAGACAATAAATCTCCTAGCTGTTTTCTTACAGTATTACAGCGTTGCAAAGTTGACCCTTGATGTCTTTGTATTATTTTTTGGTCCGTTTCTTTCTACCAAGTTAACGTTAGCCTAACCAACCAGTTAGCTGCATCTGTTGGGCGGTTGGAAAAATACATAAATCATAGTAAAGCTAAATTGGGGTTGGTTTGGTACAGTCCATTAATTTGATCACGTTTGAAGCATAATAAGTTGTATGTGAGTGAAAAGCCTGTTAGCCTGTGTGCGCCAAGTGTGTTGCCAGCAAATGGCTGCCTAAAAGCAAGCTAGCATAGCCATGTGGACAAAAAGCCATTTGCAAAGTTACATTATAGCATCCAAAAACGTTTAGCCCTAGGAAGTTGTCTCCCCATATGATGAAAATATGAAATATAAATATTTTGATTTGTTTGTGCAGGCAAAAAAACAGGCAGTACAGTGTACGCATACAACTTTTTTGTTACTGAGTCTAAGATGTAGTGATGTTACTGTTTGAAGTCACTGAAGTTTGATCTTTTATTTATTTATGAATTTACTGTTGATAAAATGAATGTCTTATACACCAATAAATGCCTGTTATGCCAGATGTGTGGTGCAGTATGCGTATGTTTTGTCTGGCACTGTCGTATGAAACTAATTTTCTTCCTGCTAATCTTATTTCAGATCAACACGGAATTTCAAAAGAATCACAATTGTCCCACTTCAATCCAAGTTCCTGTCTCCAAGCAATGATTAAGCAAATTACTGATGTGAGTAATGCAGAGTTTTAATCATGCAAACCTTACAGAGGCTAATATTTTTGATCATGTTGATATTGATACTTCTTCACATATTGTTCTATTATTATTCTATTATTCATCACATCCTAAAATTTGTGATGATCTCGGGAAGAATAAAGTATCTATCTATTGTATTCGTCTAACTTTTTGTTTCTTTTTATCATATGGTCGTTTACAACAGTGGCTGACTTAAATGAAACTTGGATTAACGTGCTAATCAATAATGTTTTTATTTCAGTGTGATATAGATGCTGGCCGAGTGTCTCCTGAAGGGACTCTGTATCTACACGGGGGAAGATCCTGAAAACTTTGTGCAGGAATATGTGGTATGTACATGAACATGTCTATTTTTCACATTCATTTCTCAATAGGGCTTTGTTAGAGGGTCTCATTTTCTTACTGTTATGTGCATTTGTCTGCCTAATTCAGGTCATGGATGAAGTTGAAGACAACTGTTGAGGTTTATGTCCTGAGAGAACATGAGGACATTGGGGTCGTACTCCAAGGAATAAAGTTTTTGACAGATCTACATGGCCGTTAGCTGTCACTGATGATGTCGGAGTTGATAACCTCATGTACCTGCCCGTGCTTAGATACACCTTTGAGGCATTGTAAAAAATCTTCATGGAGCTGGATGAAGGCAAACTCCAAAGGTTGGTTAAAGAACAACCTGTTTCAGTGAATGACTTTCCATTTTTATTTTTTGAAAAAGAAATACTGTTTTTACTATGTTGAAACCTGAAAGGACTATCAATGGCTGAGTGACCACGGGTCATGAAATCTTTTTGTGGATGTTTTTTATTATTATTAATTATTAATTATCTTTATTTTAGGAACTAGAAATGTCACCTTTTGGTCAGTCATCTTTGAATCTGGTCCATCAGTCTTCAGGCCTGATCTCTCACTTTCTTTCTCTTCTCTCCCTCTCTCTCTTCCCCCTTCTCTCTCCCTCTCTCCCCTTCTCCCTCTCTCACTTCTCTCTCTCCTCTTCCTCTCTCACTCCTCTATCTTTCTCCTTTCCCTGTGATGTTTGCTGCACTTTTTTCCATTTGTCAATTGCTGGATAAAAAACAATACTGTGTATTTCATGTTGCTTTCAATAAAAATTGACTACTAAACTGACTTGACTCTTTTCAGTAAAAAGATATATAACAGATGTCTGCAATTCTAGAAAGAAAGAAAAAACAGTTAAAACACACTGTTCTGTTACTATAGGGACATAAAACTTTAAGAGTTTATTTTTTTAGCATTAATAAATGAAGTTAGAAGTACCTTTTACAATCTATTACTATTGACATGATAAAATTACTTTTGCATTACACAATACATTGGTATTACATAAATATGAAGGTATTATCTTCATTCAACATGATTTTTTTATGTAATACGATGTGATTTCAATGTGTAGGTTTTACAAGAAACGATTAACTAGAACAAAAGTGTAAAAATTGTGTCAGCTGGACACATTCTGATTATGTGGGACCGATGTACACATTAAAATCATGTAAATTCAAGGAACTTTTTTTTTCAGTGTAGATCAGAGTGTGAGGATGCGCCGACGGCTATCAAGTCGCGGAAATAGTAGGCGAGATGCGGATGGTGTTTCTGTCTTAAATATTATAATTTTGTGTGTTCAGATAGCCCACCCGTAAGTATTGATACTGCTCCTTTGTAAAGTTTAGTTCGTTATCAGTCTGTGTTTTTTTTAGAAGCATTATTGAGGATTGTAAATGCGTTGATAGAACGCGAGAGTGAAAAATGGTCGCGGTATGATCCAGTAGCCTATGCACATTTAATAGGCTATATGACGTCTCACAGTTAGCCTACTTTATTAACATGGAGATATCATCTTGTGTTGATCCACCAGCATGTTGCTGCTAAAACTGTAGGCCTACAGTATATTGCTGCTATAGCTGTAATGCTAGTGAAACATGATTTGTTTTTGGCTAGGCTATCAGCTTCATTGTTGCGAGTGTTGTAGCTTGTTGCACAAAGATGTCTCGCTTAGAAGGTTAGCCTTGTTTGGCTTGAAGACGAAGACGAGTAACTGCACGTCTTGTGAACAAGCTTAAAAAGTAGGGCATGGATCCGCATATCATTTTGAGGTGGTGTACAAAAATATGATAATGGACTTGCACAAAAGGCTCAGTGCATTCGTTTGTTTCAGGTGGAGCGTAACTGTCTTGTAACGGCATCTTACACTCCTACACTGAATATCTTGTTTGCCCATTAATATAAATTTGAACACACGCATAAATCCTTAATCGTAACATGCTGATTTACTAGGTGCAACACCCAACCGGGTCCGTAGACGCTAATTGCATTAACAATAGCGGCAGGTTCAAACACACCTGGCTCCACCGGAAAAGAAACGTAGGCTATTAGAGCAATTTCGTGCAAGTATAGCCAGTTCCCTAATAGTCGGCATGTTCTTTTAATTGATTTGGAGGGATATTTATGCCTCTCTCGTTTCAACTCACCTTTAAACTTTTGGAGTGGGCTGCAGGGGCATGTTTTAGGACCTCCGCTATCAGCAGCTCCACGTCCTTCTCTCCCAGCCCTGGCTTCCATTTCATGATCGCCTCTGTAATAAGATTGGATTCGTGATGACATTTCAGACAAATTAGTCACTTTATTTTTCTGAAAGCATATTACTCCATGAACCACAGCACAGGCCAAAAAATGGGCGTGTCACCAACACTCGGGTAGCAAATTCTCACTACACCCCACCCAAGCTATTTATCTCTGGAGTATATTTTTGTGTGATAGTAAGTTGGAACTTGTTGCTTTGTGATTTCAACAGCCTCTCAAGTAGCCTTCTCATTAAAAATGAAAGGGATTGTATGGATTCAGATAAAGTGCACAGCTAACACATTTTGGTTTGTAGAAAGAAAACTGAATAAACTCACCAAAACTGTGTTTCCTGAAAGCATACCCTCTAGATGTAAGTCAAACCCCCTACATTGTTGCCAAAATGCAAAAGCCGTCGGCCATAGTAAACAAACTGTTAAATGACATCTAGAGGGTATATGCTTTAAGAAAATATATAGTGGTTTTATCAGTTTTTCTTTAATGATATAAACCAAAACATATGTATATTAGTTATCTTTCATCTGAATCCAGACAATTTAATATAGTATGAATGAGAGTGGTAATGGTTGGTAATCCACGGTGTTGTTCTGCTGTAGCCACAAGGACTTAAAAATCTGTTAAAATCACATAGCTATAAGATCGAATTTGTTATCATACAAAAATATACTCCAGAAAAACATAGCCTTTAGCTATACATGAGATACATGTGTACAGATGTGTGATGTCAACATGTCTTGCACTAGGCTATTTAATTCCCTATCAGGTCTAATTCAAATTCAGTGTTGTTGCATTTCAGCAAAAGCACAAGAGTGAAAGTCTTTGGTCCCCTTCAACTCCTGAGCAGCAACAACGGCAGGTAATAAATTCAAAATATAGTAAAGATAAAGTGCCTCTGTTAAAGAGAGCAGTCAATATATTAGTAAATAGATGTGATGCATTGAAAGCATTCCATAACAAACATCCTCCAATACAAAGACAAAAAAGCAGCCAGGGACACTGAAAGAGATTTGTTTGCACATATTTGAACTTACGTTTAATGGTACTGCCCACTGCTGTGCCAAGCAGTGGCATCTTCCCCTTTTTCCCCCTAAGGCTGTAGCTGCTCCACACATAGTTGGAGGCCACAGAGCGCAACACCCTCCTCACACACTCCCCAGGATTGGACCCACCAACGAGGCTCAGATGGGAAATCTAAGGAAAGGACACAACCATGGTTAAGGCAAGTATTTGCGTTGTATTTTACACATGGTGGTGGTGGTTTTTTTTGGGGGGGTGGTAACCAAATTAATAGGTCTTTGAAAATGGACTGCTCATCTCTCTAACAACTTAACTACTAGCGTGACCCACTAACAGGGAACTCATGAAAAAAAGTTTATGTGTACACTATAGCCTAACGTCACTTCACTATTATTTGTACATTTACCATTTTTTTTGTGAAATCCCTATTTTTAAGGTGCTCTTCGAGTTTATTAAGTTCGGCCTGAGTTTGGGCTTGCTCTAACTCCACAGTAGCTTCCCCAGGGTCCCCATGTTGTTTTGCCTGAAGCAAACGTAGAGCCTCTCTTTGGTTCTGCTCCATAGTTTCCACTTTGCGAAGCAGAACCTCCAATGTCGCTGTAAAAAAATATAAGTTGAGAAGAGAGGAGTGTATTTAGTAGAAGTTGTTGTCATTTGCATACACTGTGTTTCTACAAGACGTCACAATTTTTAACTACATAATGTATTACCGTTTATATTCTTTGCCCAGATGGGCATGGTTTCTCTTCGGTCACCTGAGTAGTGTGTAAAAAGCAGTGTTAGTATAGACAGATAACTGATATAACCTGTGGATAAGAGTTACTAGTTTGCTTTTGACCACCCTCTCCACCCGCCACTTTACCGTCACCAGTGTAGATTGGCGATGGTGGTTCGATTGAAGAGGGAATTGAATCATCTACAGAAAGTACAAAACAATAATTCAATGTTATGTTTTTTTGTTACAAACTCTTTGTTGTCTTGGCTCATAGAATTACTGTTAAATGTCATCATTCATCATCATTACCATACATAACTTTACCATCATTGTCTGTATAATGTCTCGCCGGTGAAGATGGAAGCGAGTCATCTACAGAAAGTACAAGATAAGAATTTAGGTTATTTGTTTTTGTTTCGAACCTTAGTCTTCTTGACTTCTATACAATTATTGGTATTTGTTTTTCACCATCACTCCCTTGCATAACTTTACCGTCATCAGTCGCAGGTCGTGAAGCGTATTGTTGAGGGGGGTGCTGTGGGCTAGGCTGTGGACTTAGATATGAACTACTAGGCCGTGGAGTGGATAGTCCTGTCTGGGGTGCTGGAGGAAGGGAAGTCTTTGAATGTTGGACTTGTTTCTTCTCTTTTTTTTTCTGTGTTTTTTTTTCAACTGAACAGAATCATATTAGAATGTAAATAACAGTGTTACATGTTTACAAATTGTTTAGAATTGCTGCATGCACTTTTAACACTAAAGGCACACAAAGACTGGGTCACTAATTAATAGACTTGTCAGTGTCACAAGGTCAAGACTAGGAAAAGACAATCTTAAAACTGGTCAGATAGCCACAACTGCTACCTTACACTGTACAACCGCTACCTTACACTGTACAACTGCAAAAAGGCTGAAACATGCAGTGACTCCAGTAAGACTCCCAAGATTTCAGTATGACTATATATGGAAATTAGTGTCAGACTGCGAAAGTAATATAGTGTATGGAGGCCCTAAGTTACTCCAGGTCACAAGGATGTGTAGATATACCGTTGTGAGTAAACTTTTTGGGTTTAACAATGATGCGCTTTCCTTTGTCCTCCTTTCCTGTCTCTACACAGGACTTTGTCTCCGCCCTCTTGTTCCTCCTGACGGCCTGATCCCAGTCATCTGAACAAAGTAAGGTTGACCAAAACAATTTGTGCAAATTATCAGCTAGAAATTGCACTCTTTTAAATTTGTTGCTTTTGTGTACGTCACCATGTTTTTGCCGCCCATTAACACACCTGACGAGGAAAATATTCGCACTGGCCTTTTAAGCCATGTCTTGGGGTCATGTAGGACTCTTTCCTTTGCCCTCTGTGTGGGGTTATTTAGTGGCCAGTAGCTGTATGTCTTCTGAAATGGAAAAAACAAAACAAAAAATCTCACAACAGCATTGGTGTTTTGCAGAACTTGCATAGAATTTGTGACATGATTGACATAAAGGTTTTTAGAATGTACTTACATCTCCCTCTTTTCTAATCCAGTTACTGGCCACAATGCCAACTGTCTTTTCCCCCAAAAACTCCACAATGCTATACATTCTGTAATAAAGAACAGAGAAGTTAATTTGATACAGTAAAGAATTATTGTGTCTGTATAAAAGAATTGCAATGATAATACACTGATGAGAGCACAAATGACAACATACTGCAATGTCATGAAGAATGGCCATGAAGATTATTTTTTCCCTAACAGGAATCTTGATTGCACTTTGTTTTAGGTTGTCTTCTGGGATCCACCTCAAAACAGTGTCATTGATCTTGAATTTCAGTGCTCCAATTAATGTCGAGTCACAAGGGACACTGAAAAGTGGTTCTGGGTGCTGGAATACACGGCACAGCTTGCTTCCATCCCTCTCCTCTATGACCTCACAACATTCGCGGCGATTCAATATAAAAGAAGAATTGGACCTCTGCCTACCATACTCCATTGGCTGTCCAGCACATTCCTCAAGCCTTTTCACCACTTGTGACAGGGGGCATCTTCCACTCCTTACCATCCTCTTTATGTTCTTCAGACAATTCTCAAATTTAAAAGCGCTACAATTGTCCAATCCTGCAAAAGTCACGGCATCCTCCGCAATGTGCAACATTGAGTGCACGTTGTAGACAAGAAACTGGTTGCCATAAAGTTCTCGGCCTCTCTCAACAAAAAATCTGAGGAGATCAGCAGCATATCTCCAGTGTTGCTCGACCAATGCTGGACTTACGAGAATGTTCATAGCCACACTGAATGTCATGAAGTGGCTGAAAAAATCATCTTTAAGGACCCCCTTCAGCACAATCTTTCCTGTATACAACATAAACTGCCTATATTCCGTTGCCTTCCATCTCTCCAGCTCTTTAAGATCTCTCGGTCTGCGAGCGAAGCTGGAAGGGATGTGTGGACGGAGGTTGGTGAGCCTGCTGCTGACTTCCTCTATTTGGGTTGCTGACATCTTGAGGCCCTTCACTCCTCTGCACCACATGAAGAGAAGCCTCTTCATTACACCCAAGCATGCCTGGTGCATGTAATCAATGGGAAATGCTCTGATCATGTTTATGGGCAAATCCAAAAGCGGGGTGCTCCCGTGATGATGCTCGCCCTGTGTCTGTTGGCGGAAGGAGTCATCGCTACGAGCCACCACCTCTGTGTCTTGGTAAGTTACTTTATTATACCACTCACCCCTCTGAACACACTGGTCACACCCATAATAGCCTGTGCAAAGCTTAACATTCTTCACAAAGGCCTTCGCAGGAGCATCGCACACAAAACATAGAATGTTGAATTTAATTGTTTTGTTCCTGTGTTGCAGGCCACTGGACAGGAGGTTGTTGACATCCATCACCATGTCTTCCAGGAATTCTAGATTCTGTGGCTTCGCACCTCCACAAGTCAGGGTGATGGGGAAGACTGACACTGGCTTTAAATGGACAGCACAAAGGATGGGCCACATTGTTCTTCCTGAGCTCTTAAACAGAGGTAGCCCATCTACGTTGAAGGAAAGATCAACACAGTCAGGGACCTGGTCTGCTGGGTATCTCAATAGAGTCTGGTGCAATTTGTCCTTGATGGGAAAATGGACATACTCCATACCAGACTTTGATGTGATCCTGACCTCCCTGGGTGTCTTCAGGAGTGTCCTGGTGGTGGATGGCAGGTCAGTGTGTCCGTGACCTCTCAAAACTTTCAAAAGGTCATCAACAGCATTGTGTTTCACCTGAAACTGGCAAGCCCAGCTAGCGAGGTCAGCCGCTAGGGATGCCGGACACTGGTCGGATGCCTCCAGGTCATCCTCTAAAGCCTCTTCCTCCTCATCATCAGAGGGATCAACATCCATCCAGTCATCCTCAGAAGCAGAATTATCCTGAAATGACTCATCCAAGTCCAAGGAGTTGCCAACAGGCGCAAGAACACTGGATGGACTGCTGGCCAAGCTGACATCAGCCACATGGTGTTCTGTGACACAATCACTGGCAGTGCGATCAGCTATCTTACTCATAACTTGTTTAGCTGATCTCCATGAACGGAGGTACTGCCTTGCCCTTAACTGTTTTTCCTCACTCATCCTGTGGAATAAAATGTTTCGAATTGTCATGTGCGATTGAGGTTTCAATACCGTCTAACCAATCTAAGATTCAGACCAAAGATTCACGATGAAAATGGAACACTGATTCCAAAATTCAGCAGGGTTCACACACCCATGCAACCTCTATCAACAGCACCACTGTTTCCATAACAATAATCTTTGTTCTGAATTGGCTTTAAGGCTGACACTGAATACATACCTGACAAAAATGAGGTCAACAGGGACTGAAGGGAATGATCTATAATGCAAAAAGAAATGTATAGGGAATGAATGTAATTGTGTTCATTAAGCTTTTAAACAGTACAGTTCATGATGCATACAGTTTGTGAAACAGTACAGGACTAGGCCTAGGTTTTGTGCAGGTAAAGAAGAATGTGGGAATGTGTAAATTCATCTTAAATCAAAACTGAAAGGTGATTTAATTTGCTCAAAGGTAATACATTCAAACTGGGAAGAGTCTTAAGATATGAAAATATGGCTGTTTATTTCATCTTTTGAGGGGTATGTTGCCTGGTAAGCCAAACTCATTCATGAGTGAATAGTCTGGTTACTCATGATTGGGAAAATTGGCTATAAATGCTGTGCTTTCATTATACATTGATGTTCCTTGGGGTCAGTTTGACCCCAGCTGTATGAAACTTTACATGAATATTTGACACATTATGGATATTATTATTCTAAAAGCATGAGACCATATTGTTATTATCATTACATACACAAGTACATATTACATATAAGTGGGGCTGTCAAAATAACTGATTAATAAAAAAAATTGCGCAGATTAATCGAATCCACATGACCTTTGACACCGAGCCATTCTAGTCAGTAACCATTAGACTGTAAAATGAAGGAAAGAGAAGAAGAATGTGCTGCCTAGATCGTTGATTGGAACATTTACTTTTTAAAAACAGCGTGATGGTGTTGATAAAAAATAGTGTTGATTAAAATAAAGTCCTCTGCAATGTCTGCAGCAAGGAATTTGCATATAACCGGAGTTCGTCAACTCTAAAGTCGCACATCAATGCAAAGAAATAGTGTTGACATTGAGGGGAGTATTCATTTATTTTCATTGTGTCCTCTAGGTTATATCTGTGGCCTGAAATGCCTTGTATGTGAAAAAAAAACTCCTTCCCGAAGCAGTTTTGAATTTATTTCCTCAGCATATTAGGTCATATCATAGATTATTATGCCCATTATTTGAACAGTGAAAATAATAATGAAAGAGTTTTTTTAACTTTAATGTCACTAATGCTGATTATTCAATGATTAATTTGAATTTAAATATTTAAAATCCTTTTACAAAAAAAAATTATATATGCAATCAATTTAGATTAATTAATCACAGAGTATGTAATTAATTCAATGACATTTTTGACAGCCGATTGACAGCCCTTATAAGTCATTTTGGCAGGACTGTATAAGTCAAAAGGGCTTTGGGCTGCTGACATTGGATGGGCAATATTGCCGGCCAGGGTTCCAAGGTTCATAAAAGGGGGGTAACTCTTGTTAAGTACCTGTCACAAAAAAAACTGGGTAACAATATGAATTCTAATCATTTTCTGAGGGTTTATTTAGCTGGGGTCAAGGAGGATAAAGCATGTCGGTAAGATTTGAGGGTAACACAAGCGTTAACAGACGTTTGGGGCAATGATTTCAATGGGAATACATGTGAAATTAAACACAGCCATGGGTATATCATTTACTAATCACTCTCACGCAGGACATTTTGCCCAATTAACAGAACTACGTAAGGGGCTATTTCAAAATATTATCCGAAACGACCAAATTCTTTCTATTAAAACATTTGAAGTACATTTCATGCGTTTCAGATTCACGTGATGTGTACTAACAAACCACATTGCAGGGTAGGCATTGGTCAACCAGTACAGAGCATTAAGGCCTTGGAGAGGCTGAGGTGGAGAGTACTAAAACAGTGACTGCTAATCAGAATCCAGTCCAAACTAATGTTAATGCTGTCTAGCGCAATTTGACTTAGATCTCCCTCTTGTTATCAAATTACTGGCAACAATACCAAGTCTTTTCTCCCAAAAACTCCACAATAGTATACATATACCTACAAAAACATAGACGTTAATTTGATACATTTGATAAATGTTTGTGTCTGCATTAGATAATACAATTGCAATGATAATACTCTGATGAGAGCACAAATGACAACATACTGCAATGCCATGAAGAATGGCCATGGAGATTATTTTTTCCCTAACAGGAATCTTGATTGCACTTTGTTTTAGGTTGTCTTCTGGGATCCACTTCAAAACAGTGTCATTGATCTTGAATTTCAGTACTGGTTACCATTAAGTTCTCGGCCTCTCTAAACAAAAAATCAGTATATATCTCCAGTGTTGCTCTACCAATGCTGGGCTTACGAGAACGTTCATCGCCACACTGAATGTCATGAAGTGGCTGAAAAAATCATCTTTAAGGACCCCCTTCAGCACAATCTTTCCTGTATACAACATAAACTGCCTATATTCCGTTGCCTTCCATCTCTCCAGCTCTTTAAGATCTCTCGGTCTGAGAGCGAAGCTGGAAGGGATGTGTGTCACAAGGTCGAGACAATCTTAAAACTGGTCAGATAGCCACAACTGTACAACCGCTACCTTACACTGTACAACTGCAAAAAGGCTGAAACATGCGGTGACTCCAGTAAGACTCCCAAGATTTCAGTATGACTATATATGGAAATTAGTGTCAGACTGCGAAAGTAATATAGTGTATGGAGGCCCTAAGTTACTCCAAGTCACAAGGTGAAGATGGAAGCGAGTCATCTACAGAAAGTACAAGATAAGAATTTAGGTTATTTGTTTTTGTTTCGAACCTTAGTCTTCTTGACTTCTATACAATTATTGGTATTTGTTTTTCACCATCACTCCCTTGCATAACTTTACCGTCATCAGTTGCAGGTCGTGAAGCGTATTGTTGAGGGGGGTGCTGTGGGCTAGGCTGTGGACTTAGATATGAACTACTAGGCCGTGGAGTGGATAGTCCTGTCTGGGGTGCTGGAGGAAGGGAAGTCTTTGAATGTTGGACTTGTTTCTTCTCTTTTTTTTTCTGTGTTTTTTTTTCAACTGAACAGAATCATATTAGAATGTAAATAACAGTGTTACATGTTTACAAATTGTTTAGAATTGCTGCATGCACTTTTAACACTAAAGGCACACAAAGACTGGGTCACTAATTAATAGACTTGTCAGTGTCACAAGGTCAAGACTAGGAAAAGACAATCTTAAAACTGGTCAGATAGCCACAACTGCTACCTTACACTGTACAACTGCAAAAAGGCTGAAACATGCAGTGACTCCAGTAAGACTTCAGTATGACTATATATGGAAATTAGTGTCAGACTGCAAAAGTAGCCTACTATATGGATATATACTGTATGGAGGCCTAAGTTACTGCAGGTCACAAGGATGTGTAGATATACCGTTGTGAGTAAACTTTTTGGGTTTAACTATGATGCGCTTCCCTTTGTCCTCCTTTCCCAGTCATCTGAACAAAGTAAGGTTGACCAAAACAATTTGTGCAAATTGCGCTCTTTTAAATTTGTTGCTTTTGTGTACATCACTATGTTTTTGCCGCCCATTAACACACCTGACGAGGAAAATATTCGGACGGGCCTTTGGGTCATGTAGGACTCTTTCATTTGCCCTATGTGTGGGGTTATTTAGTGGCCAGTAGCTGCATGTCTTCTGAAATATATACCGTTGTGAGTAAACTTTTTGGGTTTAACTATGATCCGCTTCCCTTTGACCTCTCAAAACTTTCAAAAGGTCATCAACAGCATTGTGTTTCACCTGAAACTGGCACTGACAGGGGGCATTTATGTTCTTAAGACAATTCTCAAATTTGAAAGCGCTACAATTGTCCAATCCTACACACAAGATTCACGGCATCCTCCGTAATGTGCCACATTGAGTGGACGCTGTAGACAAGAAACTGGTTACCATAAAGTTCTCGGCCTCTCTCAACAAAAAATCTGAGGAGATCAGCAGCATATATCCAGTGTTGCTCGACCAATGCTGGACTTACAAGAATGTTCATAGCCACACTGCTACGTGCATGTAAACGATGGGAAATACTCTGATTATGTTTATGGGCAAATCCAAAAGCGGGGTGCTACCATTGACAGGGGGCATTTATGTTCTTAAGACAATTCTCTTCAGTCACACCCATAATAGCCTGTGCAAAGCCTTACATTCTTCACAAAGGCCTTCGCAGGAGCATCGCACACAAAACAGACAATGTCCTGACAAGAGATGTATTGAACAAGCTGGTGGCCGTATGGACAAAGCTTGAGGAGCAGCACAAATGAAATACAGCCATGGGTATATAATTTACTAATCACACCCTCACGCTGGACAGTTTGCCCAATTAACAGAACTATGTAAGGGGCTATTTTAAAATATTATCTGAAACGACAAACAAAGACGGTGGTCGGTATCTCCCATTTAAAACGGTGATTCACAAGGCATAAGGGACAGGGAAACACTAATAGACCCAAAAGGTAACTGCCCCCCAGTTTTCTATCAAGCTGAAGTTGTCCTGAAGCCGCAGGGGGGCTGGTTTTGCAGTTGCAGCTGAGTCAGGGTTGTCAAGATGTCCTTTGGCCTCCAGTCATCTCCAAAATGGTGGATCCCAGCATTTTCAGTTCAGTCTCTGGAAAAGGACAAAAAAAAAAAAGGTAAGAATGTCTTAATACTTTCTGTTAACACACACATACCATATGCTGAGAAACAGTTGAGTAAAATATCAAGCGAAACAAAAAAGCTATACAAGAACAATTGTGTCTAGCTAGCTGGGTTTGACAAATAGGTCTTGTTTTTATGCCTGTAGCTCACAGCTGCACCAGATGTGAGGAGTGACTAAGTAACCTCCATGCTGCCCTCTGTAGCCTGTGCAAACATTGTTAATGCAAGCTTGCCTTTTCGATGTAACATTAGATTAAGAAACGATTGTCTATGCTTACCTAAATATTATTTTGCGCATTTATGTGCATGCACTTACAAAGTCGATGGCTCCATTTCCAGTTTGTTTTATTGTATTTGTTTATTGTTTTGTTGTAATTCTTTTGTTATAATTTATGACCCCATTATAAACACATGTAAAAAAAAAATCCCTCACAAGAGACAGATATCAACCACTCCAGCATAGACCACATCCTCCCCAGACCAATTGAATCGTTCAGTACTACTACAGCTGTCAAAAAGGACAACACACAACCCTGTCTCTATTTTCACTTCCTGGCCCCATGGACAACACTAAAGGAGGACATGCCCATCCCTTTGTTGAACAATTTGTATCTCAGACCAACCAACAACCTGAGCTATACCCCACCAAGAGGAAAAATGAACTTCAAGTTGGAAACATGACATTACCCTGACTTCAGTTGAACAGCATTTCATACTAATTTTGCATTAAAATACATTTGTAACACTGTCTGGTAAATATGGTAAATATTGAAAATTAAGCAGCATAGTTGGCTCTCTTATCAGTCTGCTGGTTGGATTGTTCAGTTTTCCCACGTGTGTTTAAGCCGTGAGGGCACCGCAAATGAACTTCAGAAACAATATTTGCTCACGATATTCAGACCTGCCCACCCTCCCGATTAGCCACACTGGGCCTGTATAGCATAGGTAGGCTACTGAATGTTGCACAATGCTTGCACACAGTCGCAGTTCTATCTAGAGTTTTCTTTCCGCTGTCATCATAGGTAAAATCAAATCCAAAATGTTCATACACCAGACTAATGCGACGCTGGTGCATCCTCCAACTCCGTGCTGCCTTTCATTATCTCTCCCACTTGCCATTTTTCACGTGACCCGCAGCACTCCACACCTCCGCTTTCACGCGAAAGGGAAAAAAAACTGTCTGGGGTCACATATGGGCATGAGGCTACATTACGTCATGAACCGTCAAAAGCGTACGATGCACACATGCCCCTAACAGAGACAAGCGAACCGAACGGTTCAGATTTATTTTCATTAACAGTGCCACCCCTAAACGTTACATATTAAAATATACACGTTGTTGGCTAATCAAATAATCACTCAGTGCATGCCCATGAACTAGGCTAAGACAGTATTAAAATACGCGATAATTACGGAAAACACTAAAACAGGAAGACCGCGGGAACAAGCCATACTGTCTGGCTGTAGCTGTCATCGAGGGTGCGTTATCACGGAGGTTTGTTTACATACCAGTAAGTTAACATCTCAGTGATGGCGTCGCCATAAGATGGCAGCCTACACAGAACGCTCGTCGGATTCGTGTATAGAACCAGGCATTGCATGTCTCGCGCAATATAGCCCGTTTAAATACCCAGTACTACCGAAGTTGCCTTTGTGGGTTTTGAGACAGGAGAAGAGACAGAGACGAGAGACAGAGAAGAAGCGTGATAGATAGAGTTATTATTAGTATTAGCAGAGAATGTCTAATAAGGGGAGAACTGCCACTCTCGGAAAACTTCCGGTTTCTGAACTGGTTGCAGTTCCTTCTGTGGTTCCACATGAGGGCGCTCGTCCACGAGTGCAGAATGCATGGAGGTCTATGGAGCTGTACCCCTCAAAATCCACTTTTCTCGGGATATAATTTTTTTTCAAGTAATTTGAATATTGTATTCGAAAGGGGAGGCAAAGAAAATACACTTGGTGGAGTATTATATTTTTTAAAGTCACTTAATTGTTCTAAAAAGCCTTTCAAACGTGTCAATGACGTCACTCATTAGCACAATGCTAGCGTGTTATGGGCAACAACGACCCAAACTGTAAGAAATCAAAAGGACATAAGTACTCGTTCATTCAACTTTTGACCTATAACCCATGTTGAAGTTATACAAACTACAATCAAATCTGAGATTTGTCAACGACAATCAGGTGAAAGAGACAAATTTAGCCGTCTAGCTCCATTGACTCCCATTCATTCTGCACTCATGGCGATCGCCCCCAGTGGAAATATGGTGGAACTGCAACCAAAATTCGGTACAATGGGACTTAATACGGAGTGACAAGGCTCTCCGTAGACGGGCTCTGGTATTAGCATTAGATATTAAGTTTATTATTATTAGATTATTATTATTATTAGTGTATTATTATTAGTGTATTATTATTAGAGACAGAGAAGAAGCGTGATAGATAGAGTTATTATTAGTATTAGCATTAGATATTAAGTTTATTATTATTAGATTATTATTATTATTAGTGTATTATTAGTTTAATAGTTAAGTTTCATTTTGTAATATTTTTAGTGTATATATATTGTAATTCGTTTATTTTGTGTTTATATTGACATCGTCATCTAAGGTAAGTTAAGTTGAGCTATTTAGTTTCAATGTTAGCGTTTATAAGTTGTAGTTCTGTAAGATAAGGACAATGTTCGCAAATTCTTAAATTAACGTTAACGTTAGCCGCTATGCTAGCCCCTTTCTTGAAAATTATAAAACGATGTTTTTTTAATACTTCAAAATAACATTTGATAAATGAACCTTGACATTTCCAGTAGCCACAGGTGTGTAGATTTGAACCTTTGATTCTTACAGGGGCTTTTACTGCCTGAAACATCCGATTTTGTTTATCAAGCTCTGAGTTTGGTGCCGGGCAGCTGGGTGCCCTGACCACTCACTCGGCACGGGTAGAACTAGCTAACGTTATCGTAACGCCTCCAACTACCGCCCCTTTCGTTCGAAAATTCTAAAACAACGATGTTTTTTTAATACTTCAAAATAACATTTGATAAATGAACCTTGACATTTCCAGTAGCCACAGGTGTGTAGATTTGAACCTTTGGTTCTTACAGGGGCTTTTACTGCCTGAAATAGAGCTATCTGATTTTGTTTATCTCTGAGTTTGGTGCCGGGCAGCTGGGTGCCCTGACCACTCACTCGGCACGGGTAGCTAACGTTATCGTAACGCCTCCAACTACCGCCCCTTTCGTTCGAAAATTCTAAAACAACGATGTTTTTAATACTTCAAAATAACATTTGATAAATTAACCTTACATTTTCCAGTAGCCATAGGTGTTTATATTTGAACCAAATCTGCTTTGGTTCTTACAGGGGCTTTTACTGCCTGAAATATCCGATTTTGTTTACCAAGCTCGGAGTTTAGTGCTGGGCGCCTATATCCACCCTTTCAAACGGCACGAAGGCTATTTTAGATACACTTAAGGGGTGGGTGCTTGTGTTTCTTTAGGAATCTCCAACCAATAAGACAGATTAAAAATAAAGTAAAAGTTGCGGATACCCTGTAAGTCACATGGTGATGGTGAATAACATCTAGCAGCTAACGTTAAAAACTGAGTAAGCTTCGACATGTCAAATGACCGTTAAACAACTTGCAAAATGAAGGTTCCAGTTTCTGTCGCATGCACACTTTCTAACGGTCTTGTCGCATGCTCTTGACTGGGATCTAGTGCTAATGGTACACGAGCTTAAGTGGTGGCGCGAAAAACGGTGACCAACGCAGTGCCCAACGCAAAACAATAATGCCAATTTAACATTAAGTTAATAACACCAATAAATAAAAGTTGCCGAGACCCTGTAAAGTCACATAGATAGACTATAGCAATTGGCTATCCTGACATTAATGGTGAAATAACATTGAACAATTGACTAAGCTTTGGCATTTCAAATTACTGTTAAACTGGCAACTTAAACCGAAGATCCCGTCTCTGTCACACTCTTTCTAACGTTGTCGCATGTGCTTGGAACCTAGTGCTAACGTTAACTTACATGAGGTTAAAGTGGTGGCGCGAAAAACTTTGACTACGCAGTGCCCAACGCAAAACAATGATGCCAATTTAACATTAATAACGCCAATAAATAAAAGTTCCCGAGACCCTGTAAAGTCACATAGACTATAGCAATTGGCTATCCTGACATTACATTGAACAATTGACTAAGCTTTGGCATTTCAAATTACTGTTAAACTGGCAACTTAAACGAAGATCCTGTCTCTGTCACTCTTTCTAAGGTTGTCGCATGTGCTTGGAACCTAGCTGCTAACGTTAACTTATACGAGGTTAAAGTGGTGGCGCGAAAAACAATGATGCTAACCTAACATTAATAACACCAGAGAATGTCTAATAAGACGGGCTCTGATAACACCAACAATGGACACAGTAAAATAAAATAAAAGTTGCCGAGACCCTGTAAAGCAGCTAGCAGTAGCCTAGCCCTATGATAATTTCAGAGCTAGCATAGTAACGGCGATCAAGTGACCAATTGGCTATCGGACTTGGTCACAGGACATGTCGGTCCATGCTATCGAACGTAATGCTACATTAGCAGTGAATAACGTTAGCTTTGCACATACCTTAGCTTCAGTTCCTCACCATATCTTCTTGGACTCTGTCGGTTCTACCAAACTGCAAGAATTTAAAAGCATTTGGTTAGTTATGTGTTCCTCTGTCTACAGACTATAACGTTATGCCATCAACGGTAGTTTAAACTTACATTGTTGAGGATTTCCAGCAAAATCGACCACGGCTCAGTAGGTCTGCTATCCGCCATGAAGCTTTCGCGGGAATGAGAGGATATCCGAACGATGTACTCAATTGACGTTTATGTGACGTCATTTAAAAAAACTACCAATCACATGTATTCCCATTGAAATCATTGCCCCAAACGTCTGTTAACGCTTGTGTTACCCTCAAATCTTACCGACATGCTTTATCCTCCTTGACCCCAGCTAAATAAACCCTCAGAAAATGATTAGAATTCATATTGTTACCCAGTTTTTTTTGTGACAGGTACTTAACAAGAGTTACCCCCCTTTTATGAACCTTGGAACCCTGGCCGGCAATATTGCCCATCCAATGTCAGCAGCCCAAAGCCCTTTTGACTTATACAGTCCTGCCAAAATGACTTATAAGGGCTGTCAATCGGCTGTCAAAAATGTCATTGAATTAATTACATACTCTGTGATTAATTAATCTAAATTGATTGCATATATAATTTTTTTTTGTAAAAGGATTTTAAATATTTAAATTCAAATTAATCATTGAATAATCAGCATTAGTGACATTAAAGTTAAAAAAACTCTTTCATTATTATTTTCACTGTTCAAATAATGGGCATAATAATCTATGATATGACCTAATATGCTGAGGAAATAAATTCAAAACTGCTTCGGGAAGGAGTTTTTTTTTCACATACAAGGCATTTCAGGCCACAGATATAACCTAGAGGACACAATGAAAATAAATGAATACTCCCCTCAATGTCAACACTATTTCTTTGCATTGATGTGCGACTTTAGAGTTGACGAACTCCGGTTATATGCAAATTCCTTGCTGCAGACATTGCAGAGGACTTTATTTTAATCAACACTATTTTTTATCAACACCATCACGCTGTTTTTAAAAAGTAAATGTTCCAATCAACGATCTAGGCAGCACATTCTTCTTCTCTTTCCTTCATTTTACAGTCTAATGGTTACTGACTAGAATGGCTCGGGGTCAAAGGTCATGTGGATTCGATTAATCTGCGCAATTTTTTTTATTAATCAGTTATTTTGACAGCCCCACTTATATGTAATATGTACTTGTGTATGTAATGATAATAACAATATGGTCTCATGCTTTTAGAATAATAATATCCATAATGTGTCAAATATTCATGTAAAGTTTCATACAGCTGGGGTCAAACTGACCCCAAGGAACATCAATGTATAATGAAAGCACAGCATTTATAGCCAATTTTCCCAATCATGAGTAACCAGACTATTCACTCATGAATGAGTTTGGCTTACCAGGCAACATACCCCTCAAAAGATGAAATAAACAGCCATATTTTCATATCTTAAGACTCTTCCCAGTTTGAATGTATTACCTTTGAGCAAATTAAATCACCTTTCAGTTTTGATTTAAGATGAATTTACACATTCCCACATTCTTCTTTACCTGCACAAAACCTAGGCCTAGTCCTGTACTGTTTCACAAACTGTATGCATCATGAACTGTACTGTTTAAAAGCTTAATGAACACAATTACATTCATTCCCTATACATTTCTTTTTGCATTATAGATCATTCCCTTCAGTCCCTGTTGACCTCATTTTTGTCAGGTATGTATTCAGTGTCAGCCTTAAAGCCAATTCAGAACAAAGATTATTGTTATGGAAACAGTGGTGCTGTTGATAGAGGTTGCATGGGTGTGTGAACCCTGCTGAATTTTGGAATCAGTGTTCCATTTTCATCGTGAATCTTTGGTCTGAATCTTAGATTGGTTAGACGGTATTGAAACCTCAATCGCACATGACAATTCGAAACATTTTATTCCACAGGATGAGTGAGGAAAAACAGTTAAGGGCAAGGCAGTACCTCCGTTCATGGAGATCAGCTAAACAAGTTATGAGTAAGATAGCTGATCGCACTGCCAGTGATTGTGTCACAGAACACCATGTGGCTGATGTCAGCTTGGCCAGCAGTCCATCCAGTGTTCTTGCGCCTGTTGGCAACTCCTTGGACTTGGATGAGTCATTTCAGGATAATTCTGCTTCTGAGGATGACTGGATGGATGTTGATCCCTCTGATGATGAGGAGGAAGAGGCTTTAGAGGATGACCTGGAGGCATCCGACCAGTGTCCGGCATCCCTAGCGGCTGACCTCGCTAGCTGGGCTTGCCAGTTTCAGGTGAAACACAATGCTGTTGATGACCTTTTGAAAGTTTTGAGAGGTCACGGACACACTGACCTGCCATCCACCACCAGGACACTCCTGAAGACACCCAGGGAGGTCAGGATCACATCAAAGTCTGGTATGGAGTATGTCCATTTTCCCATCAAGGACAAATTGCACCAGACTCTATTGAGATACCCAGCAGACCAGGTCCCTGACTGTGTTGATCTTTCCTTCAACGTAGATGGGCTACCTCTGTTTAAGAGCTCAGGAAGAACAATGTGGCCCATCCTTTGTGCTGTCCATTTAAAGCCAGTGTCAGTCTTCCCCATCACCCTGACTTGTGGAGGTGCGAAGCCACAGAATCTAGAATTCCTGGAAGACATGGTGATGGATGTCAACAACCTCCTGTCCAGTGGCCTGCAACACAGGAACAAAACAATTAAATTCAACATTCTATGTTTTGTGTGCGATGCTCCTGCGAAGGCCTTTGTGAAGAATGTTAAGCTTTGCACAGGCTATTATGGGTGTGACCAGTGTGTTCAGAGGGGTGAGTGGTATAATAAAGTAACTTACCAAGACACAGAGGTGGTGGCTCGTAGCGATGACTCCTTCCGCCAACAGACACAGGGCGAGCATCATCACGGGAGCACCCCGCTTTTGGATTTGCCCATAAACATGATCAGAGCATTTCCCATTGATTACATGCACCAGGCATGCTTGGGTGTAATGAAGAGGCTTCTCTTCATGTGGTGCAGAGGAGTGAAGGGCCTCAAGATGTCAGCAACCCAAATAGAGGAAGTCAGCAGCAGGCTCACCAACCTCCGTCCACACATCCCTTCCAGCTTCGCTCGCAGACCGAGAGATCTTAAAGAGCTGGAGAGATGGAAGGCAACGGAATATAGGCAGTTTATGTTGTATACAGGAAAGATTGTGCTGAAGGGGGTCCTTAAAGATGATTTTTTCAGCCACTTCATGACATTCAGTGTGGCGATGAACGTTCTCGTAAGCCCAGCATTGGTAGAGCAACACTGGAGATATATACTGATTTTTTGTTTAGAGAGGCCGAGAACTTAATGGTAACCAGTACTGAAATTCAAGATCAATGACACTGTTTTGAAGTGGATCCCAGAAGACAACCTAAAACAAAGTGCAATCAAGATTCCTGTTAGGGAAAAAATAATATCCATGGCCATTCTTCATGGCATTGCAGTATGTTGTCATTTGTGCTCTCATCAGAGTATTATCATTGCAATTGTATTATCTAATGCAGACACAAAAATGTATCAAATGTATCAAATTAACGTCTATGTTTTTGTAGGTATATGTATACTATTGTGGAGTTTTTGGGAGAAAAGACTTGGTATTGTTGCCAGTAATTTGATAACAAGAGGGAGATCTAAGTCAAATTGCGCTAGACAGCATTAACATTAGTTTGGACTGGATTCTGATTAGCAGTCACTGTTTTAGTACTCTCCACCTCAGCCTCTCCAAGGCCTTAATGCTCTGTACTGGTTGACCAATGCCTACCCTGCAATGTGGTTTGTTAGTACACATCACGTGAATCTGAAACGCATGAAATGTACTTCAAATGTTTTAATAGAAAGAATTTGGTCGTTTCGGATAATATTTTGAAATAGCCCCTTACGTAGTTCTGTTAATTGGGCAAAATGTCCTGCGTGAGAGTGATTAGTAAATGATATACCCATGGCTGTGTTTAATTTGTGCTGCACCTCAAGCCTTGTCCATACAGCCACCAGCTTGTTCAACGCATTTCTTGTAAGGCTATTATTCCTAGTCTACCTGTTCAAGTGGAGGCATTTGATGGGTTAACTTACTTTCTATGCAGTGCTACTCTGTGCTACTGTGTGTTTTGTTGGAGGTTCTGTGGAAAATTGTGTAAAAGGCTTAGCTTGACCTATGTAGGTCAGCAGGCTATCGCCTTGGACCATGGAGAGTTTTAGGGTGTGCAAGTATGTTTATGCTGTGTAGTCATCTTTTTTTGGTGGTCTTGGTCCTTTGTAAAATAGAAACTTTTTTTATTTTGCCCTCTGTGTGGGCTTGTTGAATGACCAGTAGCTGTCCTCTGAAATGACCAAAACAAAACAAAAAAACCTCACAACAGCATTGGTGTTTTGCAGAACTTACATAGAATTTGTGACATGATTGACATAAAGGTTTTTTAGCATGTATTCAACATTAGTCGGAGTACTAAAATTCAAGATCATTGCACTTTGTTTCAGCCACCTCAAGACAGTCAATCAAGATAGGGAAAATAATCTTCATGGCCATTCTTCATGACATTGCAGTATGTTGTCATTTGTGCTCTCATCAGTGTATTATTGCAATTCTTTTATACAGACACAATAATTTTTTACTGTATCAAATTAACTTGCAACATTGTAACATAACGGTAACCCTGGGGAAGCTACTGTGGAGTTACAGCAAGCACAAACTCAGGCCGAACTGAAACAACTTAAAGAGTGCCTTAAAAACAGGCAAAAAAAAAAAGGTAAATGTGCAAATAATAGTGAAGTAACGTTAGGATTGAGGAATGCGCTGGACAGCCAATGGAGTATGGTAGGCAGAAGTCAAATTGTTCTAATTTTGAATCGCTGCGAATGCTGTGAGGTCTTAATGACATTGCAGTATGTTGTCATCTGTGCCAGGGTTCCTACGCAGTATGGAAAACCTGGAAAAGTATGGAATTTGATTTTAGTAATTTCCAGGTCAGGATAAGTATGGAAAAAAGAAACAAGGGTTTGGAGAAATATTTGTGTTTCCAGACTATTACATTTGCAGTACTAATCACTTCACTCAGGTCATAATGAACCATTCCTACTGTTGTGTAGCTTAACTGTCAGTCCCCATCGTTAAGATACTATGATACAACTAAAAATGACCAAGCTAAATGAACGAATATTAAGTGTCATTTTTTAATTCACTTCAGTTGTCCATACCTTTGTTTTCACCGAGTTATCCCAAACCAGAAGTGGCCGCAATGTCGAGAATATGGTCAGAAAAATCTAACGAGAAGTTTGGACATTTGAGTATGGAAAAAGTATGGTATTTTGAAATGGAAAATGTGTAGGAACCCTGTTTGTGCTTTCAACAGAGTATTATCATTGCAATTCTAATAGACAAAATAATTCTTCACTGTATCAAATTAACTTCTATATTTTTGATTACAAAATGTATAGTATTTGTATAGTTTTTGGCAGTCACTGTTTTAGCTACTCTCCACCTCATGCTCTGTACTGGTTGACCAATGCCTACCCTGCAATAGTTTGACACATCACTAGTGTATGCATGTGAAATGCATGAATTTTACTTCAAATGTTTTAATAGAAAGAATTGTCATTGTGATTTATTTATGTGGTCCCTGTATATGCATTTAAAATAAATGCTTCATCAATTCAGTATCTAAATGTGTCATTGCTATTTTTTTCAACTGGGTCAGTTTGTGGAACTGAATTGTTATGTAGTTTTGGATTAATCCTACAGTAGTTGAGCACAAATATTTTCTGTGGGAATTGAGTCATCCCTAGGTAGTGAATAAACAACACTGTGGGTAATTATTTTTGGCTGGAAGATAGTTTGACTTAAAAATCTGTTTATAGCATGTTAACCTGGTTTTCCTGAGCTGTCTGAAGGTGGGCCCTTTATTGTCACTATGGAAATATAAATTCTACACTAGAAATTGTCATACATGTCCTGAATAGCATTCAAACCTAATATTTGTGCTGGACACGGAAACAGCCTTTCTTACTTGTATGGTGTAATTCTGAAGTTTGACGTATCGCGGTAAGTAAATGACCACAACCTGTCGCAATGTGTCAGTGGAAGTGGCAATGTTAGCAAATTACCAAGCCACTACGTTGCGCAACGTAATTTGTTTACTTAATGGCAACTTCCTGTAGGCAACCTCACTTACACTACCAAGAGGCAACGTTATCAAAATTACCAAGCCACTACGTTGCGGCAACGTAATTTGTTTACTTAATGGCAACTTCCTGTAGGCAACGTTGTGGCAACGTCACTCACACTACCAAGAGGCAACGTTATCAAAATTACCAAGCCACTACGTTGCGGCAACGTAATTTGTTTACTTAATGGCAACTTCCTGTAGGCAACGTTGTGGCAACGTCACTTACACTACCAAGAGGCAACGTTATCAAAATTACCAAGCCACTACGTTGCGGCAACGTAATTTGTTTACTTAATGGCAACTTCCTGTAGGCAACGTTGTGGCAATGTCACTTACACTACCAAGAGGCAACGTTATCAAAATTACCAAGCCACTACGTTGCGGCAACGTAATTTGTTTACTTAATGGCAACTTCCTGTAGGCAACGTTGTGGCAACGTCACTTACACTACCAAGAGGCAACGTTATCAAAATTACCAAGCCACTTCGTTGCGGCAACGTAATTTGTTTACTTAATGGCAACTTCCTGCAGGCAACGTTGTGGCAATGTTGCCACAACGTTGCCAGAAAGTAATGTCGCCATGACCAAATGGCAACTTATAGGCAACGTTGCCATTTGGTCGTGTGTTAGCTGGGATGTGTGTCCATCCTCAAGACCAACATGGTGACAACATGAAAAAAAAGTTATACTTGATATTTGATATTATCGATGGAGTCTTCAAAGGGCTCTACTGTGTAAGGGTTAATGTATAGAATGCCAGCCATTATCAAAAAAATAAGCCCCGACAGAGCGACCCGGACCCCACTTATTATACGGCTACCTACCAACATAAGAGAAGACACTTCACCTGATGGGTCTTTAAATGTATTTTTTACTGTTTTCATTGGCAAATGATGAGAAACAAACTTCACCAAACTCACTGAACTTGAATACAACATTCTTTAGAACGCAGCTGAACAACTGTCTGTAGTGAATCAGTGGCAAAAAGGCCACTATCCTTGACAGCGGTCAATTATGCTTAGCATAAAGAATTGACAGCCGAACGTGAATGGAGCGTTCTACTTACACTGTGAAGAGCCCTATATTAAAATGTTTTAATCCAAGTGGTGTTTGTTGTTAAGTGTCATATTGAGATAAAGTATTGACTTACCAGCCCCTTGTTTGTGAAGAGTGCAATTCCTTTTTCAGCTTCTTGTTCTTCCTTATCAGGACACCCTCTCTCTCCTTAGCTTTAAGGAGGAGCTCTGATACTGTTGGAGACATAGAGTTTCCTGAAAGACAGAAAGCAAGGAAGAAAAAAATAAATAAATAATAGGTAGAGCATGCTATGTTTCTGTTTTAAAAGCACATCAATACTACATTCATGGTTTGCTCTACATTTGTTCACCATGCAGTATGCTGTTTTTCACCAAAATACAGGCAGTATAACCACAATTAATGACAATAATAAACATAATAGGCTATTTGAAGATTTTGAGAGACTACACATAATACAATTAGTAGTCAGTTCTGCCCTTTGATGGCATATAGGCTTCAACAACTGTGAATGTTTACAGTGTAGGCTACATATGCTAAAAAGCATTTCTTAAATGTTTGCCTCTCGAAAACTATCTGCATCCCTCGGAGTGCTGCTCTCAAAATGTGTTAACGACCTGTGTGTAGCTGCTGCTCCAAGACATCCTACAAGCTTTCACGCTAGCTACACCAGATGTGATAAGATAGCCATGCACATTTGACAAGTTGTTATAAACCAGGGGTCGGCAAATAGTGGCCCGCGGGCCAATTTTGGCCCGCCATCTATTCTATCTGGCCCGCGAGATGACGTTAATTTGCTGTTGAATGAATTTTTTTTTTAACCCCATGTTTTTAAAAAGAAAAAAAGGCCTACAGCAATCCCATCAATTTCAAAACATTTATTGAGGTATAGATGATAGTCCTACTAAAGTGACAAAACAGGTGGAACATCCTTGCAGTTATCCATGACGCACAGGTCGGAACGGTATTGGCACGCGAGTGCGCGTAATCTTGTGCAAAAAAACAACAACAGTGTCCTGTCTCCCTCTTCCAGTGGGCAAGGTCAAAAATAGCCTATGTTACGTTAAATTAATAGGCTTGGCATTAAGAAATGCAGGCAGGCTCAACACATACCTCTGCTTCCATTCTTCTTTGTAGGTCCTGCATTCTGAATCAATTTTTCTTTTCAAGGCTTTTGACAACGACATTTTGCATCGATAACTAGCATATAGCAATGTTCAGCTAATCATTTACACGTCATCCAAAAGAATAATATTTGTAGCCTACACATTAGTTACGGCAAGTTGCTAGGCAAGTCGCCTGTTTCATGAGAGACGACAGGAGATGCAGCAGGCGGCATAAAAACAGCGCACATAAGCAAATAAACGTTTTTAATGGAATTAAATTAAATGCATTTTAAAAGTTAGATGATGTTTATTTTAATATAATATAATAATTAATAATTTAAATAGTAGGCCTATAACCCCCCCCCCCCCCCCCCCCCCCATTACAAAAGCTATGGCCCGCGATGCCATTGTCTGAAAAAAAATTGGCCCGGGTCCAAACGTAATTGCCGACCCCTGTTAAACTTTAGGGGGAAAAAGCTAACGCTAGAAACTACTGTTAAGACAGTAAGTTGGATGCATTAATAACAGGCTAATAAGAATGAAAGTTAAGAAACTTACCGGCGGTTTGAGTTGAGTTTAGCACTATCTGGCTGGAACGTGTCCATCAACGCCATCGTCATCGTCGATTAGGGTTACAGGCGATTTCTTTTCACCATCTAGTTTCCTGATCTTCCCTGACCTTGTAAAAGGTCTAATTTTTCTTTTTGCCATTTCGTGTCTAAGATAAATGGCAATGAAATGTAATGCTATGCTTATTTTCTTCTTTTAATTCCACGTTACTTCGAGATCTTGTCACTAGCCACTTGGTAACATAACGAAAAAATAAAGATTAGCTACCCTCAGCCGGAGTTTCCTGAATTCATTGACTTCAGAATAAGAGTTTAAAATCCCTCTCTTTGGGTTTGAAACTTGCCATGTTGATTTATAATTTGTAAATTGTATACTTTATAGCATGCTATTGAAAACCAACAATGGTAAATGAAGGCTGATAACATTGTGGCAAAACAGTATCATCAGTCAATGCTTATATTTGTATAATGACGTTTCCCCCCACCCTATTGCTGCTGGCTTCACAGCTACCAATGCACTTCTGGCGCGTATTTTTTGGCGCAAACTGGAACACAGTAGCATATTTCCTTATGGAATCAAGATGCCTGGTTTAGCAAGGGAGCCGCGGCAACTAATTGAAGGAAGAAGAAGTAAAAATAATTTAAAGAAGCTTATAAAATGGTTGTAGAGGAGAAGACTGATAAAAAAAAAGATCAAATGCAACTTTTGCCACCATACAATGAAAATTGAACAGAAGTGTCATGGTGTGGATAAATGTGAATGGTAAGTTGTCTTTTTATCCATAGGTTATATTTATCACAGATAGATAGGCCTACATCTTGAATGAAAACCACTTATATTTTCTATATACTTAGGCTACTGGCATTTTTGTTTCTCATTTTATATTTTGTAGGCTACCAGGCTATGTAGGCATATCGGCCTAGGCTAGAAGACTCATTTCTAATTATCTGAAAAGCCTATACGATTTATATTTATGGGGGAAACATGTATAAGCCTAGGATACTATGAATTGAGATCAAACGAATAACTTTAAGTTTGATTTCATTGCTTGTGTTTTTTGTCCACAGGGTATGTCGACGTCGGGGCAAGCACAAAGGCATAGTCAGGAAATCCATCCGACACCAGACAATCTTCAGCAAATCCAAGATGTGCCTTTTCAGCTGGATGAGGTTCTTATACAGGTATGGACATAGACTACTACAGTAACAGTAGGTATATGTAGGCCAATTAGTTTTTAATGTTGCTTAAACAGGGCCTATACCCATAACAAGGCTTAAATATCAGATAGTCTTTTGGTATAACCTTTGGATGGACAATTAGGCACTTTTAAGTTCATCTTGAACATTCTGATCACAATAGGCCTTTCTCACAAAACGACCGATGGCCCAAAAAGTCTTCAGAGCAGGGACTGGCTCTTCCGGTTCCTGCACCTATAGGCGCTACACACCAACCCGATATCGACTGACGGATGCCGGCGGTGGTAGCTTTTCTGCCGATTACACATGTTGAATCGGCACAAAAGCTATCGCCGTCGGCACCTGGCAGCTAACTTTGGGTTGGTGTGTAGCGCCCTTAAACATTGGAAGCTCGAGTACACTGCTCTGAAGACTTTTTGGGCCATCGGTCGTTTTGTGAGAAAGGCCTATAGACAAGTAGGCTAAATTATAAATTCAGGTGTAAAAAGTTACCATGAATCATTATGTTTAATCATTCAGAGCGTACCATTTGCCAAGGTGAAGTGAAATGTGATCACATATCTAAAAAAAAAATAAAGTAGGCTATTCTAAGATTTTTCCTGTGGGAAAATAACATGGGGATTTTAAATTATCGCATCTTTTAAACTCTCGCGGGGATGAAAAAGTCTGAAATGCAGACGTTTTCCTGAACACACTTTTGTCCTCTGCCTTCGAGTGGATACTGTGATCTCCGGTACGTGAAGGCGGCACACTTAGATTATTGCTACCCCAGAGCTAACTTGCAATGCAACTTGCCATAGGTAGTTAGCTTCAATTAACAACCGGATCTCCTTATATGGGCAAAGATGGCCGTTTTGGTTCTTTTTTGTAGGCAAACTTCAGAGGTCTATTGAGTCTGCCAGTCTGTCTCTATCAATAATCTATCTGTACTAGATATTTCCATCTAGTTACCTGCACTCTCTTCCATATCTACCCGACTATCATCTATCCATGTACCTATGTCTATTCATCCACCCACATCTATCTATGTCTTCACTTTCTCCCCTTTTCACTCTTTCTGTTTGTCTTACTTCTCTCTCATTCTACCTTCCTCTTTCTCTCCTTGATGCATATTTCATGTGTCCTAATTAGGTGTCTGCTCACTGTTTATTATGCAAATTTTCACCATTACTATAATATTGTGTATTATCAGGTTTGCACAAGGCCTACGGTTAAGACAAGTTGACATGATAACCGATGACATTGCCGCAAGTTCAGCAACACTGACAAGAATGGCCAAACTTTTGAGAAATGTCTGTGTTGAGGCTGTGGAACGAATGCGAAGGAAGAGAGGACAGAGGCTGGGAGGTCGAAGAGAGTTTGTGGCGATAGATGAAAGCCACTTCAGGCACAAAAGAAAAGTAAATGCAAACACAATACACATAATGTATTTTTCTTCTTTTTGTTATTCCTCATCATCTTCCTCTTTCTCCTATTTTTATTACCAAAGAGTAAAATAATGCTTAAACATAATTTGTAATATCCATGTGTGCTTTTTTGACAGTATGGACGTGGCCGGATAACAGGTGGCTGGAAAAGAAAAAAGTGGGTGTTTGGGATGCTCGGTGTGAAGCACTCAAGACGTCGACCTATTCTACGTTTAGTGCCAAAAAGGACAAGACAAGAGCTGGTACCTCTCATCGTCCACCATATTAGAAGAGGGACTTCAGTTTTAAGTGACGAATGGCGAGCCTACCGCCAGGTACTGCCTGCACTGGGGTATGATCATTACACAGTGAACCACAGTCAAGCATTCGTCAATGCAGATACAGGTTGCCACACTCAGCACATCGAGAGGGCTTGGCGGAGTTATAAGGAGATCATCTCAAGATGCAGGGGGAATCGGACAGAGGACTTGTTAACAGATCACCTTACACTAATTGAGTGGAATGAATGGCTAGCCAAAAAACATCGCAATGGCTCACTGGGTCGCCTACTCCATGACATTGCCAAGAAATATAAATAGAAGTTGTTTTGATGTGATGTTTTCCATAATCAAATTTGTTTTGTCAACTTTCATAACTTACCGTTTTGGTGAAACTTCAAATAAACATTATGTTCATAGATGGTTTGCACTCCAGTTATTACAGTGCATGAAAATGCACTGTACTGTTATTCCAAGGCATTTTATTATTATTACAGTGCATGAAAATGCACTGTACTGTTATTCCAAGGCATTTTATTATTACAGTGCATGAAAATGCACTGTACTGTTATTCCAAGGCATTTTATTATTACAGTGCATGAAAATGCACTGTACTGTTATTACAGTGCATGAAAATGCACTGTACTGTTCTTCCTAGGCTTCTTCTTATTACAGTGCATGAAAATGCACTGTACTGTTCTTCCTAGGCTTCTTCTGATTCTTATTACAGTGCATGAAAATGCACTGTACTGTTCTTCCTAGGCTTCTTCTTATTACAGTGCATGAAAATGCACTGTACTGTTATTCCAAGGCATTTTATTATTACAGTGCATGAAAATGCACTGTACTGTTCTTCCTAGGCTTCTTCTTATTAGAGTGCATGAAAATGCACTCTACTGTTCTTCCTAGGCTTCTTCTTCTTATTATAGTGCATGAAAATGCACTATACTGTTCTTCCTAGGCTTCTTATTACAGTGCATGAAAATGCACTGTACTGTTCTTCCTAGGCTTCTTCTTATTACAGTGCATGAAAATGCACTGTACTGTTCTTCCTAGGCTTCTTATTCTTCTTCTTCTAACGCAATTAATGCAGCTTCAACCGCTTAACGTAGAAACTTCATTCAAACTATGTTACGTAGGTCTTACTTAGGACATGGGTGCTTTGTATTTTTCAGCTTTGTAACTTTTATACTTTTTAAACTATTAATTAAAAACTGTTCAAAATTTCCCCATAGACTTAACATGGGCTGATGACATCACAATAGAGCCGTTAAGCAATTAGAATCCTATGGCAGGTGTTCGGGCCAGCTGCATCAACTGCCAGTCTCAGGCTTTAAGCATACAAACTGGCCCTATTAAGACTACACATCCTGTTCAACTGCTTCCTCTGCCAAAAACTGTTTCAAAATAAAAGTCCTCACTACAATATTTCACTGTTAAACAATTTAACCCTTTAAACTACTGAACTTTTATCTGTTCAGCCATTGTAACTGTTACTTGTCATCAACTATGACTCCTACCCACTGTAGCTAGTTAGCTAAGATAGCTAAGTAACTTGGTTAGCATAGTTAGCATGCTAGCATGTTAGCATGCTAGTTAGCATGCTAGTTAGCATTTTTAGCAAAACTGTTAAAAACGATTAGCTAAGTTAGCTAAGTCACATGGTTAGCATAGTTAGCATGCTAACATGCTAGTTAGCATTTTTTGCAAAACTGCTAAAAATGATTAGCTAAGTTAGCTAAGTCACATGGTTAGCATAGTTAGCATGCTAACATGTTAGCATGCTAGTTAGCATTTTTTGCAAAACTGCTAAAAATGATTAGCTAAGTTAGCTAAGTCATATGGTTAGCATAGTTAGCATGCTAGCATGTTAGCATGCTAGTTAGCATTTTTTAGCAAAACTGCTAAAAATGATTAGCTAAGTTAGCTAAGTCACATGGTTAGCATGTTAGCATGCTAGCATGTTAGCATGCTAGTTAGCATTACTGTTAAAAATGATAAGCGAAGTTAGCTAAGTCACATGGTTAACATAATTAGCATGTTAGCATGTTAATTAGCATAGTTATCATAACTAATAAAAATTATTAGCTAGGTTAGCTAAGTCATATGGTTAGCATAGTTAACATTTTAATATTGTTAGCATGCTAGTTAGCATAGTTACTTGGTTACCATTATTATCTTTAACATAGTTAGCATAACTACTAGCAAACATTGGAGCCATTCCAACTGTTAGTTATCGTCAACTATCTGCCTAAATAATTTAACCATTTCAATTATCAACCTATTTAACTGTTCAGTCATTCCAACTATAGTAAACCTTATCTACCCATAGATATATACACTAGATGTCGCCTTGACTACTGCTGTTCATTGGAACGAATGCGTCAATCGAGACGCCATCTTGCTTCAGTGATCCACTCCTCTATAATGCATTAGCGTCAATCTGGGCAAAGATCTAGCGAAAATAAAATCACCATAAATCGTCAAAATCTCAAGCAATTATCTAATTTTTTGGGTTGTTCCAACTGACAGGCATGTATTTATGGTTGAGTCTACAGAAAACTAAGCTTAAGACGATAATAAAGATACATTTTACCCGTCTAGCCCCATAGACTCCCATTCATTCTGCACTAGCTAGCGGCGGCCCCTAGAGGAACAATGAGTAAACTGCAACCAGGATCGATACAATGAAAGTAAACAGGCTCTTCGTAGACAGGCTCTGGTTGAGGCCACATACCCCTCGTCTCGTTTACTCATGTAAGTTGTAATCTCACCAGAAGTTGCTGTAGATCTGTAGAACATTTACCTCTGCTACTACATAGGCTACGCCAGTCGTTACTTTTATAATCATGGGTCAGTGCCATGGGCAAACGAGATGTAGCTGAATTCATAAATGACAAAGGCATGAGAAAGGTGATTTTCTTACGTTTCAACAACAAAGAAGCCGATCTGCCATCATTGTGAGAAGTTCCCAAATTTGTCGCTAATCGCTAAAAAGGTTTTCTATCGCTGGGGATGGCCAAACGTCGCTAAATAGGTAACGCTGACAATACAGGAGAACTAGTTTAGCGATTCAGATCCCTGTACAAAGATGGCGGCGGTGTTGACGCATGCTGAGAAGCAGAAGGCGACATCTAGTGTATATATCTATGTTATCTACCAAGCAAATAATTTAACCATATGAACTCATCATATTTTTGCATTTTCATGCACTGTATTTCCTTCAGGAAATGCTTTTCTAGTTCTTATTCTTCTTCTTCTTCTAACGCGCTTAATACAGCTTCAACCGTTTAACGTAGAAACTTCATTCAAACTGCGTTGCGTAGGTCTTACTTATGACATGGGTGCTATGTATTTTTCATCTTTGTAACTTTTATACTTTTTAAACTATTAATTAAAAACTAATCAAAATTTCCCCATTGACTTAACATTATGATTATGACATCACAATACAGCCGTTAAGCAATTAGAATCCTATGGCAGGTGTTCGGGCCACCTGGATCAACTGCCAGTTTCAGGCTTTAAGCATACAAACTGGCCCTATTAAGACTACACATCCTGTTCAACTGCTTCCTCTGCCAAAAACTGTTTCAAAATAAAAGTCCTCACTACAATATTTCACTGTTAAACAATTTAACCCTTTAAACTACAGAACTTTTTAACTGTTCAGCCATTGTAACTGTTACTTGTCATCAACTATGACTCCTACCCACTGTAGCTAGTTAGCATGGTTAGCATAGTTAGCATGTTAGCATGCTAGCATGTTAGCATGCTAGTTAGCATTTTTTGCAAAACTGCTAAAAATGATTAGCTAAGTTAGCTAAGTCACATGGTTAGCATAGTTAGCATGCTAGCATGTTAGCATGCTAGTTAGCATTTTTTGCAAAACTGCTAAAAATGATTAGCTAAGTTAGCTAAGTCACATGGTTAGCATAGTTAGCATGCTAGCATGTTAGCATGCTAGTTAGCATTTTTTACAAAACTGCTAAAAATGATTAGCTAAGTTAGCTAAGTCACATAGTTAGCATAGTTAGCATGCTAGCATGTTAGCATAACTGCTAAAAATGATTAGTGAAGTTAGCTAAGTAATATGGTTAGCATAGTTAACATTTTAACATTGTTAGCATGCTAGTTAGCATAGTAACTTGGTTAACATTATTATCTTTGTTAACATTAGCATAACTGCTAGCAAAAATTGGAGCCATTCCAACTGTTAGTTATCGTCAACTATCTGCCTAAATAATTTAACCATTTCAATTATCAACCTATTTAACTGTTCAGTCATTCCAACTATATTAAACCTTATCTACCAAGCAAATAATTTAACCATATGAACTCATCATATTTTTGCATTTTCATGCACTGTATTTCCTTCAGGAAATGCTTTTCTAGTTCTTATTCTTCTTCTTCTTCTAACGTGCTTAATACAGCTTCAACCGTTTAACGTAGAAACTTCATTCAAACTGCGTTGCGTAGGTCTTACTTATGACATGGGTGCTATGTATTTTTCATCTTTGTAACTTTTATACTTTTTAAACTATTAATTAAAAACTAATCAAAATTTCCCCATTGACTTAACATTATGATTATGACATCACAATACAGCCGTTAAGCAATTAGAATCCTATGGCAGGTGTTCGGGCCACCTGGATCAACTGCCAGTTTCAGGCTTTAAGCATACAAACTGGCCCTATTAAGACTACACATCCTGTTCAACTGCTTCCTCTGCCAAAAACTGTTTCAAAATAAAAGTCCTCACTACAATATTTCACTGTTAAACAATTTAACCCTTAAAACTACTGAACTTTTTAACTGTTCAGCCATTGTAACTGTTACTTGTCATCAACTATGACTCCTACCCACTGTAGCTAGTTAGCATGGTTAACATAGTTAGCATGTTAGCATGATAGTTAGCATTTTTAGCAAAACTGCTAAAAATGATTAGCTAAGTTAGCTAAGTCACATGGTTAGCATAGTTAGCATGCTAACATGTTAGCATGCTAGTTAGCATTTTTTATAAAACTGCTAAAAATGATTAGCTAAGTTAGCTAAGTCACATGGTTAGCATAGTTAGCATGCTAACATGTTAGCATGCTAGTTAGCATTTTTTATAAAACTGCTAAAAATGATTAGCTAAGTTAGCTAAGTCACATGGTTAGCATAGTTAGCATGTTAGCATGTTAGCATGCTAATTAACATTTTTTGCAAAACTGCTAAAAATGATTAGCGAAGTTAGCTAAGTCACATGGTTAATATAATTAACATGTTAGCATGCTAATTAGCATAGTTATCATAACTAATAAAAATGATTAGCTAGGTTAGCTAAGTCATATGGTTAGCATAGTTAACATTTTAACATTGTTAGCATGCTAGTTAGCATAGTAACTTGGTTAACATTATTATCTTTATTAACATAGTTAGCATAACTACTAGCAAACATTGGAGCCATTCTAACTGTTAGTTATCGTCAACTATCTGCCTAAATAATTTAACCATTTCAATTATTAACCTATTTAACTGTTCAGTCATTCCAACTATATTAAACCTTATCTACCAAGCAAATAATTTAACCATATGAACTCATCATATTTTTGCATTTTCATGCACTGTATTTCCTTCAGGAAATGCTTTTCTAGTTCTTATTCTTCTTCTAACGCACTTAATGCAGCTTCAACCGTTTAACGTAGAAACTTCATTCAAACTATGTTACGTAGGTCTTACTTAGGACATGCCTGCTATGTATTTTTCAGCTTTGTAACTTTTATACTTTTTAAACTATTAATTAAAAACTGTTCAAAATTTCCCCATAGACTTAACACGGGCTGATGACATCACAATAGAGCCGTTAAGCAATTAGAATCCTATGGCAGGTGTTCGGGCCAGCTGCATCAACTGCCAGTCTCAGGCTTTAAGCATACAAACTGGCCCTATTAAGACTACACATCCTGTTCAACTGCTTCCTCTGCCAAAAACTGTTTCAAAATAAAAGTCCTCACTACAATATTTCACTGTTAAACAATTTAACCCTTTAAACTACTGAACTTTTTAACTGTTCAGCCATTGTAACTGTTACTTGTCATCAACTATGACTCCTACTCACTGTAGCTAGTTAGCTAAGTTAGCTAAGTAACTTGTTTAGCATAGTTAGCATGTTAGCATGCTAGTTAGCATTTTTAGCAAAACTGCTAAAAATGATTAGCTAAGTTAGCTAAGTCACATGGTTAGCATAGTTAGCATGCTAACATGTTAGCATGCTAGTTAGCATTTTTAACAAAACTGCTAAAAATGATTAGCTAAGTTAGCTAAGTCACATGGTTAGCATAGTTAGCATGCTAATATGTTAGCATGCTAGTTAGCATTTTTTGCAAAACTGCTAAAAATGATTAGCTAAGTTAGCTAAGTCACATGGTTAGCATAGTTAGCATGCTAGCATGTTAGCATGCTAGTTAGCATTTTTAACAAAACTGCTAAAAATGATTAGCTAAGTTAGCTAAGTCACATGGTTAGCATAGTTAGCATGCTAATATGTTAGCATGCTAGTTAGCATTTTTTGCAAAACTGCTAAAAATGATTAGCTAAGTTAGCTAAGTCTCATGGTTAGCATAGTTAGCATGCTAACATGTTAGCATGCTAGTTAGCATTTTTTACAAAACTGCTAAAAATGATTTGCTAAGTTAGCTAAGTCTTATGGTTAGCATAGTTAGCATGCTAACATGTTAGCATGCTAGTTAGCATTTTTAGCAAAACTGCTCAAAATGATTAGCTAAGTTAGCTAAGTCACATGGTTAGCATAGTTAGCATGCTAGCATGTTAGCATGCTAGTTAGCATTTTTAGCAAAACTGCTAAAAATGATTAGCTAAGTTAGCTAAGTCACATGGTTAGCATAGTTAGCATGCTAGCATGTTAGCATGCTAGTTAACATTTTTAACAGAACTGCTAAAAATGATTAGCTAAGTTAGCTAAGTAACATGGTTAGCATAGTTAGCATGCTAGCATATTAACATGCTAGTTAGCATAGTTAGCAAAACTGCTAAAAATGATTAGCTAGGTTAGCTAAGTCACGTGGTTAATATAGCTAGCATGTTAGCATTGCATAACTACTAAAAATGAAAACATTAGCTAAGTTAACTAAGTTAAGTATTATCCACCTATTTAACCGTTCAATCATTCCAACTATATTAAACCTTATCTACCAAGCAAATCATTTAACCATATAAACTATCCACCTATTTAACTGTTCAGTCAGTCCAACTATATTAAACCTCATCTACCTAGCAACCAATATAGTTTGTTTTTACTCTGTATGATATTTTACATCATATTTTTTGCATTTTCATGCACTGTATTTCCTTCAGGAAATGCTTTTCTAGTTCCAAGGCATTTTATTACAGTGCATGAAAATGCACTGTACTGTTCTTCCTAGGCTTCTTCTTATTCTTATTCTTCTTCTAACGCACTTAATGCAGCTTCAACCGTGTAACGTAGAAACTTCATTCAAACTATGTTACGTAGGTCTTACTTAGGACATGGGTGCTATGTATTTTTCAGCTTTGTAACTTTTATACTTTTTAAACTATTAATTAAAAACTAATCAAAATGTCCCCATTGACTTAACATTATGATTATGACATCACAATATGGCAGTTAAGCAATTAGAATCCTATGGCAGGTGTTCGGGCCACCTGGACCAACTGCCATTCTCAGGCTTTAAGCATACAAACTGGCCCTATTAAGACTACACATCCTGTTCAACTGCTTCCTCTGCCAAAAACTATTTCAAAATAAAAGTCCTCACTACAATATTTCACTGTTAAACAATTTAACCCTTTAAACTACTGAACTTTTTAACTGTTTAGCCATTGTAACTGTTTCTTGTCATCAACTTTGACTCCTACCCACTGTAGCTAGTTAGCATGGTTAACATAGTTAGCATGCTAGCATGCTAGCATGTTAGCATGCTAGTTAGCATTTTTTGCAAAACTGCTAAAAATGATTAGCTAAGTTAGCTAAGTCACATGGTTAGCATAGTTAGCATGCTAGCATGTTAGCATGCTAGTTAGCATTTTTTGCAAAACTGCTAAAAATGATTAGCTAAGTCACATGGTTAGCATAGTTAGCATGCTAGCATGTTAAAATGCTAGTTAGCATTTTTTCTAAAAATGCTAAAAAGGATTAGCTAAGTTAACTAAGTCACATGGTTAGCATAGTTAGCATGCTAGCATGTTAGCATGCTAGTTAGCATTTTTAGCAAAACTGCTAAAAATGATTAGCTAAGTTAGCTAAGTCACATGGTTAGCATAGTTAGCATGCTAACATGTTAGCATGCTAGTTAGCACTTTTTGCCAAACTGCTAAAAATGATTAGCTAAGTTAGCTAAGTCACATGATTAGCATAGTTAACATTTTAACATTGGTAACATGCTAGTTAGCATAGTAACTTGGTTAACATTATTATCTTTGTTAACATAGTTAGCATAACTACTAGCAAACATTCGAGCCATTCTAACTGTCAGTTATCATCAACTATCTACCTAAATAATTTAACAATTTAAACTATCCACCTATTGAACTGTTCAGTCATTCCAACTATATTAAACCTCATCTACTTAGCAACCAATATAGTTTGTTTTTACTCTGTATGATATTTTACATCATATTTTTGCATTTTCATGCACTGTATTTCCTTCAGGAAATGCTTTTCTAGTTATTACAGTGCATGAAAATGCACTGTACTGTTCTTCCTAGGCTTCTTATTCTTATTATTCCTCTTCTTCTAACGCAGTTAATGCAGCTTCAACCGTTACACTTTTTTGCACTTGATCGTGCATTTCACATGTCTAGAAGTGAAATAAAAAATGATTTGGACAATATCTGACATATTTTGAAATTTGTCAAAAATCTGTCTTTTGTCCTGACCCCGGACCTTGTGTGAAAACTAAGAAAAACTGAAAGGTACTAAAAAAAATCAAACCAATTTTGTTACACTTTTTTGCACTAGTTCATGCATTTCACATGTCTAGAAGTGAAATAAAAAATAATTTGGACAATATCTGACATATTTTGAAATTTGTCAAAAATCTGTCTTTTGTCCTGACCCCGGACCTTGTGTGAAAACTAAGAAAAACTGAAAGGTACTAAAAAAAATCAAACCAATTTTGTTACACTTTTTTGCACTAGTTCATGCATTTCACATGTCTAGAAGTGAAATAAAAAATGATTTGGACAATATCTGACAGATTTTGAAATTTGTCAAAAATCTGTCTTTTGTCCTGACCCCGGACCTTGTGAGAAAACTAAGAAAAACTGAAAGGTAATAAAAAAAATCAAACCAATTTTGTTACACTTTTTTGCACTTGTTCGTGCATGTCACATGTCTAGACGTGAAATAAAAAATTAATTTGGACAATATCTGACATATTTTGAAATTTGTAAAAAATCTGTCTTTTGTCCTGACCCCGGACCTTGTGTGAAAACTAAGAAAAACTGAAAGGTACTAAAAAAACCAAACCAATTTTGTTACACTTTTTTGCACTAGTTCATGCATTTCACATGTCTAGAAGTGAAATAAAAAATGATTTGGACAATATCTGACAGATTTTGAAATTTGTCAAAAATCTGTCTTTTGTCCTGACCCCGGACCTTATGTGAAAACTAAGAAAAACTGAAAAGTACTAAAAAAAATCAGACCAATTTTTTTTCACTTTTTTTGCCCTAGATCATGCATTTCACATGTCTAGAAGTGAGATAAAAAATAATTTGGACAATATCTGACATATTTTGAAATTTGTCAAAAATCTGTCTTTTGTCCTGACCCCGGACCTTGTGTGAAAACTAAGAAAAACTGAAAGGTACTAAAAAAAAACAAACCAATTTTGTTACACTTTTTTGCACTTGTTCGTGCATTTCACATGTCTAGACGTGAAATAAAAAATCATTTGGACAATATCTGACATATTTTGAAATTTGTCAAAAATCTGTCTTTTGTCCTGACCCCCGGACCTTATGTGAAAACTATGAAAAACTGAAAAGTACTAAAAAAAAATCAGACCAATTTTTTTCACTTTTTTTTGCCCTAGTTCATGCATTTCACATGTCTAGAAGTGAAATAAAAAATAATTTGGACAATATCTGACATATTTTGAAATTTGTCAAAAATCTGTCTTTTGTCCTGACCCCGGACCTTGTGAGAAAACTAAGAAAAACTGAAAGGTACTAAAAAAAATCAAACCAATTTTGTTACACTTTTTTGCACTAGTTCATGCATTTCACATGTCTAGAAGTGAAATAAAAAATGATTTGGACAATATCTGACAGATTTTGACATTCGTCAAAAATCTGTCTTTTGTCCTGACCCCCGGACCTTATGTGAAAACTATGAAAAACTGAAAAGTACTAAAAAAAATCAGACCAATTTTTTTTCACTTTTTTTGCCCTAGTTCATGCATTTCACATGTCTAGAAGTGAAATAAAAAATAATTTGGACAATATCTGACATATTTTGAAATTTGTCAAAAATATGTCTTTTGTCCTGACCCCGGACATTGTGTGAAAACTAAGAAAAACTGAAAGGTACTAAAAAAAATCAAACCAATTTTGTTACACTTTTTTGCACTAGTTCATGCATTTCACATGTCTAGAAGTGAAATAAAAAATGATTTGGACAATATCTGACATATTTTGAAATTTGTCAAAAATCTGTCTTTTGTCCTGACCCCGGACCTTGTGAGAAAACTAAGAAAAACTGAAAGGTAATAAAAAAAATCAAACCAATTTTGTTACACTTTTTTGCACTTGTTCGTGCATTTCACATGTCTAGACGTGAAATAAAAAATAATTTGGACAATATCTGACATATTTTGAAATTTGTCAAAAATCTGTCTTTTGTCCTGACCCCGGACCTTGTGTGAAAACTAAGAAAAACTGAAAGGTACTAAAAAAAACCAAACCAATTTTGTTACACTTTTTTGCACTAGTTCATGCATTTCACATGTCTAGAAGTGAAATAAAAAATGATTTGGACAATATCTGACATATTTTGAAATTTGTCAAAAATATGTCTTTTGTCCTGACCCCCCGGACCTTGTGAGAAAACTAAGAAAAACTGAAAGGTACTAAAAAAAATCAAACCAATTTTGTTACACTTTTTTGCCCTAGTTCTTGCATTTCACATGTCTAGAAGTGAAATAAAAAATGATTTGGACAATATCTGAGAGATTTTGAAATTTGTCAAAAATCTGTCTTTTATCCTGACCCCGGACCTTATGTGAAAACTAAGAAAATCTGAAAAGTACTAAAAAAAATCAAACCAATATTTTTACACTTTTTTGCCCTAGTTCATGCATTTCACATGTCTAGAAGTGAAATAAAAAATGATTTGGACAATATCTGACAGATTTTGAAATTTGTCAAAAATCTGTCTTTTGTCCTGACCCCGGACCTTATGTGAAAACTAAGATAAACTGAAAAGTACTAAAAAAAAATCAAACCAATTTTGTTACACTTTTTTGCACTAGTTCATGCATTTCACATGTCTAGACGTGAAATAAAAAATAATTTGGACAATATCTGACATATTTTGAAATTTGTCAAAAATCTGTCTTTTGTCCTGACCCCGGACCTTATGTGAAAACTAAGAAAAACTGCAAGGTACTAAAAAAAATCAAACCAATTTTTTCACACTTTCTTGCCCTAGTTCATGCATTTCACATGTCTAGAAGTGAAATAAAAAATGATTTGGACAATATCTGAGAGATTTTGAAATTTGTCAAAAATCTGTCTTTTATCCTGACCCCGGACCTTATGTGAAAACTAAGAAAAACTGAAAAGTACTAAAAAAAATCAAACCAATTTTGTTACACTTTTTTGCACTAGTTCATGCATTTCACATGTCTAGAAATTAAATAAAAAATGATTTGGACAATATCTGACATATTTTGAAATTTGTCAAAAATCTGTCTTTTGTCCTGACCCCGGACCTTATGTGAAAACTAAGAAAAACTGAAAAGTACTAAAAAAAATCAAACCAATTTTTTTACACTTTTTTGCCCTAGTTCATGCATTTCACATGTCTAGAAGTGAAATAAAAAATGATTTGGACAATATCTGACATATTTTGAAATTTGTCAAAATTCTGTCTTTTGTCCTGACCCCGGACCTTATGTGAAAACTAAGAAAAACTGCAAGGTACTAAAAAAAAATCAAACCAATTTTTTTACACTTTTTTGCCCTAGTTCATGCATTTCACATGTCTAGAAGTGAAATAAAAAATGATTTGGACAATATCTGACATATTTTGAAATTTGTCAAAAATCTGTCTTTTGTCCTGACCCCGGACCTTATGTGAAAACTAAGAAAAACTGCAAGGTACTAAAAAAAAATCAAACCAATTTTTTCACACTTTCTTGCCCTAGTTCATGCATTTCACATGTCTAGAAATTAAATAAAAAATGATTTGGACAATATCTGACAGATTTTGAAATTTGTCAGAAATCTGTATTTTGTCCTGACCCCGGACCTTATGTGAAAATTAAGAAAAACTGAAAAGTACTAAAAAAAATCAGACCAATTTTTTTACACTTTTTTGCCCTAGTTCATGCATTTCACATGTCTAGAAGTGAAATAAAAAATGATTTGGACAATATCTGACATATTTTGAAATTTGTCAAAAATCTGTCTTTTATCCTGACCCCGGACCTTATGTGAAAACTAAGAAAAACTGCAAGGTACTAAAAAAAATCAAACCAATTTTTTCACACTTTCTTGCCCTAGTTCATGCATTTCACATGTCTAGAAGTGAAATAAAAAATGATTTGGACAATATCTGACAGATTTTGAAATTTGTCAAAAATCTGTCTTTTGTCCTGACCCCGGACCTTATGTGAAAACTAAGAAAAACTGAAAGGTACTAAAAAAATCAAACCAATTTTTTTACACTTTTTTGCCCTAGTTCATGCATTTCACATGTCTAGAAGTGAAATAAAAAATAATTTGGACAATATCTGTCATATTTTGAAATTTGTCAAAAATCTGTCTTTTGTCCTGACCCCGGACCTTATGTGAAAACTAAAAAAAACTGAAAGGTACTAAAAAAAATCAAACCAATTTTTTTACACTTTCTTGCCCTAGTTCATGCATTTCACATGTCTAGAAATTAAATAAAAAATGATTTGGACAATATCTGACATATTTTGAAATTTGTCAGAAATCTGTCTTTTGTCCTGACCCCGGACCTTATGTGAAAACTAAGAAAAACTGAAAAGTACTAAAAAAAATCAGACCAATTTTTATTCACTTTTTTTGCCCTAGTTCATGCATTTCACATGTCTAGAAATGAAATAAAAAATGATTTGGACAATATCTGACAGATTTTGAAATTTGTCAAAAATCTGTCTTTTGTCCTGACCCCGGACCTTATGTGAAAACTAAGAAAAACTGAAAGGTACTAAAAAAAATCAAACCAATATTTTTACACTTTTTTGCCCTAGTTCATGCATTTCACATGTCTAGAAGTGAAATAAAAAATGATTTGGACAATATCTGACAGATTTTGAAATTTGTCAAAAATCTGTCTTTTGTCCTGACCCCGGACCTTATGTGAAAACTAAGAAAAACTGAAAAGTACAAAAAAAAAAATCAAACCAATTTTGTTACACTTTTTTGCACTAGTTCATGCATTTCACATGTCTAGACGTGAAATAAAAAATAATTTGGACAATATCTGACATATTTAGAAATTTGTCAAAAATCTGTCTTTTGTCCTGAAACCGGACCTAATGTGAAAACTAAAAAAAACTGAAAGGTACTAAAAAAAATCAAACCAATTTTTTTACACTTTTTTGCCCTAGTTCATGCATTTCACATGTCTAGACGTGAAATAAAAAATGATTTGGACAATATCTGACATATTTTGAAATTTGTAAAAATTCTGTCTTTTGTCCTGACCCCGGACCTTATGTGAAAACTAAGAAAAACTGCAAGGTACTAAAAAAAATCAAACCAATTTTTTTACACTTTTTTGCCCTAGTTCATGCATTTCACATGTCTATAAGTGAAATAAAAAATGATTTGGACAATATCTGACAGATTTTGAAATTTGTCAAAAATCTGTCTTTTGTCCTGACCCCAGACCTTATGTGAAAACTAAGATAAACTGAAAAGTACTAAAAAAAAATCAAACCAATTTTGTTACACTTTTTTGCACTAGTTCATGCATTTCACATGTCTAGACGTGAAATAAAAAATAATTTGGACAATATCTGACATATTTTGAAATTTGTCAAAAATCTGTCTTTTGTCCTGACCCCGGACCTTATGTGAAAACTAAGAAAAACTGCAAGGTACTAAAAAAAATCAAACCAATTTTTTCACACTTTCTTGCCCTAGTTCATGCATTTCACATGTCTAGAAGTGAAATAAAAAATGATTTGGACAATATCTGAGAGATTTTGAAATTTGTCAAAAATCTGTCTTTTATCCTGACCCCGGACCTTATGTGAAAACTAAGAAAAACTGAAAAGTACTAAAAAAAATCAAACCAATTTTGTTACACTTTTTTGCACTAGTTCATGCATTTCACATGTCTAGAAATTAAATAAAAAATGATTTGGACAATATCTGACATATTTTGAAATTTGTCAAAAATCTGTCTTTTGTCCTGACCCCGGACCTTATGTGAAAACTAAGAAAAACTGAAAAGTACTAAAAAAAATCAAACCAATTTTTTTACACTTTTTTGCCCTAGTTCATGCATTTCACATGTCTAGAAGTGAAATAAAAAATGATTTGGACAATATCTGACATATTTTGAAATTTGTCAAAATTCTGTCTTTTGTCCTGACCCCGGACCTTATGTGAAAACTAAGAAAAACTGCAAGGTACTAAAAAAAAATCAAACCAATTTTTTTACACTTTTTTGCCCTAGTTCATGCATTTCACATGTCTAGAAGTGAAATAAAAAATGATTTGGACAATATCTGACATATTTTGAAATTTGTCAAAAATCTGTCTTTTGTCCTGACCCCGGACCTTATGTGAAAACTAAGAAAAACTGCAAGGTACTAAAAAAAAATCAAACCAATTTTTTCACACTTTCTTGCCCTAGTTCATGCATTTCACATGTCTAGAAATTAAATAAAAAATGATTTGGACAATATCTGACAGATTTTGAAATTTGTCAGAAATCTGTATTTTGTCCTGACCCCGGACCTTATGTGAAAATTAAGAAAAACTGAAAAGTACTAAAAAAAATCAGACCAATTTTTTTACACTTTTTTGCCCTAGTTCATGCATTTCACATGTCTAGAAGTGAAATAAAAAATGATTTGGACAATATCTGACATATTTTGAAATTTGTCAAAAATCTGTCTTTTATCCTGACCCCGGACCTTATGTGAAAACTAAGAAAAACTGCAAGGTACTAAAAAAAATCAAACCAATTTTTTCACACTTTCTTGCCCTAGTTCATGCATTTCACATGTCTAGAAGTGAAATAAAAAATGATTTGGACAATATCTGACAGATTTTGAAATTTGTCAAAAATCTGTCTTTTGTCCTGACCCCGGACCTTATGTGAAAACTAAGAAAAACTGAAAGGTACTAAAAAAATCAAACCAATTTTTTTACACTTTTTTGCCCTAGTTCATGCATTTCACATGTCTAGAAGTGAAATAAAAAATAATTTGGACAATATCTGTCATATTTTGAAATTTGTCAAAAATCTGTCTTTTGTCCTGACCCCGGACCTTATGTGAAAACTAAAAAAAACTGAAAGGTACTAAAAAAAATCAAACCAATTTTTTTACACTTTCTTGCCCTAGTTCATGCATTTCACATGTCTAGAAATTAAATAAAAAATGATTTGGACAATATCTGACATATTTTGAAATTTGTCAGAAATCTGTCTTTTGTCCTGACCCCGGACCTTATGTGAAAACTAAGAAAAACTGAAAAGTACTAAAAAAAATCAGACCAATTTTTATTCACTTTTTTTGCCCTAGTTCATGCATTTCACATGTCTAGAAATGAAATAAAAAATGATTTGGACAATATCTGACAGATTTTGAAATTTGTCAAAAATCTGTCTTTTGTCCTGACCCCGGACCTTATGTGAAAACTAAGAAAAACTGAAAGGTACTAAAAAAAATCAAACCAATATTTTTACACTTTTTTGCCCTAGTTCATGCATTTCACATGTCTAGAAGTGAAATAAAAAATGATTTGGACAATATCTGACAGATTTTGAAATTTGTCAAAAATCTGTCTTTTGTCCTGACCCCGGACCTTATGTGAAAACTAAGAAAAACTGAAAAGTACAAAAAAAAAAATCAAACCAATTTTGTTACACTTTTTTGCACTAGTTCATGCATTTCACATGTCTAGACGTGAAATAAAAAATAATTTGGACAATATCTGACATATTTAGAAATTTGTCAAAAATCTGTCTTTTGTCCTGAAACCGGACCTAATGTGAAAACTAAAAAAAACTGAAAGGTACTAAAAAAAATCAAACCAATTTTTTTACACTTTTTTGCCCTAGTTCATGCATTTCACATGTCTAGACGTGAAATAAAAAATGATTTGGACAATATCTGACATATTTTGAAATTTGTAAAAATTCTGTCTTTTGTCCTGACCCCGGACCTTATGTGAAAACTAAGAAAAACTGCAAGGTACTAAAAAAAAATCAAACCAATTTTTTTACACTTTTTTGCCCTAGTTCATGCATTTCACATGTCTAGAAGTGAAATAAAAAATGATTTGGACAATATCTGACATATTTTGAAATTTGTCAAAAATCTGTCTTTTGTCCTGACCCCGGACCTTATGTGAAAACTAAGAAAAACTGCAAGGTACTAAAAAAAAATCAAACCAATTTTTTCACACTTTCTTGCCCTAGTTCATGCATTTCACATGTCTAGAAATTAAATAAAAAATGATTTGGACAATATCTGACAGATTTTGAAATTTGTCAGAAATCTGTATTTTGTCCTGACCCCGGACCTTATGTGAAAATTAAGAAAAACTGAAAAGTACTAAAAAAAATCAGACCAATTTTTTTACACTTTTTTGCCCTAGTTCATGCATTTCACATGTCTAGAAGTGAAATAAAAAATGATTTGGACAATATCTGACATATTTTGAAATTTGTCAAAAATCTGTCTTTTATCCTGACCCCGGACCTTATGTGAAAACTAAGAAAAACTGCAAGGTACTAAAAAAAATCAAACCAATTTTTTCACACTTTCTTGCCCTAGTTCATGCATTTCACATGTCTAGAAGTGAAATAAAAAATGATTTGGACAATATCTGACATATTTTGAAATTTGTCAAAAATCTGTCTTTTGTCCTGACCCCGGACCTTATGTGAAAACTAAGAAAAACTGAAAGGTACTAAAAAAATCAAACCAATTTTTTTACACTTTTTTGCCCTAGTTCATGCATTTCACATGTCTAGAAGTGAAATAAAAAATAATTTGGACAATATCTGTCATATTTTGAAATTTGTCAAAAATCTGTCTTTTGTCCTGACCCCGGACCTTATGTGAAAACTAAAAAAAACTGAAAGGTACTAAAAAAAATCAAACCAATTTTTTTACACTTTCTTGCCCTAGTTCATGCATTTCACATGTCTAGAAATTAAATAAAAAATGATTTGGACAATATCTGACATATTTTGAAATTTGTCAGAAATCTGTCTTTTGTCCTGACCCCGGACCTTATGTGAAAACTAAGAAAAACTGAAAAGTACTAAAAAAAATCAGACCAATTTTTATTCACTTTTTTTGCCCTAGTTCATGCATTTCACATGTCTAGAAATGAAATAAAAAATGATTTGGACAATATCTGACAGATTTTGAAATTTGTCAAAAATCTGTCTTTTGTCCTGACCCCGGACCTTATGTGAAAACTAAGAAAAACTGAAAGGTACTAAAAAAAATCAAACCAATATTTTTACACTTTTTTGCCCTAGTTCATGCATTTCACATGTCTAGAAGTGAAATAAAAAATGATTTGGACAATATCTGACAGATTTTGAAATTTGTCAAAAATCTGTCTTTTGTCCTGACCCCGGACCTTATGTGAAAACTAAGAAAAACTGAAAAGTACAAAAAAAAAAATCAAACCAATTTTGTTACACTTTTTTGCACTAGTTCATGCATTTCACATGTCTAGACGTGAAATAAAAAATAATTTGGACAATATCTGACATATTTAGAAATTTGTCAAAAATCTGTCTTTTGTCCTGAAACCGGACCTAATGTGAAAACTAAAAAAAACTGAAAGGTACTAAAAAAAATCAAACCAATTTTTTTACACTTTTTTGCCCTAGTTCATGCATTTCACATGTCTAGACGTGAAATAAAAAATGATTTGGACAATATCTGACATATTTTGAAATTTGTAAAAATTCTGTCTTTTGTCCTGACCCCGGACCTTATGTGAAAACTAAGAAAAACTGCAAGGTACTAAAAAAAATCAAACCAATTTTTTTACACTTTTTTGCCCTAGTTCATGCATTTCACATGTCTATAAGTGAAATAAAAAATGATTTGGACAATATCTGACATATTTTGAAATTTGTCAAATTCTGTCTTTTGTCCTGACCCCGGACCTTATGTGAAAACTAAAAAAAACTGAAAGGTACTAAAAAAAATCAAACCAATTTTTTTACACTTTTTTGCCCTAGTTCATGCATTTCACATGTCTATAAGTGAAATAAAAAATGATTTGGACAATATCTGACATATTTTGAAATTTGTCAAAATTCTGTCTTTTGTCCTGACCCCGGACCTTATGTGAAAACTAAGAAAAACTGAAAAGTACTAAAAAAAAATCAAACCAATTTTGTTACACTTTTTTGCACTAGTTCATGCATTTCACATGTCTAGACGTGAAATAAAAAATAATTTGGACAATATCTGACATATTTTGAAATTTGTCAAAAATCTGTCTTTTGTCCTGACCCCGGACCTTATGTGAAAACTAAGAAAAACTGAAAGGTACTAAAAAAAATCAAACCAATATTTTTACACTTTTTTGCCCTACTTCATGCATTTCACATGTCTAGACGTGAAATAAAAAATAATTTGGACAATATCTGACATATTTTGAAATTTGTCAAAAATCTGTCTTTTGTCCTGACCCCGGACCTTATGTGAAAACTAAGAAAAACTGAAAAGTACTAAAAAAAATCAGACCATTTTTTTTTCACTTTTTTTGCCCTAGTTCATGCATTTCACATGTCTAGAAGTGAAATAAAAAATAATTTGGACAATATCTGACATATTTTGAAATTTGTCAAAAATCTGTCTTTTGTCCTGACCTTGTGTGAAAACTAAGAAAAACTGAAAAGTACTAAAAAAAATCGAACCAATTTTGTTACACTTTTTTGCCCTAGTTCATGCATTTCACATGTCTAGACGTGAAATAAAAAATAATTTGGACAATATCTGACATATTTTGAAATTTGTCAAAAATCTGTCTTTTGTCCTGACCCCGGACCTGATGTGAAAACTAAGAAAAACTGAAAAGTACTAAAAAAAATCAAACCAATTTTGTTACACTTTTTTGCCCTAGTTCATGCATTTCACATGTCTAGACGTGAAATAAAAAATAATTTGGACAAAATCTGACATATTTTGAAATTTGTCAAAAATCTGTCTTTTGTCCTGACCCCGGACCTTATGTGAAAACTAAGAAAAACTGAAAAGTACTAAAAAAAATCAGACCAATTTTTTTTCACTTTTTTTGCCCTAGTTCATGCATTTCACATGTCTAGAAGTGAAATAAAAAATAATTTGGACAATATCTGACATATTTTGAAATTTGTCAAAAATCTGTCTTTTGTCCTGACCTTGTGTGAAAACTAAGAAAAACTGAAAAGTACTAAAAAAAATCGAACCAATTTTGTTACACTTTTTTGCCCTAGTTCATGCATTTCACATGTCTAGACGTGAAATAAAAAATAATTTGGACAATATCTGACATATTTTGAAATTTGTCAAAAATCTGTCTTTTGTCCTGACCCCGGACCTGATGTGAAAACTAAGAAAAACTGAAAAGTACTAAAAAAAATCAAACCAATTTTGTTACACTTTTTTGCCCTAGTTCATGCATTTCACATGTCTAGAAGTGAAATAAAAAATAATTTGGACAATATCTGACATATTTTGAAATTTGTCAAAAATCTGTCTTTTGTCCTGACCCCGGACCTTATGTGAAAACTAAGAAAAACTGAAAAGTACTAAAAAAAATCAAACCAATTTTGTTACACTTTTTTGCCCTAGTTCATGCATTTCACATGTCTAGACGTGAAATAAAAAATAATTTGGACAAAATCTGACATATTTTGAAATTTGTCAAAAATCTGTCTTTTGTCCTGACCCCGGACCTGATGTGAAAACTAAGAAAAACTGAAAAGTACTAAAAAAAATCAAACCAATTTTGTTACACTTTTTTGCCCTAGTTCATGCATTTCACATGTCTAGACGTGAAATAAAAAATAATTTGGACAATATCTGACATATTTTGAAATTTGTCAAAAATCTGTCTTTTTTCCTGACCCCAGACCTTATGTGAAAACTAAGAAAAACTGAAAAGTACTAAAAAAAATCAAACCAATTTTGTTACACTTTTTTGCCCTAGTTCATGCATTTCACATGTCTAGAAGTGAAATAAAATTGATTTGGACAATATCTGACATATTTTGAAATTTGTCAAAAATCTGTCTTTTGTCCTGACCCCGGACCTTATGTGAAAACTAAGAACAACTGAAAGGTACTAAAAAAAATCAAACCAATATTTTTACACTTTTTTGCCCTACTTCATGCATTTCACATGTCTAGACGTGAAATAAAAAATAATTTGGACAATATCTGACATATTTTGAAATTTGTCAAAAATCTGTCTTTTGTCCTGACCCCGGACCTTATGTGAAAACTAAGAAAAACTGAAAAGTACTAAAAAAAATCAGACCAATTTTTTTTCACTTTTTTTGCCCTAGTTCATGCATTTCACATGTCTAGAAGTGAAATAAAAAATAATTTGGACAATATCTGACATATTTTGAAATTTGTCAAAAATCTGTCTTTTGTCCTGACCTTGTGTGAAAACTAAGAAAAACTGAAAAGTACTAAAAAAAATCGAACCAATTTTGTTACACTTTTTTGCACTAGTTCATGCATTTCACATGTCTAGAAGTGAAATAAAAATGATTTGGACAATATCTGACCTATTTTGAAATTTGTCAAAAATCTGTCTTTTGTCCTGACCCCAGACCTTATGTGAAAACTAAGAAAAACTGAAAAGTACTAAAAAAAATCAAACCAATTTTGTTACACTTTTTTGCCCTAGTTCATGCATTTCACATGTCTAGACGTGAAATAAAAAATAATTTGGACAATATCTGACATATTTTGAAATTTGTCAAAAATCTGTCTTTTGTCCTGACCCCGGACCTTGTGAAAAAAATAAGAAAAACTGAAAGGTACTAAAAAAAATCAAACCAATTTTGTTACACTTTTTTGCCCTAGTTCATGCATTTCACATGTCTAGACGTGAAATAAAAAATAATTTGGACAATATCTGACATATTTTGAAATTTGTCAAAAATCTGTCTTTTGTCCTGACTGCAAAAACTAAGAAAATCTGAAAAGCACGAAAAAAATCAAACCAATTTTTTTTTCAATTTTTTTGCCCTAGTTCATGCATTTCACATGTCTAGACGTGAAATAAAAAATAATTTGGTCAATATCTGACCAATTTTGAAATTTGTCAAAAATCTGTCTTTTGTCTCGACCGCAAAAACTAAGAAAATCTGAAGAGTATGAAAAAAATCAAATAAAAAAAATCAAATCAAATATCTGACCGATTTTGAAATTTGTCAAAAATCTGTCTTTTGTCCTGACTGCGAAAACTAAGAAAATCTAAAAAGTACGAAAAAAATCAAACCAATTTTTTTTTCAATTTTTTTGCCCTAGTTCATGCATTTCACATGTCTAGACCTGAAATAAAAAACAATTTGGTCAATATCTGACCGATTTTGAAATTTGTCAAAAATCTGTCTTTTGTCCTGACTGCGAAAACTAAGAAACTCTGAAAAGTACGAAAAAAATCAGACCAATTTTTTCAAATGTTTTGCCCTATTTCATGAATTTCACGTCTAGACGTGAAATAAAAAATTATTTGGACAATATATGACAGATTTTGAAATTTGTCAAAAATATGTCTCTTGTCCTGACCCCAGACCTTATGTGAAAACTAAGAAAATCTGAAAAGTACGAAAAAAATCAGACCATTGTTTTTCAAATGTTTTGCCCTAGTTCATGAATTTCACGTCTAGACGTGAAATAAAAAATTATTTGGTCAATATCTGACCGATTTTGAAATTTGTCAAAAATCTGTCTTTTGTCCTGACTGCGAAAACTAAGAAACTCTGAAAAGTACGAAAAAAATCAGACCAATTTTTTCAAATGTTTTGCCCTATTTCATGAATTTCACGTCTAGACGTGAAATAAAAAATAATTTGGTCAATATCTGACCGATTTTGAAATTTGTCAAAAATCTGTCTTTTGTCCTGACTGCGAAAACTAAGAAACTCTGAAAAGTACAAAAAAATCAGACCAATTTTTTTCAAATGTTTTGCCCTAGTTCATGAATTTCACATGTCTAGACGTGAAATAAAAAATTATTTGGTCAATATCTGACCGATTTAGAAATTTGTCAAAAATCTGTCTGTTGTCCTGACTGCGATAACTAAGAAAATCTGAAAAGTACGAAAAAAATCAGACCAATTTTTAAAAAAAATGTTGCCCTAGTTCATGCATTTCACATGTCTAGACGTGAAATAAAAAATAATTTGGTCAATATCTGACCGATTTTGAAATTTGTCAAAAAATGTCTCTCGTCTTGACCGCGAAAACTAAGAAAATCTGAAGAGTATGAAAAAAATCAAACCAATTTTTTTTCCAATTTTTTTTGCCCTAGTTCATGCATTTCACATGTCTAGACCTGAAATAAAAAATTATTTGGTCAATATCTGACCAATTTTGAAATTTGTCAAAAATCTGTCTTTTGTCCTGACAGCGAAAACTAAAAAAATCTGAAAAGTACGAAAAAAATCAGACCAATTTTTTTCAAATTATTTCTCCTAGTTCAAGCATTTCACATGTGTTGACCTGAAATAAAAAATAATTTTGACAATATCTGAGAGATTTTGAAATTTGTCAAAAAATGTCTCTCGTCTCGAACGCGAAAACTAAGAAAATCTGAAGAGTATGAAAAAAATCAGACCAATTTTTAAAAAACAATTTTGCCCTAGTTCATGTATTTCACATGTTTAGACGTGAAATAAAAAATAATTTGGTCAATATCTGACCGATTTTGAAATTTGTCAAAAATCTGTCTTTTGTCCTGACTGCGATAACTAAGAAAATCTGAAAAGTACGAAAAAAATCAGACCAATTTAAAAAAAAAATGTTGCCCTAGTTCATGCATTTCACATGTCTAGACGTGAAATAAAACATTATTTGGTCAATATCTGACCGATTTTGAAATTTGTCAAAAATCTGTCTTTTGTCCTGACTGCGATAACTAAGAAAATCTGAAAAGCTCCAGAAAGTAAAGTTTGGTAAGGCATGGTCTGAAGTGTCATCAAAGTGGGTCATTAGTCCATGTATCAACTTTGGTTATGATGCACGTAGGTGCTCCTATTGGTCAAAGGTCACCAAATGTATTATTCTGCCTAAGGATAGGGACCAGACTCAAGTTTGGTTTCAATTGGTGAAAGTGTTGCTAATTATAGTGCCCCCAGTGTTGAAAGGACACCATATTTAGTGTGCATCCTCAGGATGTGGCCACAAGTCCACATACAAAGTTTGGTTTCGATATGTAAAAGTGTCGCTAATTATAGGGCCCCTGGTCAAAGAACACCAAACTTATTATGCCTCATCGGAATTGGGTCCTGAGTCCATAGATATATAATAAAGACTAGATGTCTTGTCCGCGCTGCTATCCAATGGAGGTCGACGTCCGCACCTTGTGGCCATCTTGCCACAGTCAGCTCGCTAACTCATAACATTGTGTTTCAATGGTGAATACTTTTTAAATAGCCATAACTTGCTCAATTTTGTACCGATTTTCAAACGGTTTGGTTTGTTATAAACGTCAGAGATGCAGTTATGACACTGCATACTTGAAAAATTATAACTTAAAAATGTTCAAGCATCCAGATTATAGCTATGTTAATAAAGTTTGTAAGGAACCAAACTATTTGTAAATCCATCAAGATTTCAGCGAGATAAGAGTATTTCTGTTCGTGCAGATCACTCACCTTACATCAGATACCACAGAGCCCACCAGATAGCTTGCCTGTGAGAAGATGGCCGCCGGTGATGCCGTTAGAGACTCCGCCATAAGACATCTAGCCTTTATTATGTATAAATCAACTTTTTACCTCCTCAAAAATATTGCCAAACTCAGAGGGCTGATGTCAAAACATGACTTAGAAAAACTCATTCATGCATTTATCTCCAGCAGGGTTGATTACTGCAATGGACTGTTCACAGGCCTTCTTAAAAAGACTATTAAACAGCTTCAGGTGATACAAAATGCAGCAGCTAGGATTCTAACAAAAACTAAAAGAACTGACCACATTACTCCAATTCTTAAGTCCTTGCACTGGCTTCCAGTAAGTCACATAATTGACTTTAAAGCACTATTATTATAAATAAGTAAATGGAGCAGGACCTAAATACCTATCAGACATGCTTCAGCAGTACACACCTTCTCGTCCTCTCAGGTCCCAGGTGAAAAACCTGTTAGTAAAACCTACTGTTAGAACTAAACATGGTGAAGCAGCTTTTAGCTGCTATGCGGCTCAGCTCTGGAACCAACTTCTTGGATGACATCAAAAAGGCCCCAACTGTAGCCAGTTTTAAATCTAGACTTAATACCAAACTGTTCTCAGATGTTTTCTGCTAACTGCGCCGAGTTACAAATTCTAAATCTGCCTTGAAAACTCTACCTTGTCTTTTATTACTTTTTTACTACTTTTGCCTTTGTGTTTTTGCTTACTAATTATTCTTTATTTTTAAATGATTTTACCTTGTGTTTTATGTTTTCTTTTTATTATGATTTTTACCTTTTGAACTATTCTTTGACTATATTGCCCTTCTATGCTTTTATTTGTTATTATTGTTTGTTTTTGTTTATGTAAAGCACATTGAATGACCTCTGTGTATGAAATGTGCTATATAAAATAACTTGACTTGACTATATCTATGCCTTGACTTAGGGTCTTTTTGAGCATCAGTGTCTGTCTGTCTGTCTATCTAAGTGTCTGTTTGTCGGTCTGTCTGAGTGTCTGTCTGTCTGTCTGAGTGTCATTAAATGTATTGTGCTGCCCAAAGGATGGGGTCCCGATTCCACATGTCAAGTCTGGTTTCAATCGGTGAAAGTGTTGCTAAGTATAGCGCCCTATAGACACCAAATTTATTTTGCGCCTTCAGGATGTTGTCACAAGTCCATGTATCAAGTTTGGTTTCGATATGTGAAAGTGTTACTAATTACAGTGGGTATCAGTTAAGTTTGGACGGTTTCCTGCATGAATCATTAACGAATCACGCACGAATCGCGTACCATACAAACTGCAGTTGACCCGAACAACCACCAGGTGGCTCTTGGGATTTCTGCCACTACTATTTTTGTTGTGACTTGACTTACTGCTTCCATGACGCATCCAGTTTCCAAGTCAGTAGAACAATAAGAAACAGTTGAGCCATTACCAAACATATATGATAATACAATAGAGTGAGTTTATACATCTTATCAGGGGCATCGCCAGCCGATTTTGCCAGGGCTTCAGCCCTGAATGTTTCGAGTGTAGCCCCGACTGTATTTTGCAAAGTTGACTAACAAATATGAAACCATTATTCGGTACATGCATTGGAACTGTGAGATGAGATGGACCTATTTATCAAATATAAAAGCAGGACACAGGTTTCCTCTCACTCTCCTTCATGCAGCAGATCTAACTTGAACGTTACCTTACCATAATTTGGAACGTAGGCTGAGCGAGCGCATGCACGAGAGAGAGAGAGACAGAGAGTCAGTCAGTTCCAGGGTTAGGCATGTCATTGCATTTCCTATTTAGTATAAGAAAGTTATAAAGAAATCATAAAGGCAACAAGCCAAAAAATATCAGGGTGTTAGCTATAGGCTACAAGCTAGGACTGCCACTGTTTTCAGTGTGAAGAAGAGCATCTAGTATAACTAATTACAGAAGGAACGCAACTCACAAACGCACTTCACTCAAAGCAGTTCAATATATTGCAAGTTGTGTGGGCAGCAGCGCTTCCATAAAGGTCTCTTTCAAAATGTCCTGTTACAATTGCAGCTGCTTCCGATTGTTGAATATTTAGAAAGTAGCCTACATGACGGCATTTTTGAGCTAGAGAGAGTGTCAGATTTTTGGCTTCTGGTAGTAGCTTGCTAATTAACTAAAGCAAGACTTGAGTGATATCACAAATTTGAAAGGAAAAATATGAAGGCAACAAGTGGCGGGCGAGGCTAGAGTTGGAGGGATATTGTGTCCTGTTGCTGTAAAGGACGAGCCCAATCTTGAATTTCCCCTTGAGGATTAATAAAGTATCTATCAATCACCTATTTCTCAGTTGTGTAATAAAAGCAGTATCATCATGCAGTGGTCGAACTTATCTGCCAGGGCGGATAAGTATATAGTAAAGGGCATGAATAAAAAAGGCAAAAAACGTCCTTTGCCAAACCCAAAATTTAAATAAGAATTTTATCTTAACGAAACACTCTAAATATCAGAGTGGGATAGGTTGGAATTAGGGCTATCAATCGATTAAAAAAAATAATCGAATTAATTACATACTCTGTGATTAATTCATCTAAATTAATCGCATATATAATTTTTGCTGTGAAAGTATTTTAAATATTTAAATTCAAATGAATCATTGAATAATCAGCATTGGTCTTTTAACTAAGACCAAGAAGAGAGAACACATCACCCCTGTGTTGGCTGAACTGCACTGGCTCCCTATTTCCTATAGAATTGATTTTAAGGTTATGTTAATTACTTACAAAGCTCTGAATGGCATAGCACCTTCATATATCTCTGAGCTTTTAATATCTTATCAACCACAAAGAAAACTTAGATCATCCAATTCTAATCTTTTAATCGTACCCAAAGTGCTCCACAAGCAAAGTGGAGAAGCTGCTTTTATCCATTATGCCCCAAAACTATGGAACACCCTGCCTCTGTACATCAAGCAGGCGAGTTCAGTAAATATTTTTTAAAAAGATCTGAAAACATACCTGTACAGGAAAGCTTTTAGTTAACTCATCTTATCCTGTAGACTACTTTTTCAGATTATTCTACATCTGCTGCCATTGGAGGGCGCAGCCAGCCAGAAGCAGATGGGCTCCCCCTATTAAGTCAGGTTCTGCTCAAGGTTTCTTCCTGGAATATGGGAGTTTTTCCTTGCCACAGTTGCCATATGGCGTGCTTATGGGGGGGTAAAGGGTTAAGGCTGTTATTGTTATATATTATATATGTAATAATGTTATTTTCTATATTTTTGATATGTTGCTGAGTGGATCATAAACGGCCCCAGCAATGAAGAAAAGTGATTGATAATGACTGACTGACTATTATTGTGTTACATGCTTCAAATGTAAAGCACTTTGAGCTGCATTCTGTGTATGAAAGGTGCTATACAAATAAAGCTTATTATTATTATTATTATTATTATTATTATTAGTGACATTAAAGTTCAAAAACTCTTTTATTATTATTTTCACTGTTTAAATAATGGCCATAATAAGTAAGGGATAACGGCCGCCGAGGTGTCCTGTTATATGGAATTAATGGACGAGGGCGAGGGGCAAAAACTCCCCAACGCGCAGCGGAGGTGAGTTGCCTCCACCCAAGTCCATTAATTCCGTATAACTGGACACACCTCGAAGGCCGTTATCCCGCTTATCACCCGGTTGCCACTGGAAACACTGGAAACACGCGGTTCTGTTTAAAAAGAAGCTCACTAGTTCAGCTTGTTGTACAACTTTAGCATGGACAGTTAGCTTGTTTACAGTTGATTCCATTGTTGGGAAGCCTGCAACCAAAAGATTCTAGTGCAACCGTCGTCCTACTATGGTTGTTATAGTTACCATTCATAAGCATTGATATGGAACGGTGTCCTGTTATTCAGAATTAAAGGCCACCCGCCAGCCAATCAGAAAAGAGTATTTCTTCTCTCCGGGTGCTGAGGAAATAAATTCAAAAATGCTTCGGGAAGAAGTTTTTTTTCCACATACATTGCATTTCAGGCCACAGATATAACCTAGGGGACACAATGAAAATAAATTAACACTCCCCTCAATGTCAACACTATTTCTTTGCATTGATGTGCGACTTTAGAGTTGACAAAATCCGGTGATATGCAAAATACTTGCTACAGACATTGCAGAGGACTTTAGCAACTCTTTATTTTTATCATCACCATCAGGCTTTTAAGTTTTTTAAAAATAAATGTTCCAATCAATGATCTAGGCAGTACATTTTCTTCTCTCTCCTTCATTTTACAGTCTAATGGTTACTGACTAGAACGGCTTAGGGTCAAAGGTCATACGGAATAGATTAATCTGCACTATTTTTTTTAATCAGTTAGTTTTTCTCAAATTAATTAATCAAAATTAATCAGTTATTTTGACAGCCCTAGTTGGAATATTGTAGAAATTTCACTTAAATTGCAACCGCAACATGCCTGCTTGCCGACGTTCAAACGACAACAAAAAAGATATCAAAGCACTTTTTGCGTTTGAAGGTAGCATGAAAAAATGTTTGAACAGTTGGACAAATGATTTAGCTAATTGATTATAACCTGTACACCAGCAATTGTTGAACATTTACCTGTGACATTGACAGTAGCCCAGCCTAACAAGCAGATGTTGCAAAAGACATCGAAAGACGCAATTAATCAGAAATAAATAATGTAATCTGCAGCGCTTTATTTAACAAACTGTAAGCAACAAGAGGGTTGAGTTCGCTGCGAGGCCAAACCCAAGAGCAGAGACAAACTGATCTCTGCAATAGTCATTTTGGAGGTACAAACTCTCCCTGCTCCTGCTTCCATTTTCCATTGACTTGACATTTTTTTAATTGAATTTTTGCGACATTATCTTAATGTGCCTTTTTCACGAAAAAGAAGGTACTCGCCTGTTCTGCTACTAGGCCACTGAAAAGAACATCAGAAAATCTGTTTATGCAGGTGATGAGCTGTGTGTTCCTGGAAAGACGATAGAAGATATGCTTTCTGAATAGCACAAATGTTCTTCCAAATCGTTTCCATAGAATAAGTCCAAGACAGAAAATTAAGTCTTATGATGACATAATGGTATAGTCTGTTTTCCATTTAGGATGCACGGGTGAGGGATAAGGCTTTCGTGATGGACCACACACTTTTTCTTGTGTCAGGAACTCTGCACATAGGCTTAGTCCATAGTCCATAGCCCAACTCCAGCGAAGACGGCTCTGGTCATCCCATCTTACCCTCCCCCCACTTCCTCTAGCCTACCATTCAGGCTATGAAGACCTGCGGGGAGTAAAACGACTTGTTGCTGTTTTGGGACATTAACCTGTTGAGGAGTTAACCCTTTAGGCGCCAGAGTTTTTTTTTCGAAACGATCAATTTTGACATCTTCATTTCAAAAGGCTATATCTTAAAAGTGATAAGAGATAGAGACTTTCTGTATATTAGAGAAATATTAAGGATGACCCAAAGTTTATGTAGAGATTAAATGTTTATATCTAATTTGCATATTTTGACGTCATATGGTGGCGGCCATCTTGGATTATAGAATTTTCATGAAAAGTTGCATGTTTGAATGATAAAACGCACCACTTCTTTCCCCCCAAAATGTCCCTCACCTTCTGTATGCTATATTGCACAATACTGAATGCTCAGGTAAATAGTAAGTAGTGAACAAACTGTTTAAATCATTACTAATAAATGGCAGAAACAAACCAAATGCATGTAGCGGTAGACTGGCCTTTTGCTGTAGAGATTTTCCATTTACTACATACAGTAGGCACTCTGATTCCATGTATATATATTATTCAGATGACACACAAACACAAGTAGACAAGACCTGGGGTCCGTTGCACAAAAGCAGATATAAGACATCCGGGATAAGTTACTGAGCTGCGCTCAATGAATCCAAAACAAGAGCGTACAGGCTTAATTGGTTGCACAAAGACCAAGCCAGGATGAGCAGACACGGATTCATCAAGCCAGGTGAAACCTATCCTGGATAAGTGCGCGCTCACGGCTCCCTCAAATAGACCCCGCCACCGATCACAGATTTACTGATTCACCATGGCAACTAGCGGCTTCATTGCTTCTTCTACGGTGTGAAGTAGGTAGCGATAGCCTTTTCACAACAGCAACAAACAGCAACACCTCTGTTTAGGAGAATATTGCAACTAGTTCCGCGACCACCACGTGCGAAATGGTTAGGCACTCCCGTGATGTCACATTGTCGCATGACAGGTCGGGAATGGCGAGTATGTAAAAGTTAATTAATGATCACAAACGTTTAAATAATGACAATGGGTCTAGGTATATGTGATAACAATGTGTAGTGGGCAGTGGAATAATTATTGGTTTCCGTTTGTGGTGACTGCTGACTGAGATAAGGGATGAGATTAAATAGATCCTGGAACTTAGCCTGGTCTGGAGCAGGCTAGCTCCAAAGAATAAATCGCCATGGTAACTTATACCATAACATATCCTGCTGCCCCCTATCCCGCTTTTGTGCAACTGGATCACGGATAAATTGAGCCAGGATAACCAAGATATCCCGGCTTAATCCCTTATCCTAGTTTTGTGCAATAGACCCCTGTTTAGTTCAAAAGCTCATTTGCCACGGCAAGGCACAGATCAGGAGTGAGATGACGAGACAAGACAAGAGACAATGTTAGTATTTTTTTCTTTTTGTTGTTTTTGTTGATGTTTTTTTGTTTTTTTTTCTTAGCTGACAAAGACACACACATCACAAGGACATGAACACACAAAAAGGAACACATAGTGTATGTCCTAAATGATCAGGGAAATAGATAGCAAATCAACAGTGTAAATCATTACTAATAAATGGCTGACATTTTTTTTTTATGTAGCAGGCCTTTTGCTGTAGAGATAATGACTCCCTATCCATACAGGGCCGGCATTCCCATCATCTTGTGATAGACTATGCATGACCTAATGGCTCCCCTGCCCCGTGTCACCACCTCCACCGTGCGAGCAGCATGGTCAGATCTCGGACTAGGCCTACTGTCATTCTCATTGCGACTCCCCACACTGCCTTTACGTTCCCCCTTACTGTCCTATGAGCACTTCGACCTCGTCTAACATACCCAGTGGCATTAGACAAAGGCTCCACCACGTTACTGTTGCCGCGATTGCGGAGAGGCACACGGTCAGAAGACAGAAGCTAGCGCTAATTACCTCCAGCCTCGTTCGCCACACCACTAACACCCTGCTAACTTCCCAATGAACACTCCGAACCCGTGAAACATTATTCCCACCACTGACATTGGGCTGTTTGTGCTTGGTGTAAGCTAAACTCTCACTTTGTCCAGCTGCATCATTGCAAGGCAGGGACGCATCTGAAGCCTCACTAAACGAATCACCGTAATTTTCTGAAGGCAGATATTCCCCTTTAGAATCAGGGTCCGCGAATAGAAGACCCAACACTTCATTTCGGGTAAACTTTTTTGATGCCATTAGACGATAATCTAATGCAAATACTCGCTGACGTTGACAATATCGCTCTGATAAAGTGGCTCACACGCAAACTAGCTCCGGTATTGCACGCACTGATTCAATGCACTGTAGCTCAAAAGTTTTGTTTAAAGCATGACCTTTTTCGGACTCGGGGATGACGTATGACATGTCTGCCATCTAGTGGAGTGGAGGTCGAACGAAATATGACACCCTATTTGACTAAATCGGCCGTTTTATTCAGTACCGCATCTTGTCGAGGAAACTCGACAGTGGCGCCTAGAGGGTTAAAACTGTTTGATGGCAGAACAATCCCTGAGGGTAATTGTTGCGTCATGGTATAGAACTTTTTTCAAAAACGTTTTAATCACATATTTGTGATCGTACTCCCAGGGGCCCAGCTGCATCTGATCACATATTTGTGACTGTACTCCTCAACAGGTTAAGCTATGTTAAGCTTTTTCACGTTAAGCCCCCTTCTTTCACAAGCAGTGCAGCTTTCTGAAGCTAATGTCACAACAAATACCACCAATATTGCTGTGTGGCAATAAAAGTATCCAGGGTTTGCGCAAGTAGCCTAAATTTATAAATAAATTAATAAAATCCTTAACGTGAAAAAGCTTAACGTAGCTTAATGTCTCAAAACGGTCGTTTTACTTCCCGTATGCACTCAATATAAAGAAAGTTTAACGTGTCCCAAAAACAGCTATCAATTAATCACCAAACGTCTTATAAACAAGTCTTGCCAGGAGCAACACCTTGCAAAAAAAGATAAAAATAGGCCTAGGCCTAATAATGGTTGGAATGGAAAGATGCAAGATATGTTTTAAAGGGACACCAGGCAACGTTTTCGTGTTAATTACTCATCTTCGTAAGTCGGTATATGGTTAAATGACTCGTTACAGGGCGAATGAAGACTCTCTCGCCCGCCCCTACTGCCTGTAGGAAGAATATCCCGCTTGCAAGTTCAGTGTATCCTACCCGCTGACCGAAGCAGGCAGGCTAACGAAACGGGCCGGCGAAGAAGCAACGAAAATCCAGAAGACGCAAAGAAAAGGAAAAGAGCTTCAGACCGAGCGAGGGGGAGTTTCGTAGAGAAAAAGCATCAGGCTTGCTTGGTGTCCCTTTAAAAACAAATGCTCCTGTTACCCTGCAGAAGTTTCAAAGTAGCCTATACCCAGCCTAAGCCTACTTCAGAACACCTCATCGACTGTCTGTAGTAGGCTACAACTTTGATTAAATAAAAAGATTTCTAAAGAAAAACGTCGCATCATTACTCCTGCCTGGATTCGAACTCAAGACTGCCTGAAAGAACAGATCTGTTATGGAAACATGTGCATTAACCCACTCGACCGTCAGACAACACTAGCTGCATTGAGGTAGCTAGCTAGCTGCATTGGGTAGGATTGTACACTGGTTGCTGTGGCACAGCCTTGAGTGACCAAATTCATTTTCCTTTGTCAGATTAATGCTATTATTTTGCTAACATTACTGTTAAGGAG